>NC_139228.1:11974608-12368061 GCF_055691185.1 Crinia signifera | reverse complement strand
GCATGGCAGGGGGCTTAAGGGAGTCAGGACCCGCCCACTTCCGCTTTGAGGGTCAGCAACAGTTACCAGGGCAACCCTGGGCATGGCAGGGGGCTTAAGGGGGCCAGGACCCGCCCACTTCCGCTTTGGGGGCCAGAAACAGTTGCCAGGGCAACCCTGGGCATGGCAGGGGGCTTAAGGGGGCCTGGACCCGCCCACTTCCGCTTTGGGGGCCAGCAACAGTTGCCAGGGCTACCATGGGCATGGCAGGGGGCTTATGGGCGCCATGACCCGCCCACTTCCGCTTTGGGGGCCAGCAACAGTTGCCAGGGCAACCCTGGGCATGGCAGGGGGCTTAAGGCGGCCTGGACCAGCCCACTTCCGCTTTGGGGGCCATTAACAGTTGCCAGGGCTACCATGGGCATGGCAGGGGGCTTAAGGGCGCCATGACCCGCCCACTTCCGCTTTGGGGGCCAGCAACAGTTGCCAGGGCAACCCTGGGCATGGCAGGGGGCTTAAGGGGGCCAGGACCCGCCCACTTCCGCTTTGGGGGCCAGCAACAGTTGCCAGGGCAACCCTGGGCATGGCAGGGGGCTTAAGGGGGCCTGGACCCGCCCACTTCCGCTTTGGGGGCCAGCAACAGTTGCCAGGGCAACATTGGGCATGGCAGGGGGCTTAAGGGCGCCAGATCCCGCCCACTTCCGCTTTGGGGGCCAGCAACAGTTGCCAGGGCAACCCTGGGCATGGCAGGGGGCTTAAGGGCGCAAGGACCCGCCCACTTCCGCTTTGGGGGCCAGCAACAGTTGCCAGGGCAACATTGGGCAAGGCAGGGGGCTTAAGGGCGCCAGGACCCGCCCACTTCCGCTTTGGGGGCCAGCAACAGTTGCCAGGGCAACCCTGGGCATGGCAGGGGGCTTAAGGGCGCCAGGACCCGCCCACTTCCGCTTTGGGGGCTAGCAACAGTTGCCAGGGCAACATTGGGCATGGCAGGGGGCTTAAGGGCGCCAGAACCCGCCCACTTCCGCTTTGGGGGCCAGCAACAGTTGCCAGGGCAACATTGGGCATGGCAGGGGGCTTAAGGGAGTCAGGACCCGCCCACTTCCGCTTTGAGGGTCAGCAACAGTTACCAGGGCAACCCTTGGGCATGGCAGGGGGCTTAAGGGCGCCAGAACCCGCCCACTTCCGCTTTGGGGGCCAGCAACAGTTGCCAGGGCAATATTGGGCATTGCAGGGGGCTTAAGGGCGCCAGGACCCGCCCACTTCCGCTTTGGGGGGCAGCAACAGTTGCCAGGGCAACCCTGGGCATGGCAGGGGGCTTAAGGGGGCCTGGACCCGCCCACTTCCGCTTTGGGGGCCAGCAACAGTTGCCAGGGCTACCATGGGCATGACAGGGGGCTTAAGGGCGCCAGGACCCGCCCACTTCCGCTTTGGGGGCCAGCAACAGTTGCCAGGGCAACCCTGGGCAAGGCAGGGGGCTTAAGGGGGCCTGGACCCGCCCACTTCCGCTTTGGGGGCGAGCAACAGTTGCCAGGGCTACCATGGGCATGGCAGGGGGTTTAAGGGGGCCAGGACCCGCCCACTTCCGCTTTGGGGGCCAGCAACAGTTGCCAGGGCAACCCTGGGCATGGCAGGGAGCTTAAGGGGGCCTGGGCCAGCCCACTTCCGCTTTGGGGGCCAGCAACAGTTGCCATGGCAAACCTGGGCATTGCAGGGGGCTTAAGGGGGCCAGGACCCGTCCAATTCCGCGTTGGGGGCCAGCAACAGTTGCCAGAGCAACATTGGGCATGGCAGGGGGCTTAAGGGCGCCATGACCCGCCCACTTCCGCTTTGGGGGCCAGCAACAGTTGCCAGGGCAACCCTGGGCATGGCAGGGGGCTTAAGGGGGCCAGGACCCGCCCACTTCCGCTTTGGGGGCCAGCAACAGTTGCCAGGGCAACCCTGGGCGTGGCACGGGGCTTAAGGGCGCCAGGACCCGCCCACTTCCGCTTTGGGGGCCAGCAACAGTTGCCAGGGCAACCCTGGGCATGGCAGGGGGCTTAAGGGGGCCAGGACCCGGCCACTTCCGCTTTGGGGGCCAGCAACATTTGCCATGGCTACCATGAGCATGTCAGGGGGCTTAAGGGGGCCAGGACCCGCCCACTTCCGCTTTGGGGGCCAGCAACAGTTGCCAGGGCTACCATGGGCATGGCAGGGGGCTTAAGGGCGCCATGACCCGCCCACTTCCGCTTTGGGGGCCAGCAACAGTTGCCAGGGCAACCCTGGGCATGGCAGTGGGCTTAAGGGCGCCAGGACCCGCCCACTTCCGCTTTGGGGGCCAGCAACAGTTGCCAGGGCTACCATGGGCATGGCAGGAGGCTTAAGGGCGCCAGGACCCGACCACTTCCGCTTTGGGGGCCAGCAACAGTTGCCAGGGCAACCCTTGGCATGGCAGAGGGCTTAAGGGCGCCTGGACCCGCCCACTTCCGCTTTGGGGGCCAGCAACAGTTGCCAGGGCTACCCTGGGCATGGCAGGGGGCTTAAGGGCGCCAGGACCCGCCCACTTCCGCTTTGGGGGCCAGCAACAGTTGCCAGGGCAACCCTGGGCATGGCAGGGGGCTTAAGGGCGCAAGGACCCGCCCACTTCCGCTTTGGGGGCCAGCAACAGTTGCCAGGGCAACATTGGGCATGGCAGGGGGCTTAAGGGCGCCAGGACCCGCCCACTTCCGCTTTGGGGGCCAGCAACAGTTGCCAGGGCAACCCTGGGCATGGCAGGGGGCTTAAGGGCACCAGGACCCGCCCACTTCCGCTTTGGGGGCCAGCAACAGTTGCCAGGGCAACATTGGGCATGGCAGGGGGCTTAAGGGCACCAGAACCCGCCCACTTCCGCTTTGGGGGCCAGCAACAGTTGCCAGGGCAACCCTGGGCATGGCAGGGGGCTTAAGGGCGCAAGGACCCGCCCACTTCCGCTTTGGGGGCCAGCAACAGTTGCCAGGGCAACATTGGGCATGGCAGGGGGCTTAAGGGCGCCAGGACCCGCCCACTTCCGCTTTGGGGGCCAGCAACAGTTGCCAGGGCAACATTGGGCATGGCAGGGGGCTTAAGGGCACCAGAACCCGCCCACTTCCGCTTTGGGGGCCAGCAACAGTTGCCAGGGCAACCCTGGGCATGGCAGGGGGCTTAAGGGCGCAAGGACCCGCCCACTTCCGCTTTGGGGGCCAGCAACAGTTGCCAGGGCAACCCTGGGCATGGCAGGGGGCTTAAGGGCGCCAGGACCCGCCCACTTCCGCTTTGGGGGCCAGCAACAGTTGCCAGGGCAACATTGGGCATGGCAGGGGGCTTAAGGGAGTCAGGACCCGCCCACTTCCGCTTTGAGGGTCAGCAACAGTTACCAGGGCAACCCTGGGCATGGCAGGGGGCTTAAGGGCGCCAGAACCCGCCCACTTCCGCTTTGGGGGCCAGCAACAGTTGCCAGGGCAATATTGGGCATGGCAGGGGGCTTAAGGGCGCCAGGACCCGCCCACTTCCGCTTTGGGGGGCAGCAACAGTTGCCAGGGCAACCCTGGGCATGGCAGGGGGCTTAAGGGGGCCTGGACCAGCCCACTTCCGCTTTGGGGGCCAGCAACAGTTGCCAGGGCAAACCTGGGCATGGCAGGGGGCTTAAGGGGGCCAGGACCCGCCCACTTCCGCTTTGGGGGCCAGCAACAGTTGCCAGGGCAACATTGGGCATGGCAGGGGGCTTAAGGGTGCCAGGACCCGCCCACTTAAGCTTTGGGGGACAGCAACAGTTGCCAGGGCAACCCTGGGCAAGGCAGGGGGCTTAAGGGCGCCTGGACCCGCCCACTTCCGCTTTGGGGGCCAGACACAGTTGCCAGGGCAACCCTGGGCATGGCAGGGGGCTTAAGGGGGCCTGGACCCTCCCACTTCCGCTTTGGGGGCCAGCAACAGTTGCCAGGGCAACCCTGGTCATGGCAGGGGGCTTAAGGGTGCCTGGACCCGACCACTTCCGCTTTAGGGGCCAGCAACAGTTGCCAGGGCAACCCTGGGCATGGCAGTCGGCATAAGGGGGCCTGGACCCGCCCACTTCCGCTTTGGGGGCCAGCAACAGTTGCCAGGGCAACCCTGGGCATGGCAGGGGGCTTAAGGGTGCCTGGACCCGCCCACTTCCGCTTTGGGGGCCAGCAACAGTTGCTAGGGCAACCCTGGGCATGGCAGGGGGCTTAAGGGGGCCAGGACCCGCCCACTTCCGCTTTGGGGGCCAGCAACAGTTGCCAGGGCAACCCTGGGCATGGCAGGGGGCTTAAGGGGGCCTGGACCCGCCCACTTCCGCTTTGGGGGCCAGCAACAGTTGCCAGGGCTACCATGGGCATGGCAGGGGGCTTAAGGGCGCCATGACCCGCCCACTTCCGCTTTGGGGGCCAGAAACAGTTGCCAGGGCAACCCTGGGCATGGCAGGGGGCTTAAGGGGGCCAGGACCCGCCCACTTCCGCTTTGGGGGCCAGCAACAGTTGCCAGGGCAACCCTGGGCATGGCAGGGGGCTTAAGGGTGCCATGACCCGCCCACTTCCGCTTTGGGGGCCAGCAACAGTTGCCAGGGCAACCCTGGGCATGGCAGGGGGCTTAAGGGGGCCAGTACCCGCCCACTTCCGCTTTGGGGGCCAGCAACAGTTGCCAGCGCAACCCTGGGCATGGCAGGGGGCTTAAGGGGGCCTGGACCCGCCCACTTCCGCTTTGGGGGCCAGCAACAGTTGCCAGGGCTACCATGGGCATGACAGGGGGCTTAAGGGCGCCAGGACCCGCCCACTTCCGCTTTGGGGGCCAGCAACAGTTGCCAGGGCAACCCTGGGTATGGCAGGGGGCTTAAGGGGGCCTGGACCCGCCCACTTCCGCTTTGGGGGCGAGCAACAGTTGCCAGGGCTACCATGGGCATGGCAGGGGGCTTAAGGGCGCCAGGACCCGCCCACTTCCGCTTTGGGGGCCAGCAACAGTTGCCAGGGCAACCCTGGGCATGGCAGGGGGCTTAAGGGGGCCTGGGCCAGCCCACTTCCGCTTTGGGGGCCAGCAACAGTTGCCAGGGCAAACCTGGGCATGGCAGGGGGCTTAAGGGGGCCAGGACCCGCCCACTTCCGCTTTGGGGGCCAGCAACAGTTGCCAGGGCAACCCTGGGCATGGCAGGGGGCTTAAGGGGGCCTGGACCCGCCCACTTCCGCTTTGGGGGCCAGCAACAGTTGCCAGGGCTACCATGGGCATGGCAGGGGGCTTTCGGGCGCCATGACCCGCCCACTTCCGCTTTGGGGGCCAGCAACAGTTGCCAGGGCAACCCTGGGCATGGCAGGGGGCTTAAGGGGGCCTGGACCCGCCCACTTCCGCTTTGGGGGCCAGCAACAGTTGCCAGGGCTACCATGGGCATGGCAGGGGGCTTAAGGGCGCCATGACCCGCCCACTTCCGCTTTGGGGGCCAGAAACAGTTACCAGGGCAACCCTGGGCATGGCAGGGGGCTTAAGGGGGCCAGGACCCGCCCACTTCCGCTTTGGGGGCCAGCAACAGTTGCCAGGGCAACCCTGGGCATGGCAGGGGGCTTAAGGGTGCCATGACCCGCCCACTTCCGCTTTGGGGGCCAGCAACAGTTGCCAGGGCAACCCTGGGCATGGCAGGGGGCTTAAGGGGGCCAGTACCCGCCCACTTCCGCTTTGGGGGCCAGCAACAGTTGCCAGGGCAACCCTGGGCATGGCAGGGGGCTTAAGGGGGCCTGGACCCGCCCACTTCCGCTTTGGGGGCCAGCAACAGTTGCCAGGGCTACCATGGGCATGACAGGGGGCTTAAGGGCGCCAGGACCCGCCCACTTCCGCTTTGGGGGCCAGCAACAGTTGCCAGGGCAAACCTGGGCATGGCAGGGGGCTTAAGGGGGCCTGGACCCGCCCACTTCCGCTTTGGGGGCGAGCAACAGTTGCCAGGGCTACCATGGGCATGGCAGGGGGCTTAAGGGCGCCAGGACCCGCCCACTTCCGCTTTGGGGGCCAGCAACAGTTGCCAGGGCAAACCTGGGCATTGCAGGGGGCTTAAGGGCCCCAGAACCCGCCCACTTCCGCTTTGGGGGCCAGCAACAGTTGCCAGGGCAACATTGGGCATGGCAGGGGGCTTAAGGGAGTCAGGACCCGCCCACTTCCGCTTTGAGGGTCAGCAACAGTTACCAGGGCAACCCTGGGCATGGAGGGGGGCTTAAGGGCGCCAGAACCCGCCCACTTCCGCTTTGGGGGCCAGCAACAGTTGCCAGGGCAATATTGGGCATGGCAGGGGGCTTAAGGGCGCCAGGACCCGCCCACTTCCGCTTTGGGGGGCAGCAACAGTTGCCAGGGCAACCCTGGGCATGGCAGGGGGCTTAAGGGGGCCTGGACCCGCCCTCTTCCGCTTTGGGGGCCAGCAACAGTTGCCAGGGCAACCCTGGTCATGGCAGGGGGCTTAAGGGTGCCTGGACCCGCCCACTTCCGCTTTGGGGGCCAGCAACAGTTGCCAGGGCAACCCTGGGCATGGTAGTCGGCTTAAGGGGGCCTGGACACGCCCACTTCCGCTTTGGGGGCCAGCAACAGTTGCCAGGGCAACCCTGGGCATGGCAGGGGGCTTAAGGGTGCCTGGACCCGCCCACTTCCGCTTTGGGGGCCAGCAACAGTTGCCAGGGCAACCCTGGGCAAGGTCGGGGGCTTAAGGGCTCCTGGAACCGCCCACTTCCGCTTTGGGGGTTAGCAACAGTTGCCAGGGCAACCCTGGGCATGGCAGAGGGCTTAAGGGCGCCTGGACCCGCCCACTTCCGCTTTGGGGGCCAGCAACAGTTGCTAGGGCAACCCTGGGCATGGCAGGGGGCTTAAGGGGGCCAGGACCCGCCCACTTCCGCTTTGGGGGCCAGCAACAGTTGCCAGGGCAACCCTGGGCATGGCAGGGGGCTTAAGGGGGCCTGGACCCGCCCACTTCCGCTTTGGGGGCCAGCAACAGTTGCCAGGGCTACCATGGGTATGGCAGGGGGCTTAAGGGCGCCTGGACCCGCCTACTTCCGCTTTGGGGGCCAGCAACAGTTGCCAGGGCAACCCTGGGCATGGCAGGGGGCTTAAGGGGGCCAGGACCCGCCCACTTCCGCTTTGGGGGCCAGCAACAGTTGCCAGGGCAACCCTGGGCATGGCAGGGGGCTTAAGGGGGCCAGGACCCACCCACTTCCGCTTTGGGGGCCAGCAACAGTTGCCAGGGAAACCCTGGGCATGGCAGGGGGCTTAAGGGGGCCAGGACCCGCCCACTTCCGCTTTGGGGGCCAGCAACAGTTGCCAGGGCAACCCTAGGCATGGCAGGGGGCTTAAGGGTGCCATGACCCGCCCACTTCCGCTTTGGGGGCCAGCAACAGTTGCCAGGGCAACCCTGGGCATGGCAGGGGGCTTTTGGGGGCCAGGACCCGCCCACTTCCGCTTTGGGGGCCAGCAACAGTTGCCAGGGCAACCCTGGGCATGGCAGGGGGCTTAAGGGGGCCTGGACCCGCCCACTTCCGCTTTGGGGGCCAGCAACAGTTGCCAGGGCTACCATGGGCATGACAGGGGGCTTAAGGGCGCCAGGACCCGCCCACTTCCGCTTTGGGGGCCAGCAACAGTTGCCAGGGCAACCCTGGGCATGGCAGGGGGCTTAAGGGGGCCTGGACCCGCCCACTTCCGCTTTGGGGGCGAGCAACAGTTGCCAGGGCTACCATGGGCATGGCAGGGGGCTTAAGGGCGCCAGGACCCGCCCACTTCCGCTTTGGGGGCCAGCAACAGTTGCCAGGGCAACCCTGGGCATGGCAGGGGGCTTAAGGGGGCCTGGGCCAGCCCACTTCCGCTTTGGGGGCCAGCAACAGTTGCCAGGGCAAACCTGGGCATTGCAGGGGGCTTAAAGGGGCCAGGACCCGTCCAATTCCGCTTTGGGGGCCAGCAACAGTTGCCAGGGCAACATTGGGCATGGCAGGGGGCTTAAGGGCGCCAGAACCCGCCCACTTCCGCTTTGGGGGTCAGCAACAGTTGCCAGGGCAACATTGGGCATGGCAGGGGGCTTAAGGGCGCCAGAACCCGCCCACTTCCGCTTTGGGGGCCAGCAACAGTTGCCAGGGCAACATTGGGCATGGCAGGGGGCTTAAGGGAGTCAGGACCCGCCCACTTCCGCTTTGAGGGTCAGCAACAGTTACCAGGGCAACCCTGGGCATGGCAGGGGGCTTAAGGGCGCCAGAACCCGCCCACTTCCGCTTTGGGGGCCAGCAACAGTTGCCAGGGCAATATTGGGCATGGCAGGGGGCTTAAGGGCGCCATGACCCGCCCACTTCCGCTTTGGGGGGCAGCAACAGTTGCCAGGGCAACCTTGGGCATGGCAGGGGGCTTAAGGGGGCCTGGACCCGCCCTCTTCCGCTTTGGGGGCCAGCAACAGTTGCCAGGGCAACCCTGGTCATGGCAGGGGGCTTAAGGGTGCCTGGACCCGCCCACTTCCGCTTTGGGGGCCAGCAACAGTTGCCAGGGCAACCCTGGGCAAGGTAGGGGGCTTAAGGGCGCCTGGACCCGCCCACTTCCGCTTTGGGGGTTAGCAACAGTTGCCAGGGCAACCCTGGGCAAGGTAGGGGGCTTAAGGGCGCCTGGACCCGCCCACTTCCGCTTTGGGGGCCAGCAACAGTTGCCAGGGCAACCCTGGGCATGGCAGGGGGCTTAAGGGGGCCTGGACCCGCCCACTTCCGCTTTGGGGGCCAGCAACAGTTGCCAGGGCTACCATGGGTATGGCAGGGGGCTTAAGGGCGCCTGGACCCGCCTACTTCCGCTTTGGGGGCCAGCAACAGTTGCTAGGGCAACCCTGGGCATGGCAGGGGGATTAAGGGGGCCAGGACCCGCCAACTTCCGCTTTGGGGGCCAGCAACAGTTGCCAGGGCAACCCTGGGCATGGCAGGGGGCTTAAGGGGGCCAGGACCCACCCACTTCCGCTTTGGGGGCCAGCAACAGTTGCCAGGGCAACCCTGGGCATGGCAGGGGGCTTAAGGGGGCCTGGACCCGCCCACTTCCGCTTTGGGGGCCAGCAACAGTTGCCTGGGCAACATTGGGCATGGCAGGGGGCTTAAGGGGGCCAGGACCCGCCCACTTCCGCTTTGGGGGCCAGCAACAGTTGCCAGGGCAACCCTGGGCATGGCAGGGGGCTTAAGGGGGCCTGGACCCGCCCACTTCCGCTTTGGGGGCCAGCAACAGTTGCCAGGGCTACCATGGGCATGGCAGGGGGCTTATGGGCGCCATGACCCGCCCACTTCCGCTTTGGGGGCCAGCAACAGTTGCCAGGGCAACCCTGGGCATAGCAGGGGGCTTAAGGGGGCCTGGACCCGCCCACTTCCGCTTTGGGGGCCAGTAACAGTTGCCAGGGCTACCATGGGCATGGCAGGGGGCTTAAGGGCGCCATGACCCGCCCACTTCCGCTTTGGGGGCCAGCAACAGTTGCCAGGGCAACCCTGGGAATGGCAGGGGGCTTAAGGGGGCCAGGACCCGCCGACTTCCGCTTTGGGGGCCAGCAACAGTTGCCAGGGCAACCCTGGGCATGACAGGGGGCTTAAGGGGGCCTGGACCCGCCCACTTCCGCTTTGGGGGCCAGCAACAGTTGCCAGGGCAACATTGGGCATGGCAGGGGGCTTAAGGGCGCCAGAACCCGCCACCTTCCGCTTTGGGGGCCAGCAACAGTTGCCAGGGCAACATTGGGCATGGCAGGGGGCTTAAGGGCGCCAGAACCCGCCCACTTCCGCTTTGGGGGCCAGCAACAGTTGCCAGGGCAACATTGGGCATGGCAGGGGGCTTAAGGGAGTCAGGACCCGCCCACTTCCGCTTTGAGGGTCAGCAACAGTTACCAGGGCAACCCTGGGCATGGCAGGGGGCTCAAGGGCGCCAGAACCCGCCCACCTCCGCTTTGGGGGCCAGCAACAGTTGCCAGGGCAATATTGGGCATGGCAGGGGGCTTAAGGGCGCCAGGACCCGCCCACTTCCGCTTTGGGGGGCAGCAACAGTTGCCAGGGCAACCCTGGGCATGGCAGGGGGCTTAAGGGGGCCTGGACCCGCCCTCTTCCGCTTTGGGGGCCAGCAACAGTTGCCAGGGCAACCCTGGTCATGGCAGGGGGCTTAAGGGTGCCTGGACCCGCCCACTTCCGCTTTGGGGGCCAGCAACAGTTGCCAGGGCAACCCTGGGCATGGTAGTCGGCTTAAGGGGGCCTGGACCCGCCCACTTCCGCTTTGGGGGCCAGCAACAGTTGCCAGGGCAACCCTGGGCATGGCAGGGGGCTTAAGGGTGCCTGGACCCGCCCACTTCCGCTTTGGGGGCCAGCAACAGTTGCCAGGGCAACCCTGGGCAAGGTAGGGGGCTTAAGGGCGCCTGGACCCGCCCACTTCCGCTTTGGGGGTTAGCAACAGTTGCCAGGGCAACCCTGGGCATGGCAGAGGGCTTAAGGGCGCCTGGACCCGCCCACTTCCGCTTTGGGGGCCAGCAACAGTTGCTAGGGCAACCCTGGGCATGGCAGGGGGCTTAAGGGGACCAGGACCCGCCCACTTCCGCTTTGGGGGCCAGCAACAGTTGCCAGGGCAACCCTGGGCATGGCAGGGGGCTTAAGGGGGCCTGGACCCGCCCACTTCCGCTTTGGGGGCCAGCAACAGTTGCCAGGGCTACCATGGGTATGGCAGGGGGCTTAAGGGCGCCTGGACCCGCCCACTTCCGCTTTGGGGGCCAGCAACAGTTGCTAGGGCAACCCTGGGCATGGCAGGGGGCTTAAGGGGGCCAGGACCCGCCCACTTCCGCTTTGGGGGTTAGCAACAGTTGCCAGGGCAACCCTGGGCATGGCAGAGGGCTTAAGGGCGCCTGGACCCGCCCACTTCCGCTTTGGGGGCCAGCAACAGTTGCCAGGGCAACCCTGGGCATGGCAGGGGGCTTAAGGGGGCCTGGACCCGCCCACTTCCGCTTTGGGGGCCAGCAACAGTTGCCAGGGCTACCATGGGTATGGCAGGGGGCTTAAGGGCGCCTGGACCCGCCTACTTCCGCTTTGGGGGCCAGCAACAGTTGCTAGGGCAACCCTGGGCATGGCAGGGGGCTTAAGGGGGCCAGGACCCGCCCACTTCCGCTTTGGGGACCAGCAACAGTTGCCAGGGCAACATTGGGCATGGCAGGGGGCTTAAGGGGGCCAGGACCCACCCACTTCCGCTTTGGGGGCCAGCAACAGTTGCCAGGGCAACCCTGGGCATGGCAGGGGGCTTAAGGGGGCCTGGACCCGCCCACTTCCGCTTTGGGGGCCAGCAACAGTTGCCTGGGCAACATTGGGCATGGCAGGGGGCTTAAGGGGGCCAGGACCCGCCCACTTCCGCTTTGGGGGCCAGCAACAGTTGCCAGGGCAACCCTGGGCATGGCAGGGGGCTTAAGGGGGCCTGGACCCGCCCACTTCCGCTTTGGGGGCCAGCAACAGTTGCCAGGGCTACCATGGGCATGGCAGGGGGCTTATGGGCGCCATGACCCGCCCACTTCCGCTTTGGGGGCCAGCAACAGTTGCCAGGGCAACCCTGGGCATAGCAGGGGGCTTAAGGGGGCCTGGACCCGCCCACTTCCGCTTTGGGGGCCAGTAACAGTTGCCAGGGCTACCATGGGCATGGCAGGGGGCTTAAGGGCGCCATGACCCGCCCACTTCCGCTTTGGGGGCCAGAAACAGTTGCCAGGGCAACCCTGGGAATGGCAGGGGGCTTAAGGGGGCCAGGACCCGCCCACTTCCGCTTTGGGGGCCAGCAACAGTTGCCAGGGCAACATTGGGCATGGCAGGGGGCTTAAGGGCGCCAGAACCCGCCCACTTCCGCTTTGGGGGCCAGCAACAGTTGCCAGGGCAACCCTGGGCATGGCAGGGGGCTTAAGGGCGCAAGGACCCGCCCACTTCCGCTTTGGGGGCCAGCAACAGTTGCCAGGGCAACATTGGGCATGGCAGGGGGCTTAAGGGCGCAAGGACCCGCCCACTTCCGCTTTGGGGGCCAGCAACAGTTGCCAGGGCAACCCTGGGCATGGCAGGGGGCTTAAGGGCGCCAGGACCCGCCCACTTCCGCTTTGGGGGCCAGCAACAGTTGCCAGGGCAACATTGGGCATGGCAGGGGGCTTAAGGGTGCCAGAACCCGCCCACTTCCGCTTTGGGGGCCAGCAACAGTTGCCAGGGCTACCATGGGCATGGCAGGGGGCTTACGGGTGCCTGGACCCGCCCACTTCCGCTTTGGGGGCCAGCAACAGTTGCCAGGGCAACCCTGGGCAAGGTAGGGGGCTTAAGGGCGCCTGGACCGGCCCACTTCCGCTTTGGGGGCCAGCAACAGTTGCCAGGGCTACCATGGGCATGGCAGGGGGCTTAAGGGCGCCATGACCCGCCCACTTCCGCTTTGGGGGCCAGCAACAGTTGCCAGGGCAACCCTGGGCATGGCAGGGGGCTTAAGGGGGCCTGGACCCGCCCTCTTCCGCTTTGGGGGCCAGCAACAGTTGCCAGGGCAACCCTGGGCATTGCAGGGGGCTTAAGGGGGCCTGGACCAGCCCACTTCCGCTTTGGGGGCCAGCAACAGTTGCCAGGGCAAACCTGGGCATGGCAGGGGGCTTAAGGGAGCCAGGACCCGCCCACTTCCGCTTTCGGGGCCAGCAACAGTTGCCAGGGCAACATTGGGCATGGCAGGGGGCTTAAGGGTGCCAGGACCCGCCCACTTAAGCTTTGGGGGCCAGCAACAGTTGCCAGGGCAACCCTGGGCAAGGCAGGGGGCTTAAGGGCGCCTGGACCCGCCCACTTCCGCTTTGGGGGCCAGACACAGTTGCCAGGGCAACCCTGGGCATGGCAGGGGGCTTAAGGGCGCCAGGACCCGCCCACTTCCGCTTTGGGGGCCAGCAACAGTTGCCAGGGCAACCCTGGGCATGGCAGGGGGCTTAAGGGGGCCAGGACCCACCCACTTCCGCTTTGGGGGCCAGCAACAGTTGCCAGGGCAACCCTGGGCATGGCAGGGGGCTTAAGGGGGCCAGGACCCGCCCACTTCCGCTTTGGGGGCCAGCAACAGTTGCCAGGGCAACCCTAGGCATGGCAGGGGGCTTAAGGGTGCCATGACCCGCCCACTTCCGCTTTGGGGGCCAGCAACAGTTGCCAGGGCAACCCTGGGCATGGCAGGGGGCTTTTGGGGGCCAGGACACGCCCACTTCCGCTTTGGGGGCCAGCAACAGTTGCCAGGGCAACCCTGGGCATGGCAGGGGGCTTAAGGGGGCCTGGACCCGCCCACTTCCGCTTTGGGGGCCAGCAACAGTTGCCAGGGCTACCATGGGCATGACAGGGGGCTTAAGGGCGCCAGGACCCGCCCACTTCCGCTTTGGGGGCCAGCAACAGTTGCCAGGGCAACCCTGGGCATGGCAGGGGGCTTAAGGGGGCCTGGACCCGCCCACTTCCGCTTTGGGGGCGAGCAACAGTTGCCAGGGCTACCATGGGCATGGCAGGGGGCTTAAGGGCGCCAGGACCCGCCCACTTCCGCTTTGGGGGCCAGCAACAGTTGCCAGGGCAACCCTGGGCATGGCAGGGGGCTTAAGGGGGCCTGGGCCAGCCCACTTCCGCTTTGGGGGCCAGCAACAGTTGCCAGGGCAAACCTGGGCATTGCAGGGGGCTTAAAGGGGCCAGGACCCGTCCAATTCCGCTTTGGGGGCCAGCAACAGTTGCCAGGGCAACATTGGGCATGGCAGGGGGCTTAAGGGCGCCAGAACCCGCCCACTTCCGCTTTGGGGGTCAGCAACAGTTGCCAGGGCAACATTGGGCATGGCAGGGGGCTTAAGGGCGCCAGAACCCGCCCACTTCCGCTTTGGGGGCCAGCAACAGTTGCCAGGGCAACATTGGGCATGGCAGGGGGCTTAAGGGAGTCAGGACCCGCCCACTTCCTCTTTGAGGGTCAGCAACAGTTACCAGGGCAACCCTGGGCATGGCAGGGGGCTTAAGGGCGCCAGAACCCGCCCACTTCCGCTTTGGGGGCCAGCAACAGTTGCCAGGGCAATATTGGGCATGGCAGGGGGCTTAAGGGCGCCATGACCCGCCCACTTCCGCTTTGGGGGGCAGCAACAGTTGCCAGGGCAACCCTGGGCATGGCAGGGGGCTTAAGGGGGCCTGGACCCGCCCTCTTCCGCTTTGGGGGCCAGCAACAGTTGCCAGGGCAACCCTGGTCATGGCAGGGGGCTTAAGGGTGCCTGGACCCGCCCACTTCCGCTTTGGGGGCCAGCAACAGTTGCCAGGGCAACCCTGGGCATGGTTGTCGGCTTAAGGGGGCCTGGACCCGCCCACTTCCGCTTTGGGGGCCAGCAACAGTTGCCAGGGCAACCCTGGGCATGGCAGGGGGCTTAAGGGTGCCTGGACCCGCCCACTTCCGCTTTGGGGGCCAGCAACAGTTGCCAGGGCAACCCTGGGCAAGGTAGGGGGCTTAAGGGCGCCTGGACCCGCCCACTTCCGCTTTGGGGGTTAGCAACAGTTGCCAGGGCAACCCTGGGCATGGCAGAGGGCTTAAGGGCGCCTGGACCCGCCCACTTCCGCTTTGGGGGCCAGCAACAGTTGCTAGGGCAACCCTGGGCATGGCAGGGGGCTTAAGGGGGCCAGGACCCGCCCACTTCCGCTTTGGGGGCCAGCAACAGTTGCCAGGGCAACCCTGGGCATGGCAGGGGGCTTAAGGGGGCCTGGACCCGCCCACTTCCGCTTTGGGGGCCAGCAACAGTTGCCAGGGCTACCATGGGTATGGCAGGGGGCTTAAGGGCGCCTGGACCCGCCTACTTCCGCTTTGGGGGCCAGCAACAGTTGCTAGGGCAACCCTGGGCATGGCAGGGGGCTTAAGGGGGCCAGGACCCGCCAACTTTCGCTTTGGGGGCCAGCAACAGTTGCCAGGGCAACCCTGGGCATGGCAGGGGGCTTAAGGGGGCCAGGACCCACCCACTTCCGCTTTGGGGGCCAGCAACAGTTGCCAGGGCAACCGTGGGCATGGCAGGGGGCTTAAGGGGGCCTGGACCCGCCCACTTCCGCTTTGGGGGCCAGCAACAGTTGCCTGGGCAACATTGGGCATGGCAGGGGGCTTAAGGGGGCCAGGACCCGCCCACTTCCGCTTTGGGGGCCAGCAACAGTTGCCAGGGCAACCCTGGGCATGGCAGGGGGCTTAAGGGGGCCTGGACCCGCCCACTTCCGCTTTGGGGGCCAGCAACAGTTGCCAGGGCTACCATGGGCATGGCAGGGGGCTTATGGGCGCCATGACCCGCCCACTTCCGCTTTGGGGGCCAGCAACAGTTGCCAGGGCAACCCTGGGCATAGCAGGGGGCTTAAGGGGGCCTGGACCCGCCCACTTCCGCTTTGGGGGCCAGTAACAGTTGCCAGGGCTACCATGGGCATGGCAGGGGGCTTAAGGGCGCCATGACCCGCCCACTTCCGCTTTGGGGGCCAGCAACAGTTGCCAGGGCAACCCTGGGAATGGCAGGGGGCTTAAGGGGGCCAGGACCCGCCCACTTCCGCTTTGGGGGCCAGCAACAGTTGCCAGGGCAACCCTGGGCATGACAGGGGGCTTAAGGGGGCCTGGACCCGCCCACTTCCGCTTTGGGGGCCAGCAACAGTTGCCAGGGCAACATTGGGCATGGCAGGGGGCTTAAGGGCGCCAGAACCCGCCCACTTCCGCTTTGGGGGCCAGCAACAGTTGCCAGGGCAACATTGGGCATGGCAGGGGGCTTAAGGGCGCCAGAACCAGCCCACTTCCGCTTTGGGGGCCAGCAACAGTTGCCAGGGCAACATTGGGCATGGCAGGGGGCTTAAGGGAGTCAGGACCCGCCCACTTCCGCTTTGAGGGTCAGCAACAGTTACCAGGGCAACCCTGGGCATGGCAGGGGGCTTAAGGGCGCCAGAACCCGCCCACTTCCGCTTTGGGGGCCAGCAACAGTTGCCAGGGCAATATTGGGCATGGCAGGGGGCTTAAGGGCGCCAGGACCCGCCCAATTCCGCTTTGGGGGGCAGCAACAGTTGCCAGGGCAACCCTGGGCATGGCAGGGGGCTTAAGGGGGCCTGGACCCGCCCTCTTCCGCTTTGGGGGCCAGCAACAGTTGCCAGGGCAACCCTGGTCATGGCAGGGGGCTTAAGGGTGCCTGGACCGGCCCACTTCCGCTTTGGGGGCCAGCAACAGTTGCCAGGGCAACCCTGGGCATGGTAGTCGGCTTAAGGGGGCCTGGACCCGCCCACTTCCGCTTTGGGGGCCAGCAACAGTTGCCAGGGCAACCCTGGGCATGGCAGGGGGCTTAAGGGTGCCTGGACCCGCCCACTTCCGCTTTGGGGGCCAGCAACAGTTGCCAGGGCAACCCTGGGCAAGGTAGGGGGCTTAAGGGCGCCTGGACCCGCCCACTTCCGCTTTGGGGGTTAGCAACAGTTGCCAGGGCAACCCTGGGCATGGCAGAGGGCTTAAGGGCGCCTGGACCCGCCCACTTCCGCTTTGGGGGCCAGCAACAGTTGCTAGGGCAACCCTGGGCATGGCAGGGGGCTTAAGGGGGCCAGGACCCGCCCACTTCCGCTTTGGGGGCCAGCAACAGTTGCCAGGGCAACCCTGGGCATGGCAGGGGGCTTAAGGGGGCCTGGACCCGCCCACTTCCGCTTTGGGGGCCAGCAACAGTTGCCAGGGCTACCATGGGTATGGCAGGGGGCTTAAGGGCGCCTGGACCCGCCTACTTCCGCTTTGGGGGCCAGCAACAGTTGCTAGGGCAACCCTGGGCATGGCAGGGGGCTTAAGGGGGCCAGGACCCGCCCACTTCCGCTTTGGGGGTTAGCAACAGTTGCCAGGGCAACCCTGGGCATGGCAGAGGGCTTAAGTGCGCCTGGACCCGCCCACTTCCGCTTTGGGGGCCAGCAACAGTTGCCAGGGCAACCCTGGGCATGGCAGGGGGCTTAAGGGGGCCTGGACCCGCCCACTTCCGCTTTGGGGGCCAGCAACAGTTGCCAGGGCTACCATGGGTATGGCAGGGGGCTTAAGGGCGCCTGGACCCGCCTACTTCCGCTTTGGGGGCCAGCAACAGTTGCTAGGGCAACCCTGGGCATGGCAGGGGGCTTAAGGGGGCCAGGACCCGCCCACTTCCGCTTTGGGGGCCAGCAACAGTTGCCAGGGCAACATTGGGCATGGCAGGGGGCTTAAGGGGGCCAGGACCCACCCACTTCCGCTTTGGGGGCCAGCAACAGTTGCCAGGGCAACCCTGGGCATGGCAGGGGGCTTAAGGGGGCCTGGACCCGCCCACTTCCGCTTTGGGGGCCAGCAACAGTTGCCTGGGCAACATTGGGCATGGCAGGGGGCTTAAGGGGGCCAGGACCCGCCCACTTCCGCTTTGGGGGCCAGCAACAGTTGCCAGGGCAACCCTGGGCATAGCAGGGGGCTTAAGGGGGCCTGGACCCGCCCACTTCCGCTTTGGGGGCCAGTAACAGTTGCCAGGGCTACCATGGGCATGGCAGGGGGCTTAAGGGCGCCATGACCCGCCCACTTCCGCTTTGGGGGCCAGAAACAGTTGCCAGGGCAACCCTGGGAATGGCAGGGGGCTTAAGGGGGCCAGGACCCGCCCACTTCCGCTTTGGGGGCCAGCAACAGTTGCCAGGGCAACCCTGGGCATGACAGGGGGCTTAAGTGGGCCTGGACCCGCCCACTTCCGCTTTGGGGGCCAGCAACAGTTGCCAGGGCAACATTGGGCATGGCAGGGGGCTTAAGGGCGCCAGAACCCGCCCACTTCCGCTTTGGGGGCCAGCAACAGTTGCCAGGGCAACCCTGGGCATGGCAGGGGGCTTAAGGGCGCAAGGACCCGCCCACTTCCGCTTTGGGGGCCAGCAACAGTTGCCAGGGCAACATTGGGCATGGCAGGGGGCTTAAGGGCGCAAGGACCCGCCCACTTCCGCTTTGGGGGCCAGCAACAGTTGCCAGGGCAACCCTGGGCATGGCAGGGGGCTTAAGGGCGCCAGGACCCGCCCACTTCCGCTTTGGGGGCCAGCAACAGTTGCCAGGGCAACATTGGGCATGGCAGGGGGCTTAAGGGTGCCAGAACCCGCCCACTTCCGCTTTGGGGGCCAGCAACAGTTGCCAGGGCTACCATGGGCATGGCAGGGGGCTTACGGGTGCCTGGACCCGCCCACTTCCGCTTTGGGGGCCAGCAACAGTTGCCAGGGCAACCCTGGGCAAGGTAGGGGGCTTAAGGGCGCCTGGACCGGCCCACTTCCGCTTTGGGGGCCAGCAACAGTTGCCAGGGCTACCATGGGCATGGCAGGGGGCTTAAGGGCGCCATGACCCGCCCACTTCCGCTTTGGGGGCCAGCAACAGTTGCCAGGGCAACCCTGGGCATGGCAGGGGGCTTAAGGGGGCCAGGACCCGCCCACTTCCGCTTTGGGGGCCAGCACCAGTTGCCAGGGCAACCCTGGGCATGGCAGGGGGCTTAAGGGGGCCTGGACCCGCCCACTTCCGCTTTGGGGGCCAGCAACAGTTGCCAGGGCTACCATGGGCATGACAGGGGGCTTAAGGGCGCCAGGACCCGCCCACTTCCGCTTTGGGGGCCAGCAACAGTTGCCAGGGCAACCCTGGGCAAGGCAGGGGGCTTAAGGGGGCCTGGACCCGCCCACTTCCGCTTTGGGGGCGAGCAACAGTTGCCAGGCTACCATGGGCATGGCAGGAGGTTTAAGGGGGCCAGGACCCGCCCACTTCCGCTTTGGGGCCAGCAACAGTTTCCAGGGGCAACCCTGGGCATGGCAGGGGGCTTAAGGGGGCCTGGGCAGCCCACTTCTGCTTTGGGGCCAGCAACAGTTGCCATGGAAAACCTGGGCATTGCAGGGGGCTTAAGGGGGCCAGGACCCGTCCAATTCCGCTTTGGGGGCCAGCACAGTTGCCAGGGCAACATTGGGCAGGGCAGGGGGCTTAAGGGCGCCATGACCCGCCCACTTCCGCTTTGGGGGCCAGCAACAGTTGCCAGGGCAACCCTGGGCAAGGTAGGGGCTTAAGGGCGCCTGGACCCGCCCACTTCCGCTTTGGGGGTTAGCAACAGTTGCCAGGGCAACCCTGGGCATGGCAGAGGGCTTAAGGGCGCCTGGATCCGCCCACTTCCGCTTTGGGGGCCAGCAACAGTTGCTAGGGCAACCCTGGGCATGGCAGGGGGCTTAAGGGGCCAGGACCCGCCCACTTCCGCTTTGGGGGCCAGCAACAGTTGCCAGGGCAACCCTGGGCATGGCAGGGGGCTTAAGGGGGCCTGGACCCGCCCACTTCCGCTTTGGGGGCCAGCAACAGTTGCCAGGGCTACCATGGGTATGGCAGGGGGCTTAAGGGCGCCTGGACCCGCCTACTTCCGCTTTGGGGGCCAGCAACAGTTGCTAGGGCAACCCTGGGCATGGCAGGGGGCTTAAGGGGGCCAGGACCCGCCCACTTCCGCTTTGGGGGCAGCAACAGTTGCCAGGGCAACACTGGGCATGGAAAGGGGCTTAAGGGGGCCAGGACCCACCCACTTCCGCTTTGGGGGCCAGTAACAGTTGCCAGGGCAACCCTGGGCATGGCAGGGGGCTTAAGGGGGCCTGGACCCGCCCACTTCCGATTTGGGGGCCAGCAACAGTTGCCTGGGCAACATTTGGCATGGCAGGGGGCTTAAGGGGGCCAGGACCCGCCCACTTCCGCTTTGGGGCCAGCAACAGTTGCCAGGACAACCCTGGGCATGGCAGGGGGCTTAAGGGGGCCTGGACCCGCCCACTTCCGCTTTGGGGGCCAGCAACAGTTGCCAGGGCTACCAAGGGCATGGCAGGGGGCTTATGGGCGCCATGACCCGCCCACTTCCGCTTTGGGGGCCAGCAACAGTTGCCAGGGCAACCCTGGGCATAGCAGGGGCTTAAGGGGGCCTGGACCCGCCCACTTCCGCTTTGGGGGCCAGTAACAGTTGCCAGGGCTACCATGGGCATGGCAGGGGGCTTAAGGGACCCATGACCCACCCACTTCCGCTTTGGGGGCCAGCAACAGTTGCCAGGGCAACCCTGGGCATGGCAGGGGGCTTAAGGGGGCCTGGACCCGCCCACTTCCGATTTGGGGGCCAGCAACAGTTGCCTGGGCAACATTGGGCATGGCAGGGGGCTTAAGGGGGCCAGGACCCGCCCACTTCCGCTTGGGGCCAGCAACAGTTGCCAGGGCAACCCTGGGCATGGCAGGGGGCTTAAGGGGGCCTGGACCCGCCCACTTCCGCTTTGGGGGCCAGCAACAGTTGCCAGGGCTACCATGGCATGGCAGGGGGCTTATGGGCACCATGACCCGCCCACTTCCGCTTTGGGGGCCAGCAACAGTTGCCAGGGCAACATTGGGCATGGCAGGGGCTTAAGGGCGCCAGAACCCGCCCACTTCCGCTTTGGGGGCCAGCAACAGTTGCCAGGGCAACCCTGGGCATGGCAGGGGGCTTAAGGGCGCAAGGACCCGCCCACTTCCGCTTTGGGGGCCAGCAACAGTTGCCAGGGCAACATTGGGCATGGCAGGGGGCTTAAGGGCGCAAGGACCCGCCACTTCCGCTTTGGGGGCCAGCAACAGTTGCCAGGGCAACCCTGGGCATGGCAGGGGGCTTAAGGGCGCAAGGACCCGCCCACTTCCGCTTTGGGGGCCAGCAACAGTTGCCAGGGCAACATTGGGCATGGCAGGGGGCTTAAGGGTGCCAGAACCCGCCCACTTCCGCTTTGGGGGCCAGCAACAGTTGCCAGGGCAACATTGGGCATGGCAGGGGGCTTAAGGGAGTCAGGACCCGCCCACTTCCACTTTGAGGGTCAGCAACAGTTACCAGGGCAACCCTGGGCATGGCAGGGGGCTTAAGGGCGCCAGAACCCGCCCACTTCCGCTTTGGGGGCCAGCAACAGTTGCCAGGGCAATATTGGGCAAGGCAGGGGGCTTAAGGGCGCCAGGACCCGCCCACTTCCGCTTTGGGGGGCAGCAACAGTTGCCAGGGCAACCCTGGGCATGGCAGGGGGCTTAAGGGGGCCTGGACCCGCCCTCTTCCGCTTTGGGGGCCAGCAACAGTTGCCAGGGCAACCCTGGGCATGGCAGGGGGCTTAAGGCGGCCTGGACCCGCCCACTTCCGCTTTGGGGGCCAGTAACAGTTGCCAGGGCTACCATGGGCATGGCAGGGGGCTTAAGGGCGCCATGACCCGCCCACTTCCGCTTTGGGGGCCAGCAACAGTTGCCAGGGCAACCCTGGGCATGGCAGGGGGCTTAAGGGGGCCAGGACCCGCCCACTTCCGCTTTGGGGGCCAGCAACAGTTGCCAGGGCAACCCTGGGCATGGCAGGGGGCTTAAGGGGGCCTGGACCCGCCCACTTCCGCTTTGGGGGCCAGCAACAGTTGCCAGGGCAACAATGGGCATGGCAGGGGGCTTAAGGGCGCCAGAACCCGCCCACTTCCGCTTTGGGGGCCAGCAACAGTTGCCAGGGCAACCCTGGGCATGGCAGGGGGCTTAAGGGCGCAAGGACCCGCCCACTTCCGCTTTGGGGGCCAGCAACAGTTGCCAGGGCAACATTGGGCATGGCAGGGGGCTTAAGGGCGCCAGGACCCGCCCACTTCCGCTTTGGGGGCCAGCAACAGTTGCCAGGGCAACCCTGGGCATGGCAGGGGGCTTAAGGGCGCAAGGACCCGCCCACTTCCGCTTTGGGGGCCAGCAACAGTTGCCAGGGCAACATTGGGCATGGCAGGGGGCTTAAGGGCGCCAGGACCCGCCCACTTCCGCTTTGGGGGCCAGCAACAGTTGCCAGGGCAACATTGGGCATGGCAGGGGGCTTAAGGGAGTCAGGACCCG
This sequence comes from Crinia signifera, assembly GCF_055691185.1. Lineage (NCBI taxonomy): Eukaryota > Metazoa > Chordata > Amphibia > Anura > Myobatrachidae > Crinia > Crinia signifera. The sequence goes on along the minus strand of NC_139228.1, from coordinate 12,346,281 downwards.
CCCACTTCCGCTTTGAGGGTCAGCAACAGTTACCAGGGCAACCCTGGGCATGGCAGGGGGCTTAAGGGGGCCAGGACCCGCCCACTTCCGCTTTGGGGGCCAGCAACAGTTGCCAGGGCAACCCTGGGCATGGCAGGGGGCTTAAGGGGGCCTGGACCCGCCCACTTCCGCTTTGGGGGCCAGCAACAGTTGCCAGGGCAACATTGGGCATGGCAGGGGGCTTAAGGGGGCCAGGACCCGCCCACTTCCGCTTTGGGGGCCAGCAACAGTTGCCAGGGCAACCCTGGGCATGGCAGGGGCTTAAGGGGGCCTGGACCCGCCCACTTCCGCTTTGGGGGCCAGCAACAGTTGCCAGGGCTACCATGGGCATGGCAGGGGGCTTATGGGCGCCATGACCCGCCCACTTCCGCTTTGGGGGCCAGCAACAGTTGCCAGGGCAACCCTGGGCATGGCAGGGGGCTTAAGGCGGCCTGGACCCGCCCACTTCCGCTTTGGGGGCCAGTAACAGTTGCCAGGGCTACCATGGGCATGGCAGGGGGCTTAAGGGCGCCATGACCCGCCCACTTCCGCTTTGGGGGCCAGCAACAGTTGCCAGGGCAACCCTGGGCATGGCAGGGGGCTTAAGGGGGCCAGGACCCGCCCACTTCCGCTTTGGGGGGCAGCAACAGTTGCCAGGGCAACCTTGGGCATGGCAGGGGGCTTAAGGGGGCCTGGACCCGCCCTCTAACGCTTTGGGGGCCAGCAACAGTTGCCAGGGCAACCCTGGGCATTGCAGGGGGCTTAAGGGGGCCTGGACCAGCCCACTTCCGCTTTGGGGGCCAGCAACAGTTGCCAGGGCAAACCTGGGCATGGCAGGGGGCTTAAGGGGGCCAGGACCGCCCACTTCCGCTTTGGGGGCCAGCAACAGTTGCCAGGGCAACATTGGGCATGGCAGGGGGCTTAAGGGCGCCAGAACCCGCCCACTTCCGCTTTGGGGGCCAGCAACAGTTGCCAGGGCAACATTGGGCATGGCAGGGGGCTTAAGGGAGTCAGGACCCGCCCACTTCCGCTTTGAGGGTCAGCAACAGTTAACAGGGCAACCCTGGGCATGGCAGGGGGCTTAAGGGCGCCAGGACCCGCCCACTTCCGCTTTGGGGGCCAGCAACAGTTGCCAGGGCAACCCTGGGCATGGCAGGGGGCTTAAGGGCGCCAGGACCCGCCCACTTCCGCTTTGGGGGCTAGCAACAGTTGCCAGGGCAACATTGGGCATGGCAGGGGGCTTAAGGGCGCCAGAACCCGCCCACTTCCGCTTTGGGGGCCAGCAACAGTGCCAGGGCAACATTGGGCATGGCAGGGGGCTTAAGGGAGTCAGGTCCCGCCACTTCCGCTTTGAGGGTCAGCAACAGTTACCAGGGCAACCCTTGGACAACCCTTGGCATGGCAGGGGGCTTAAGGGCGCCTGGACCCGCCCACTTCCGCTTTGGGGGCCAGCAACAGTTGCCAGGGCAATATTTGGCATGGCAGGGGGCTTAAGGGCGCCAGGACCCGCCCACTTCCGCTTCGGGGGGCAGCAACAGTTGCCAGGGCAACCCTGGGCATGTCAGGGGGCTTAAGGGGGCCTGGACCCGCCCACTTCCGCTTTGGGGGCCAGCAACAGTTGCCAGGGCTACCATGGGCATGACAGGGGGCTTAAGGGCGCCAGGACCCGCCCACTTCCGCTTTGGGGGCCAGCAACAGTTGCCAGGGCAACCCTGGGCAAGGCAGGGGGCTTAAGGGGGCCTGGACCCGCCCACTTCCGCTTTGGGGGCGAGCAACAGTTGCCAGGGCTACCATGGGCATGGCAGGGGGTTTAAGGGGGCCAGGACCCGCCCACTTCCGCTTTGGGGGCCAGCAACAGTTGCCAGGGCAACCCTGGGCATGGCAGGGGCTTAAGGGCGCCTGGGCCAGCCCACTTCCGCTTTGGGGGCCAGCAACAGTTGCCATGGCAAACCTGGGCATTGCAGGGGGCTTAAGGGGGCCAGGACCCGTCCAATTCCGCGTTGGGGGCCAGCAACAGTTGCCAGAGCAACATTGGGCATGGCAGGGGGCTTAAGGGCGCCATGACCCGCCCACTTCCGCTTTGGGGGCCAGCAACAGTTGCCAGGGCAACCCTGGGCATGGCAGGGGGCTTAAGGGGGCCAGGACCCGCCCACTTCCGCTTTGGGGGCCAGCAACAGTTGCCAGGGCAACCCTGGGCGTGGCAGGGGGCTTAAGGGGGCCAGGACCCGCCCACTTCCGCTTTGGGGGCCAGCAACAGTTGCCAGGGCTACCCTGGGCATGGCAGGGGGCTTAAGGGCGCCAGGACCCGCCCACTTCCGCTTTGGGGGCCAGCAACAGTTGCCAGGGCAACCCTGGGCATGGCAGGGGGCTTAAGGGCGCAAGGACCCGCCCACTTCCGCTTTGGGGGCCAGCAACAGTTGCCAGGGCAACATTGGGCATGGCAGGGGGCTTAAGGGCGCCAGGACCCGCCCACTTCCGCTTTGGGGGCCAGCAACAGTTGCCAGGGCAACCCTGGGCATGGCAGGGGGCTTAAGGGCACCAGGACCCGCCCACTTCCGCTTTGGGGGCCAGCAACAGTTGCCAGGGCAACCCTGGGCATGGCAGGGGGCTTAAGGGCACCAGGACCCGCCCACTTCCGCTTTGGGGGCCAGCAACAGTTGCCAGGGCAACATTGGGCATGGCAGGGGGCTTAAGGGCGCCAGAACCCGCCCACTTCCGCTTTGGGGGCCAGCAACAGTTGCCAGGGCAACCCTGGGCATGGCAGGGGGCTTAAGGGCGCAAGGACCCGCCCACTTCCGCTTTGGGGGCCAGCAACAGTTGCCAGGGCAACATTGGGCATGGCAGGGGGCTTAAGGGCGCCAGGACCCGCCCACTTCCGCTTTGGGGGCCCAGCAACAGTTGCCAGGGCAACCCTGGGCATGGCAGGGGGCTTAAGGGCGCCAGGACCCGCCCACTTCCGCTTTGGGGGCCAGCAACAGTTGCCAGGGCAACATTGGGCATGGCAGGGGGCTTAAGGGCGCCAGAACCCGCCCACTTCCGCTTTGGGGGCCAGCAACAGTTGCCAGGGCAACATTGGGCATGGCAGGGGGCTTAAGGGAGTCAGGACCCGCCCACTTCCGCTTTGAGGGTCAGCAACAGTTACCAGGGCAACCCTGGGCATGGCAGGGGGCTTAAGGGCGCCAGGACCCGCCCACTTCCGCTTTGGGGGCCAGCAACAGTTGCCAGGGCAACATTGGGCATGGCAGGGGGCTTAAGGGCGCCAGAACCCGCCCACTTCCGCTTTGGGGGCCAGCAACAGTTGCCAGGGCAACATTGGGCATGGCAGGGGGCTTAAGGGAGTCAGGACCCGCCCACTTCCGCTTTGAGGGTCAGCAACAGTTACCAGGGCAACCCTGGGCATGGCAGGGGGCTTAAGGGGGCCAGGACCCGCCCACTTCCGCTTTGGGGGCCAGAAACAGTTGCCAGGGCAACCCTGGGCATGGCAGGGGGCTTAAGGGGGCCTGGACCCGCCCACTTCCGCTTTGGGGGCCAGCAACAGTTGCCAGGGCTACCATGGGCATGGCAGGGGGCTTATGGGCGCCATGACCCGCCCACTTCCGCTTTGGGGGCCAGCAACAGTTGCCAGGGCAACCCTGGGCATGGCAGGGGGCTTAAGGCGGCCTGGACCAGCCCACTTCCGCTTTGGGGGCCATTAACAGTTGCCAGGGCTACCATGGGCATGGCAGGGGGCTTAAGGGCGCCATGACCCGCCCACTTCCGCTTTGGGGGCCAGCAACAGTTGCCAGGGCAACCCTGGGCATGGCAGGGGGCTTAAGGGGGCCAGGACCCGCCCACTTCCGCTTTGGGGGCCAGCAACAGTTGCCAGGGCAACCCTGGGCATGGCAGGGGGCTTAAGGGGGCCTGGACCCGCCCACTTCCGCTTTGGGGGCCAGCAACAGTTGCCAGGGCAACATTGGGCATGGCAGGGGGCTTAAGGGCGCCAGATCCCGCCCACTTCCGCTTTGGGGGCCAGCAACAGTTGCCAGGGCAACCCTGGGCATGGCAGGGGGCTTAAGGGCGCAAGGACCCGCCCACTTCCGCTTTGGGGGCCAGCAACAGTTGCCAGGGCAACATTGGGCAAGGCAGGGGGCTTAAGGGCGCCAGGACCCGCCCACTTCCGCTTTGGGGGCCAGCAACAGTTGCCAGGGCAACCCTGGGCATGGCAGGGGGCTTAAGGGCGCCAGGACCCGCCCACTTCCGCTTTGGGGGCTAGCAACAGTTGCCAGGGCAACATTGGGCATGGCAGGGGGCTTAAGGGCGCCAGAACCCGCCCACTTCCGCTTTGGGGGCCAGCAACAGTTGCCAGGGCAACATTGGGCATGGCAGGGGGCTTAAGGGAGTCAGGACCCGCCCACTTCCGCTTTGAGGGTCAGCAACAGTTACCAGGGCAACCCTTGGGCATGGCAGGGGGCTTAAGGGCGCCAGAACCCGCCCACTTCCGCTTTGGGGGCCAGCAACAGTTGCCAGGGCAATATTGGGCATTGCAGGGGGCTTAAGGGCGCCAGGACCCGCCCACTTCCGCTTTGGGGGGCAGCAACAGTTGCCAGGGCAACCCTGGGCATGGCAGGGGGCTTAAGGGGGCCTGGACCCGCCCACTTCCGCTTTGGGGGCCAGCAACAGTTGCCAGGGCTACCATGGGCATGACAGGGGGCTTAAGGGCGCCAGGACCCGCCCACTTCCGCTTTGGGGGCCAGCAACAGTTGCCAGGGCAACCCTGGGCAAGGCAGGGGGCTTAAGGGGGCCTGGACCCGCCCACTTCCGCTTTGGGGGCGAGCAACAGTTGCCAGGGCTACCATGGGCATGGCAGGGGGTTTAAGGGGGCCAGGACCCGCCCACTTCCGCTTTGGGGGCCAGCAACAGTTGCCAGGGCAACCCTGGGCATGGCAGGGAGCTTAAGGGGGCCTGGGCCAGCCCACTTCCGCTTTGGGGGCCAGCAACAGTTGCCATGGCAAACCTGGGCATTGCAGGGGGCTTAAGGGGGCCAGGACCCGTCCAATTCCGCGTTGGGGGCCAGCAACAGTTGCCAGAGCAACATTGGGCATGGCAGGGGGCTTAAGGGCGCCATGACCCGCCCACTTCCGCTTTGGGGGCCAGCAACAGTTGCCAGGGCAACCCTGGGCATGGCAGGGGGCTTAAGGGGGCCAGGACCCGCCCACTTCCGCTTTGGGGGCCAGCAACAGTTGCCAGGGCAACCCTGGGCGTGGCACGGGGCTTAAGGGCGCCAGGACCCGCCCACTTCCGCTTTGGGGGCCAGCAACAGTTGCCAGGGCAACCCTGGGCATGGCAGGGGGCTTAAGGGGGCCAGGACCCGGCCACTTCCGCTTTGGGGGCCAGCAACATTTGCCATGGCTACCATGAGCATGTCAGGGGGCTTAAGGGGGCCAGGACCCGCCCACTTCCGCTTTGGGGGCCAGCAACAGTTGCCAGGGCTACCATGGGCATGGCAGGGGGCTTAAGGGCGCCATGACCCGCCCACTTCCGCTTTGGGGGCCAGCAACAGTTGCCAGGGCAACCCTGGGCATGGCAGTGGGCTTAAGGGCGCCAGGACCCGCCCACTTCCGCTTTGGGGGCCAGCAACAGTTGCCAGGGCTACCATGGGCATGGCAGGAGGCTTAAGGGCGCCAGGACCCGACCACTTCCGCTTTGGGGGCCAGCAACAGTTGCCAGGGCAACCCTTGGCATGGCAGAGGGCTTAAGGGCGCCTGGACCCGCCCACTTCCGCTTTGGGGGCCAGCAACAGTTGCCAGGGCTACCCTGGGCATGGCAGGGGGCTTAAGGGCGCCAGGACCCGCCCACTTCCGCTTTGGGGGCCAGCAACAGTTGCCAGGGCAACCCTGGGCATGGCAGGGGGCTTAAGGGCGCAAGGACCCGCCCACTTCCGCTTTGGGGGCCAGCAACAGTTGCCAGGGCAACATTGGGCATGGCAGGGGGCTTAAGGGCGCCAGGACCCGCCCACTTCCGCTTTGGGGGCCAGCAACAGTTGCCAGGGCAACCCTGGGCATGGCAGGGGGCTTAAGGGCACCAGGACCCGCCCACTTCCGCTTTGGGGGCCAGCAACAGTTGCCAGGGCAACATTGGGCATGGCAGGGGGCTTAAGGGCACCAGAACCCGCCCACTTCCGCTTTGGGGGCCAGCAACAGTTGCCAGGGCAACCCTGGGCATGGCAGGGGGCTTAAGGGCGCAAGGACCCGCCCACTTCCGCTTTGGGGGCCAGCAACAGTTGCCAGGGCAACATTGGGCATGGCAGGGGGCTTAAGGGCGCCAGGACCCGCCCACTTCCGCTTTGGGGGCCAGCAACAGTTGCCAGGGCAACATTGGGCATGGCAGGGGGCTTAAGGGCACCAGAACCCGCCCACTTCCGCTTTGGGGGCCAGCAACAGTTGCCAGGGCAACCCTGGGCATGGCAGGGGGCTTAAGGGCGCAAGGACCCGCCCACTTCCGCTTTGGGGGCCAGCAACAGTTGCCAGGGCAACCCTGGGCATGGCAGGGGGCTTAAGGGCGCCAGGACCCGCCCACTTCCGCTTTGGGGGCCAGCAACAGTTGCCAGGGCAACATTGGGCATGGCAGGGGGCTTAAGGGAGTCAGGACCCGCCCACTTCCGCTTTGAGGGTCAGCAACAGTTACCAGGGCAACCCTGGGCATGGCAGGGGGCTTAAGGGCGCCAGAACCCGCCCACTTCCGCTTTGGGGGCCAGCAACAGTTGCCAGGGCAATATTGGGCATGGCAGGGGGCTTAAGGGCGCCAGGACCCGCCCACTTCCGCTTTGGGGGGCAGCAACAGTTGCCAGGGCAACCCTGGACATGGCAGGGGGCTTAAGGGGGCCTGGACCAGCCCACTTCCGCTTTGGGGGCCAGCAACAGTTGCCAGGGCAAACCTGGGCATGGCAGGGGGCTTAAGGGGGCCAGGACCCGCCCACTTCCGCTTTGGGGGCCAGCAACAGTTGCCAGGGCAACATTGGGCATGGCAGGGGGCTTAAGGGTGCCAGGACCCGCCCACTTAAGCTTTGGGGGACAGCAACAGTTGCCAGGGCAACCCTGGGCAAGGCAGGGGGCTTAAGGGCGCCTGGACCCGCCCACTTCCGCTTTGGGGGCCAGACACAGTTGCCAGGGCAACCCTGGGCATGGCAGGGGGCTTAAGGGGGCCTGGACCCTCCCACTTCCGCTTTGGGGGCCAGCAACAGTTGCCAGGGCAACCCTGGTCATGGCAGGGGGCTTAAGGGTGCCTGGACCCGACCACTTCCGCTTTAGGGGCCAGCAACAGTTGCCAGGGCAACCCTGGGCATGGCAGTCGGCATAAGGGGGCCTGGACCCGCCCACTTCCGCTTTGGGGGCCAGCAACAGTTGCCAGGGCAACCCTGGGCATGGCAGGGGGCTTAAGGGTGCCTGGACCCGCCCACTTCCGCTTTGGGGGCCAGCAACAGTTGCTAGGGCAACCCTGGGCATGGCAGGGGGCTTAAGGGGGCCAGGACCCGCCCACTTCCGCTTTGGGGGCCAGCAACAGTTGCCAGGGCAACCCTGGGCATGGCAGGGGGCTTAAGGGGGCCTGGACCCGCCCACTTCCGCTTTGGGGGCCAGCAACAGTTGCCAGGGCTACCATGGGCATGGCAGGGGGCTTAAGGGCGCCATGACCCGCCCACTTCCGCTTTGGGGGCCAGAAACAGTTGCCAGGGCAACCCTGGGCATGGCAGGGGGCTTAAGGGGGCCAGGACCCGCCCACTTCCGCTTTGGGGGCCAGCAACAGTTGCCAGGGCAACCCTGGGCATGGCAGGGGGCTTAAGGGTGCCATGACCCGCCCACTTCCGCTTTGGGGGCCAGCAACAGTTGCCAGGGCAACCCTGGGCATGGCAGGGGGCTTAAGGGGGCCAGTACCCGCCCACTTCCGCTTTGGGGGCCAGCAACAGTTGCCAGCGCAACCCTGGGCATGGCAGGGGGCTTAAGGGGGCCTGGACCCGCCCACTTCCGCTTTGGGGGCCAGCAACAGTTGCCAGGGCTACCATGGGCATGACAGGGGGCTTAAGGGCGCCAGGACCCGCCCACTTCCGCTTTGGGGGCCAGCAACAGTTGCCAGGGCAACCCTGGGTATGGCAGGGGGCTTAAGGGGGCCTGGACCCGCCCACTTCCGCTTTGGGGGCGAGCAACAGTTGCCAGGGCTACCATGGGCATGGCAGGGGGCTTAAGGGCGCCAGGACCCGCCCACTTCCGCTTTGGGGGCCAGCAACAGTTGCCAGGGCAACCCTGGGCATGGCAGGGGGCTTAAGGGGGCCTGGGCCAGCCCACTTCCGCTTTGGGGGCCAGCAACAGTTGCCAGGGCAAACCTGGGCATGGCAGGGGGCTTAAGGGGGCCAGGACCCGCCCACTTCCGCTTTGGGGGCCAGCAACAGTTGCCAGGGCAACCCTGGGCATGGCAGGGGGCTTAAGGGGGCCTGGACCCGCCCACTTCCGCTTTGGGGGCCAGCAACAGTTGCCAGGGCTACCATGGGCATGGCAGGGGGCTTTCGGGCGCCATGACCCGCCCACTTCCGCTTTGGGGGCCAGCAACAGTTGCCAGGGCAACCCTGGGCATGGCAGGGGGCTTAAGGGGGCCTGGACCCGCCCACTTCCGCTTTGGGGGCCAGCAACAGTTGCCAGGGCTACCATGGGCATGGCAGGGGGCTTAAGGGCGCCATGACCCGCCCACTTCCGCTTTGGGGGCCAGAAACAGTTACCAGGGCAACCCTGGGCATGGCAGGGGGCTTAAGGGGGCCAGGACCCGCCCACTTCCGCTTTGGGGGCCAGCAACAGTTGCCAGGGCAACCCTGGGCATGGCAGGGGGCTTAAGGGTGCCATGACCCGCCCACTTCCGCTTTGGGGGCCAGCAACAGTTGCCAGGGCAACCCTGGAGCATGGCAGGGGGCTTAAGGGGGCCAGTACCCGCCCACTTCCGCTTTGGGGGCCAGCAACAGTTGCCAGGGCAACCCTGGGCATGGCAGGGGGCTTAAGGGGGCCTGGACCCGCCCACTTCCGCTTTGGGGGCCAGCAACAGTTGCCAGGGCTACCATGGGCATGACAGGGGGCTTAAGGGCGCCAGGACCCGCCCACTTCCGCTTTGGGGGCCAGCAACAGTTGCCAGGGCAAACCTGGGCATGGCAGGGGGCTTAAGGGGGCCTGGACCCGCCCACTTCCGCTTTGGGGGCGAGCAACAGTTGCCAGGGCTACCATGGGCATGGCAGGGGGCTTAAGGGCGCCAGGACCCGCCCACTTCCGCTTTGGGGGCCAGCAACAGTTGCCAGGGCAAACCTGGGCATTGCAGGGGGCTTAAGGGCCCCAGAACCCGCCCACTTCCGCTTTGGGGGCCAGCAACAGTTGCCAGGGCAACATTGGGCATGGCAGGGGGCTTAAGGGAGTCAGGACCCGCCCACTTCCGCTTTGAGGGTCAGCAACAGTTACCAGGGCAACCCTGGGCATGGCAGGGGGCTTAAGGGCGCCAGAACCCGCCCACTTCCGCTTTGGGGGCCAGCAACAGTTGCCAGGGCAATATTGGGCATGGCAGGGGGCTTAAGGGCGCCAGGACCCGCCCACTTCCGCTTTGGGGGGCAGCAACAGTTGCCAGGGCAACCCTGGGCATGGCAGGGGCTTAAGGGGGCCTGGACCCGCCCTCTTCCGCTTTGGGGGCCAGCAACAGTTGCCAGGGCAACCCTGGTCATGGCAGGGGGCTTAAGGGTGCCTGGACCCGCCCACTTCCGCTTTGGGGGCCAGCAACAGTTGCCAGGGCAACCCTGGGCATGGTAGTCGGCTTAAGGGGGCCTGGACACGCCCACTTCCGCTTTGGGGGCCAGCAACAGTTGCCAGGGCAACCCTGGGCATGGCAGGGGGCTTAAGGGTGCCTGGACCCGCCCACTTCCGCTTTGGGGGCCAGCAACAGTTGCCAGGGCAACCCTGGGCAAGGTCGGGGGCTTAAGGGCTCCTGGACCCGCCCACTTCCGCTTTGGGGGTTAGCAACAGTTGCCAGGGCAACCCTGGGCATGGCAGAGGGCTTAAGGGCGCCTGGACCCGCCCACTTCCGCTTTGGGGGCCAGCAACAGTTGCTAGGGCAACCCTGGGCATGGCAGGGGGCTTAAGGGGGCCAGGACCCGCCCACTTCCGCTTTGGGGGCCAGCAACAGTTGCCAGGGCAACCCTGGGCATGGCAGGGGGCTTAAGGGGGCCTGGACCCGCCCACTTCCGCTTTGGGGGCCAGCAACAGTTGCCAGGGCTACCATGGGTATGGCAGGGGGCTTAAGGGCGCCTGGACCCGCCTACTTCCGCTTTGGGGGCCAGCAACAGTTGCCAGGGCAACCCTGGGCATGGCAGGGGGCTTAAGGGGGCCAGGACCCGCCCACTTCCGCTTTGGGGGCCAGCAACAGTTGCCAGGGCAACCCTGGGCATGGCAGGGGGCTTAAGGGGGCCAGGACCCACCCACTTCCGCTTTGGGGGCCAGCAACAGTTGCCAGGGCAACCCTGGGCATGGCAGGGGGCTTAAGGGGGCCAGGACCCGCCCACTTCCGCTTTGGGGGCCAGCAACAGTTGCCAGGGCAACCCTAGGCATGGCAGGGGGCTTAAGGGTGCCATGACCCGCCCACTTCCGCTTTGGGGGCCAGCAACAGTTGCCAGGGCAACCCTGGGCATGGCAGGGGGCTTTTGGGGGCCAGGACCCGCCCACTTCCGCTTTGGGGGCCAGCAACAGTTGCCAGGGCAACCCTGGGCATGGCAGGGGGCTTAAGGGGGCCTGGACCCGCCCACTTCCGCTTTGGGGGCCAGCAACAGTTGCCAGGGCTACCATGGGCATGACAGGGGGCTTAAGGGCGCCAGGACCCGCCCACTTCCGCTTTGGGGGCCAGCAACAGTTGCCAGGGCAACCCTGGGCATGGCAGGGGGCTTAAGGGGGCCTGGACCCGCCCACTTCCGCTTTGGGGGCGAGCAACAGTTGCCAGGGCTACCATGGGCATGGCAGGGGGCTTAAGGGCGCCAGGACCCGCCCACTTCCGCTTTGGGGGCCAGCAACAGTTGCCAGGGCAACCCTGGGCATGGCAGGGGCTTAAGGGCGCCTGGGCCAGCCCACTTCCGCTTTGGGGGCCAGCAACAGTTGCCATGGCAAACCTGGGCATTGCAGGGGGCTTAAGGGGGCCAGGACCCGTCCAATTCCGCGTTGGGGGCCAGCAACAGTTGCCAGAGCAACATTGGGCATGGCAGGGGGCTTAAGGGCGCCATGACCCGCCCACTTCCGCTTTGGGGGCCAGCAACAGTTGCCAGGGCAACCCTGGGCATGGCAGGGGGCTTAAGGGGGCCAGGACCCGCCCACTTCCGCTTTGGGGGCCAGCAACAGTTGCCAGGGCAACCCTGGGCGTGGCAGGGGGCTTAAGGGGGCCAGGACCCGCCCACTTCCGCTTTGGGGGCCAGCAACAGTTGCCAGGGCTACCCTGGGCATGGCAGGGGGCTTAAGGGCGCCAGGACCCGCCCACTTCCGCTTTGGGGGCCAGCAACAGTTGCCAGGGCAACCCTGGGCATGGCAGGGGGCTTAAGGGCGCAAGGACCCGCCCACTTCCGCTTTGGGGGCCAGCAACAGTTGCCAGGGCAACATTGGGCATGGCAGGGGGCTTAAGGGCGCCAGGACCCGCCCACTTCCGCTTTGGGGGCCAGCAACAGTTGCCAGGGCAACCCTGGGCATGGCAGGGGGCTTAAGGGCACCAGGACCCGCCCACTTCCGCTTTGGGGGCCAGCAACAGTTGCCAGGGCAACCCTGGGCATGGCAGGGGGCTTAAGGGCACCAGGACCCGCCCACTTCCGCTTTGGGGGCCAGCAACAGTTGCCAGGGCAACATTGGGCATGGCAGGGGGCTTAAGGGCGCCAGAACCCGCCCACTTCCGCTTTGGGGGCCAGCAACAGTTGCCAGGGCAACCCTGGGCATGGCAGGGGGCTTAAGGGCGCAAGGACCCGCCCACTTCCGCTTTGGGGGCCAGCAACAGTTGCCAGGGCAACATTGGGCATGGCAGGGGGCTTAAGGGCGCCAGGACCCGCCCACTTCCGCTTTGGGGGCCCAGCAACAGTTGCCAGGGCAACCCTGGGCATGGCAGGGGGCTTAAGGGCGCCAGGACCCGCCCACTTCCGCTTTGGGGGCCAGCAACAGTTGCCAGGGCAACATTGGGCATGGCAGGGGGCTTAAGGGCGCCAGAACCCGCCCACTTCCGCTTTGGGGGCCAGCAACAGTTGCCAGGGCAACATTGGGCATGGCAGGGGGCTTAAGGGAGTCAGGACCCGCCCACTTCCGCTTTGAGGGTCAGCAACAGTTACCAGGGCAACCCTGGGCATGGCAGGGGGCTTAAGGGCGCCAGGACCCGCCCACTTCCGCTTTAGGGGCCAGCAACAGTTGCCAGGGCAACCCTGGGCATGGCAGGGGGCTTAAGGGCGCCAGGACCCGCCCACTTCCGCTTTGGGGGCCAGCAACAGTTGCCAGGGCAACCCTGGGCATGGCAGGGGGCTTAAGGGGGCCTGGGCCAGCCCACTTCCGCTTTGGGGGCCAGCAACAGTTGCCAGGGCAAACCTGGGCATGGCAGGGGGCTTAAGGGGGCCAGGACCCGCCCACTTCCGCTTTGGGGGCCAGCAACAGTTGCCAGGGCAACCCTGGGCATGGCAGGGGGCTTAAGGGGGCCTGGACCCGCCCACTTCCGCTTTGGGGGCCAGCAACAGTTGCCAGGGCTACCATGGGCATGGCAGGGGGCTTTCGGGCGCCATGACCCGCCCACTTCCGCTTTGGGGGCCAGCAACAGTTGCCAGGGCAACCCTGGGCATGGCAGGGGGCTTAAGGGGGCCTGGACCCGCCCACTTCCGCTTTGGGGGCCAGCAACAGTTGCCAGGGCTACCATGGGCATGGCAGGGGGCTTAAGGGCGCCATGACCCGCCCACTTCCGCTTTGGGGGCCAGAAACAGTTACCAGGGCAACCCTGGGCATGGCAGGGGGCTTAAGGGGGCCAGGACCCGCCCACTTCCGCTTTGGGGGCCAGCAACAGTTGCCAGGGCAACCCTGGGCATGGCAGGGGGCTTAAGGGTGCCATGACCCGCCCACTTCCGCTTTGGGGGCCAGCAACAGTTGCCAGGGCAACCCTGGGCATGGCAGGGGGCTTAAGGGGGCCAGTACCCGCCCACTTCCGCTTTGGGGGCCAGCAACAGTTGCCAGGGCAACCCTGGGCATGGCAGGGGGCTTTTGGGGGCCAGGACCCGCCCACTTCCGCTTTGGGGGCCAGCAACAGTTGCCAGGGCAACCCTGGGCATGGCAGGGGGCTTAAGGGGGCCTGGACCCGCCCACTTCCGCTTTGGGGGCCAGCAACAGTTGCCAGGGCTACCATGGGCATGACAGGGGGCTTAAGGGCGCCAGGACCCGCCCACTTCCGCTTTGAGGGTCAGCAACAGTTACCAGGGCAACCCTGGGCATGGCAGGGGGCTTAAGGGCGCCAGAACCCGCCCACTTCCGCTTTGGGGGCCAGCAACAGTTGCCAGGGCAATATTGGGCATGGCAGGGGGCTTAAGGGCGCCAGGACCCGCCCAATTCCGCTTTGGGGGGCAGCAACAGTTGCCAGGGCAACCCTGGGCATGGCAGGGGGCTTAAGGGGGCCTGGACCCGCCCTCTTCCGCTTTGGGGGCCAGCAACAGTTGCCAGGGCAACCCTGGTCATGGCAGGGGGCTTAAGGGTGCCTGGACCGGCCCACTTCCGCTTTGGGGGCCAGCAACAGTTGCCAGGGCAACCCTGGGCATGGTAGTCGGCTTAAGGGGGCCTGGACCCGCCCACTTCCGCTTTGGGGGCCAGCAACAGTTGCCAGGGCAACCCTGGGCATGGCAGGGGGCTTAAGGGTGCCTGGACCCGCCCACTTCCGCTTTGGGGGCCAGCAACAGTTGCCAGGGCAACCCTGGGCAAGGTAGGGGGCTTAAGGGCGCCTGGACCCGCCCACTTCCGCTTTGGGGGTTAGCAACAGTTGCCAGGGCAACCCTGGGCATGGCAGAGGGCTTAAGGGCGCCTGGACCCGCCCACTTCCGCTTTGGGGGCCAGCAACAGTTGCTAGGGCAACCCTGGGCATGGCAGGGGGCTTAAGGGGGCCAGGACCCGCCCACTTCCGCTTTGGGGGCCAGCAACAGTTGCCAGGGCAACCCTGGGCATGGCAGGGGGCTTAAGGGGGCCTGGACCCGCCCACTTCCGCTTTGGGGGCCAGCAACAGTTGCCAGGGCTACCATGGGTATGGCAGGGGGCTTAAGGGCGCCTGGACCCGCCTACTTCCGCTTTGGGGGCCAGCAACAGTTGCTAGGGCAACCCTGGGCATGGCAGGGGGCTTAAGGGGGCCAGGACCCGCCCACTTCCGCTTTGGGGGTTAGCAACAGTTGCCAGGGCAACCCTGGGCATGGCAGAGGGCTTAAGTGCGCCTGGACCCGCCCACTTCCGCTTTGGGGGCCAGCAACAGTTGCCAGGGCAACCCTGGGCATGGCAGGGGGCTTAAGGGGGCCTGGACCCGCCCACTTCCGCTTTGGGGGCCAGCAACAGTTGCCAGGGCTACCATGGGTATGGCAGGGGGCTTAAGGGCGCCTGGACCCGCCTACTTCCGCTTTGGGGGCCAGCAACAGTTGCTAGGGCAACCCTGGGCATGGCAGGGGGCTTAAGGGGGCCAGGACCCGCCCACTTCCGCTTTGGGGGCCAGCAACAGTTGCCAGGGCAACATTGGGCATGGCAGGGGGCTTAAGGGGGCCAGGACCCACCCACTTCCGCTTTGGGGGCCAGCAACAGTTGCCAGGGCAACCCTGGGCATGGCAGGGGGCTTAAGGGGGCCTGGACCCGCCCACTTCCGCTTTGGGGGCCAGCAACAGTTGCCTGGGCAACATTGGGCATGGCAGGGGGCTTAAGGGGGCCAGGACCCGCCCACTTCCGCTTTGGGGGCCAGCAACAGTTGCCAGGGCAACCCTGGGCATAGCAGGGGGCTTAAGGGGGCCTGGACCCGCCCACTTCCGCTTTGGGGGCCAGTAACAGTTGCCAGGGCTACCATGGGCATGGCAGGGGGCTTAAGGGCGCCATGACCCGCCCACTTCCGCTTTGGGGGCCAGAAACAGTTGCCAGGGCAACCCTGGGAATGGCAGGGGGCTTAAGGGGGCCAGGACCCGCCCACTTCCGCTTTGGGGGCCAGCAACAGTTGCCAGGGCAACCCTGGGCATGACAGGGGGCTTAAGTGGGCCTGGACCCGCCCACTTCCGCTTTGGGGGCCAGCAACAGTTGCCAGGGCAACATTGGGCATGGCAGGGGGCTTAAGGGCGCCAGAACCCGCCCACTTCCGCTTTGGGGGCCAGCAACAGTTGCCAGGGCAACCCTGGGCATGGCAGGGGGCTTAAGGGCGCAAGGACCCGCCCACTTCCGCTTTGGGGGCCAGCAACAGTTGCCAGGGCAACATTGGGCATGGCAGGGGGCTTAAGGGCGCAAGGACCCGCCCACTTCCGCTTTGGGGGCCAGCAACAGTTGCCAGGGCAACCCTGGGCATGGCAGGGGGCTTAAGGGCGCCAGGACCCGCCCACTTCCGCTTTGGGGGCCAGCAACAGTTGCCAGGGCAACATTGGGCATGGCAGGGGGCTTAAGGGTGCCAGAACCCGCCCACTTCCGCTTTGGGGGCCAGCAACAGTTGCCAGGGCTACCATGGGCATGGCAGGGGGCTTACGGGTGCCTGGACCCGCCCACTTCCGCTTTGGGGGCCAGCAACAGTTGCCAGGGCAACCCTGGGCAAGGTAGGGGGCTTAAGGGCGCCTGGACCGGCCCACTTCCGCTTTGGGGGCCAGCAACAGTTGCCAGGGCTACCATGGGCATGGCAGGGGGCTTAAGGGCGCCATGACCCGCCCACTTCCGCTTTGGGGGCCAGCAACAGTTGCCAGGGCAACCCTGGGCATGGCAGGGGGCTTAAGGGGGCCATGACCCGCCCACTTCCGCTTTGGGGGCCAGCAACAGTTGCCAGGGCAACCCTGGGCATGGCAGGGGGCTTAAGGGGGCCAGGACCCGCCCACTTCCGCTTTGGGGGCCAGCACCAGTTGCCAGGGCAACCCTGGGCATGGCAGGGGGCTTAAGGGGGCCTGGACCCGCCCACTTCCGCTTTGGGGGCCAGCAACAGTTGCCAGGGCTACCATGGGCATGACAGGGGGCTTAAGGGCGCCAGGACCCGCCCACTTCCGCTTTGGGGGCCAGCAACAGTTGCCAGGGCAACCCTGGGCAAGGCAGGGGGCTTAAGGGGGCCTGGACCCGCCCACTTCCGCTTTGGGGGCGAGCAACAGTTGCCAGGGCTACCATGGGCATGGCAGGAGGTTTAAGGGGGCCAGGACCCGCCCACTTCCGCTTTGGGGGCCAGCAACAGTTTCCAGGGCAACCCTGGGCATGGCAGGGGGCTTAAGGGGGCCTGGGCCAGCCCACTTCTGCTTTGGGGGCCAGCAACAGTTGCCATGGAAAACCTGGGCATTGCAGGGGGCTTAAGGGGGCCAGGACCCGTCCAATTCCGCTTTGGGGGCCAGCAACAGTTGCCAGGGCAACATTGGGCAGGGCAGGGGGCTTAAGGGCGCCATGACCCGCCCACTTCCGCTTTGGGGGCCAGCAACAGTTGCCAGGGCAACCCTGGGCAAGGTAGGGGGCTTAAGGGCGCCTGGACCCGCCCACTTCCGCTTTGGGGGTTAGCAACAGTTGCCAGGGCAACCCTGGGCATGGCAGAGGGCTTAAGGGCGCCTGGATCCGCCCACTTCCGCTTTGGGGGCCAGCAACAGTTGCTAGGGCAACCCTGGGCATGGCAGGGGGCTTAAGGGGGCCAGGACCCGCCCACTTCCGCTTTGGGGGCCAGCAACAGTTGCCAGGGCAACCCTGGGCATGGCAGGGGGCTTAAGGGGGCCTGGACCCGCCCACTTCCGCTTTGGGGGCCAGCAACAGTTGCCAGGGCTACCATGGGTATGGCAGGGGGCTTAAGGGCGCCTGGACCCGCCTACTTCCGCTTTGGGGGCCAGCAACAGTTGCTAGGGCAACCCTGGGCATGGCAGGGGGCTTAAGGGGGCCAGGACCCGCCCACTTCCGCTTTGGGGGCCAGCAACAGTTGCCAGGGCAACACTGGGCATGGAAAGGGGCTTAAGGGGGCCAGGACCCACCCACTTCCGCTTTGGGGGCCAGTAACAGTTGCCAGGGCAACCCTGGGCATGGCAGGGGGCTTAAGGGGGCCTGGACCCGCCCACTTCCGATTTGGGGGCCAGCAACAGTTGCCTGGGCAACATTTGGCATGGCAGGGGGCTTAAGGGGGCCAGGACCCGCCCACTTCCGCTTTGGGGGCCAGCAACAGTTGCCAGGACAACCCTGGGCATGGCAGGGGGCTTAAGGGGGCCTGGACCCGCCCACTTCCGCTTTGGGGGCCAGCAACAGTTGCCAGGGCTACCATGGGCATGGCAGGGGGCTTATGGGCGCCATGACCCGCCCACTTCCGCTTTGGGGGCCAGCAACAGTTGCCAGGGCTACCCTGGGCATAGCAGGGGGCTTAAGGGGGCCTGGACCCGCCCACTTCCGCTTTGGGGGCCAGTAACAGTTGCCAGGGCTACCATGGGCATGGCAGGGGGCTTAAGGGACCCATGACCCACCCACTTCCGCTTTGGGGGCCAGCAACAGTTGCCAGGGCAACCCTGGGCATGGCAGGGGGCTTAAGGGGGCCTGGACCCGCCCACTTCCGATTTGGGGGCCAGCAACAGTTGCCTGGGCAACATTGGGCATGGCAGGGGGCTTAAGGGGGCCAGGACCCGCCCACTTCCGCTTTGGGGGCCAGCAACAGTTGCCAGGGCAACCCTGGGCATGGCAGGGGGCTTAAGGGGGCCTGGACCCGCCCACTTCCGCTTTGGGGGCCAGCAACAGTTGCCAGGGCTACCATGGGCATGGCAGGGGGCTTATGGGCACCATGACCCGCCCACTTCCGCTTTGGGGGCCAGCAACAGTTGCCAGGGCAACATTGGGCATGGCAGGGGGCTTAAGGGCGCCAGAACCCGCCCACTTCCGCTTTGGGGGCCAGCAACAGTTGCCAGGGCAACCCTGGGCATGGCAGGGGGCTTAAGGGCGCAAGGACCCGCCCACTTCCGCTTTGGGGGCCAGCAACAGTTGCCAGGGCAACATTGGGCATGGCAGGGGGCTTAAGGGCGCAAGGACCCGCCCACTTCCGCTTTGGGGGCCAGCAACAGTTGCCAGGGCAACCCTGGGCATGGCAGGGGGCTTAAGGGCGCAAGGACCCGCCCACTTCCGCTTTGGGGGCCAGCAACAGTTGCCAGGGCAACATTGGGCATGGCAGGGGGCTTAAGGGTGCCAGAACCCGCCCACTTCCGCTTTGGGGGCCAGCAACAGTTGCCAGGGCAACATTGGGCATGGCAGGGGGCTTAAGGGAGTCAGGACCCGCCCACTTCCACTTTGAGGGTCAGCAACAGTTACCAGGGCAACCCTGGGCATGGCAGGGGGCTTAAGGGCGCCAGAACCCGCCCACTTCCGCTTTGGGGGCCAGCAACAGTTGCCAGGGCAATATTGGGCAAGGCAGGGGGCTTAAGGGCGCCAGGACCCGCCCACTTCCGCTTTGGGGGGGCAGCAACAGTTGCCAGGGCAACCCTGGGCATGGCAGGGGGCTTAAGGGGGCCTGGACCCGCCCTCTTCCGCTTTGGGGGCCAGCAACAGTTGCCAGGGCAACCCTGGGCATTGCAGGGGGCTTAAGGGGGCCTGGACCAGCCCACTTCCGCTTTGGGGGCCAGCAACAGTTGCCAGGGCAAACCTGGGCATGGCAGGGGGCTTAAGGGAGCCAGGACCCGCCCACTTCCGCTTTGGGGGCCAGCAACAGTTGCCAGGGCAACATTGGGCATGGCAGGGGGCTTAAGGGTGCCAGGACCCGCCCACTTAAGCTTTGGGGGCCAGCAACAGTTGCCAGGGCAACCCTGGGCAAGGCAGGGGGCTTAAGGGCGCCTGGACCCGCCCACTTCCGCTTTGGGGGCCAGACACAGTTGCCAGGGCAACCCTGGGCATGGCAGGGGGCTTAAGGGCGCCAGGACCCGCCCACTTCCGCTTTGGGGGCCAGCAACAGTTGCCAGGGCAACCCTGGGCATGGCAGGGGGCTTAAGGGCGCCAGGACCCGCCCACTTCCGCTTTGGGGGCCAGCAACAGTTGCCAGGGCAACCCTGGGCATGGCAGGGGGCTTAAGGGAGTCAGGACCCGCCCACTTCCGCTTTGAGGGTCAGCAACAGTTACCAGGGCAACCCTTGGCATGGCAGGGGGCTTAAGGGCGCCAGAACCCGCCCACTTCCGCTTTGGGGGCCAGCAACAGTTGCCAGGGCAATATTGGGCAAGGCAGGGGGCTTAAGGGCGCCAGGACCCGCCCACTTCCGCTTTGGGGGGGCAGCAACAGTTGCCAGGGCAACCCTGGGCATGGCAGGGGGCTTAAGGGGGCCTGGACCCGCCCTCTTCCGCTTTGGGGGCCAGCAACAGTTGCCAGGGCAACCCTGGGCATTGCAGGGGGCTTAAGGGGGCCTGGACCAGCCCACTTCCGCTTTGGGGGCCAGCAACAGTTGCCAGGGCAAACCTGGGCATGGCAGGGGGCTTAAGGGGGCCAGGACCCGCCCACTTCCGCTTTGGGGGCCAGCAACAGTTGCCAGGGCAACATTGGGCATGGCAGGGGGCTTAAGGGTGCCAGGACCCGCCCACTTAAGCTTTGGGGGCCAGCAACAGTTGCCAGGGCAACCCTGGGCAAGGCAGGGGGCTTAAGGGCGCCTGGACCCGCCCACTTCCGCTTTGGGGGCCAGCAACAGTTGCCAGGGCAACCCTGGGCATGGCAGGGGGCTTAAGGGGGCCTGGACCCGCCCACTTCCGCTTTGGGGGCCAGCAACAGTTGCCAGGGCTACCATGGGCATGGCAGGGGGCTTATGGGCGCCATGACCCGCCCACTTCCGCTTTGGGGGCCAGCAACAGTTGCCAGGGCATCCCTGGGCATAGCAGGGGGCTTAAGGGGGCCTGGACCCGCCCACTTCCGCTTTGGGGGCCAGTAACAGTTGCCAGGGCTACCATGGGCATGGCAGGGGGCTTAAGGGCGCCATGACCCACCCACTTCCGCTTTGGGGGCCAGCAACAGTTGCCAGGGCAACCCTGGGCATGGCAGGGGGCTTAAGGGGGCCTGGACCCGCCCACTTCCGATTTGGGGGCCAGCAACAGTTGCCTGGGCAACATTGGGCATGGCAGGGGGCTTAAGGGGGCCAGGACCCGCCCACTTCCGCTTTGGGGGCCAGCAACAGTTGCCAGGGCAACCCTGGGCATGGCAGGGGGCTTAAGGGGGCCTGGACCCGCCCACTTCCGCTTTGGGGGCCAGCAACAGTTGCCAGGGCTACCATGGGCATGGCAGGGGGCTTATGGGCACCATGACCCGCCCACTTCCGCTTTGGGGGCCAGCAACAGTTGCCAGGGCAACATTGGGCATGGCAGGGGGCTTAAGGGCGCCAGAACCCGCCCACTTCCGCTTTGGGGGCCAGCAACAGTTGCCAGGGCAACCCTGGGCATGGCAGGGGGCTTAAGGGCGCAAGGACCCGCCCACTTCCGCTTTGGGGGCCAGCAACAGTTGCCAGGGCAACATTGGGCATGGCAGGGGGCTTAAGGGCGCAAGGACCCGCCCACTTCCGCTTTGGGGGCCAGCAACAGTTTCCAGGGCAACCCTGGGCATGGCAGGGGGCTTAAGGGCGCCAGGACCCGCCCACTTCCGCTTTGGGGGCCAGCAACAGTTGCCAGGGCAACATTGGGCATGGCAGGGGGCTTAAGGGTGCCAGAACCCGCCCACTTCCGCTTTGGGGGCCAGCAACAGTTGCCAGGGCAACATTGGGCATGGCAGGGGGCTTAAGGGAGTCAGGACCCGCCCACTTCCGCTTTGAGGGTCAGCAACAGTTACCAGGGCAACCCTGGGCATGGCAGGGGGCTTAAGGGCGCCAGAACCCGCCCACTTCCGCTTTGGGGGCCAGCAACAGTTGCCAGGGCAATATTGGGCATGGCAGGGGGCTTAAGGGCGCCAGGACCCGCCCACTTCCGCTTTGGGGGGGCAGCAACAGTTGCCAGGGCAACCCTGGGCATGGCAGGGGGCTTAAGGGGGCCTGGACCCGCCCTCTTCCGCTTTGGGGGCCAGCAACAGTTGCCAGGGCAACCCTGGGCATTGCAGGGGGCTTAAGGGGGCCTGGACCAGCCCACTTCCGCTTTGGGGGCCAGCAACAGTTGTCAGGGCAAACCTGGGCATGGCAGGGGGCTTAAGGGAGCCAGGACCCGCCCACTTCCGCTTTGGGGGCCAGCAACAGTTGCCAGGGCAACATTGGGCATGGCAGGGGGCTTAAGGGTGCCAGGACCCGCCCACTTAAGCTTTGGGGGCCAGCAACAGTTGCCAGGGCAACCCTGGGCAAGGCAGGGGGCTTAAGGGCGCCTGGACCCGCCCACTTCCGCTTTGGGGGCCAGACACAGTTGCCAGGGCAACCCTGGGCATGGCAGGGGGCTTAAGGGCGCCAGGACCCGCCCACTTCCGCTTTGGGGGCCAGCAACAGTTGCCAGGGCAACCCTGGGCATGGCAGGGGGCTTAAGGGCGCCAGGACCCGCCCACTTCCGCTTTGGGGGCCAGCAACAGTTGCCAGGGCAACCCTGGGCATGGCAGGGGGCTTAAGGGCGCCAGGACCCGCCCACTTCCGCTTTGGGGGCCAGCAACAGTTGCCAGGGCAACATTGGGCATGACAGGGGGCTTAAGGGTGCCAGAACCCGCCCACTTCCACTTTGGGGGCCAGCAACAGTTGCCAGGGCAACATTGGGCATGGCAGGGGGCTTAAGGGAGTCAGGACCCGCCCACTTCCGCTTTGAGGGTCAGCAACAGTTACCAGGGCAACCCTGGGCATGGCAGGGGGCTTAAGGGCGCCAGAACCCGCCCACTTCCGCTTTGGGGGCCAGCAACAGTTGCCAGGGCAAAATTGGGCAAGGCAGGGGGCTTAAGGGCGCCAGGACCCGCCCACTTCCGCTTTGGGGGGGCAGCAACAGTTGCCAGGGCAACCCTGGGCATGGCAGGGGGCTTAAGGGGGCCTGGACCCGCCCTCTTCCGCTTTGGGGGCCAGCAACAGTTGCCAGGGCAACCCTGGGCATTGCAGGGGGCTTAAGGGGGCCTGGACCAGCCCACTTCCGCTTTGGGGGCCAGCAACAGTTGCCAGGGCAAACCTGGGCATGGCAGGGGGCTTAAGGGGGCCAGGACCCGCCCACTTCCGCTTTGGGGGCCAGCAACAGTTGCCAGGGCAACATTGGGCATGGCAGGGGGCTTAAGGGTGCCAGGACCCGCCCACTTAAGCTTTGGGGGCCAGAAACAGTTGCCAGGGCAACCCTGGGCAAGGCAGGGGGCTTAAGGGCGCCTGGACCCGCCCACTTCCGCTTTGGGGGCCAGACACAGTTGCCAGGGCAACCCTGGGCATGGCAGGGGGCTTAAGGGGGCCTGGACCCTCCCACTTCCGCTTTGGGGGCCAGCAACAGTTGCCAGGGCAACCCTGGTCATGGCAGGGGGCTTAAGGGCGCCAGAACCCGCCCACTTCCGCTTTGGGGGCCAGCAACAGTTGCCAGGGCAACCCTGGGCATGGCAGGGGGCTTAAGGGCGCAAGGACCCGCCCACTTCCGCTTTGGGGGCCAGCAACAGTTGCCAGGGCAACATTGGGCATGGCAGGGGGCTTAAGGGCGCAAGGACCCGCCCACTTCCGCTTTGGGGGCCAGCAACAGTTTCCAGGGCAACCCTGGGCATGGCAGGGGGCTTAAGGGCGCCAGGACCCGCCCACTTCCGCTTTGGGGGCCAGCAACAGTTGCCAGGGCAACATTGGGCATGGCAGGGGGCTTAAGGGTGCCAGAACCCGCCCACTTCCGCTTTGGGGGCCAGCAACAGTTGCCAGGGCAACATTGGGCATGGCAGGGGGCTTAAGGGAGTCAGGACCCGCCCACTTCCGCTTTGAGGGTCAGCAACAGTTACCAGGGCAACCCTGGGCATGGCAGGGGGCTTAAGGGCGCCAGAACCCGCCCACTTCCGCTTTGGGGGCCAGCAACAGTTGCCAGGGCAATATTGGGCAAGGCAGGGGGCTTAAGGGCGCCAGGACCCGCCCACTTCCGCTTTGGGGGGGCAGCAACAGTTGCCAGGGCAACCCTGGGCATGGCAGGGGGCTTAAGGGGGCCTGGACCCGCCCTCTTCCGCTTTGGGGGCCAGCAACAGTTGCCAGGGCAACCCTGGGCATTGCAGGGGGCTTAAGGGGGCCTGGACCAGCCCACTTCCGCTTTGGGGGCCAGCAACAGTTGCCAGGGCAAACCTGGGCATGGCAGGGGGCTTAAGGGAGCCAGGACCCGCCCACTTCCGCTTTGGGGGCCAGCAACAGTTGCCAGGGCAACATTGGGCATGGCAGGGGGCTTAAGGGTGCCAGGACCCGCCCACTTAAGCTTTGGGGGCCAGCAACAGTTGCCAGGGCAACCCTGGGCAAGGCAGGGGGCTTAAGGGCGCCTGAACCCGCCCACTTCCGCTTTGGGGGCCAGACACAGTTGCCAGGGCAACCCTGGCATGGCAGGGGGCTTAAGGGCGCCAGGACCCGCCCACTTCCGCTTTGGGGGCCAGCAACAGTTGCCAGGGCAACCCTGGGCATGGCAGGGGGCTTAAGGGCGCCAGGACCCGCCCACTTCCGCTTTGGGGGCCAGCAACAGTTGCCAGGGCAACCCTGGGCATGGCAGGGGGCTTAAGGGCGCCAGGACCCGCCCACTTCCGCTTTGGGGGCCAGCAACAGTTGCCAGGGCAACATTGGGCATGACAGGGGGCTTAAGGGTGCCAGAACCCGCCCACTTCCACTTTGGGGGCCAGCAACAGTTGCCAGGGCAACATTGGGCATGGCAGGGGGCTTAAGGGAGTCAGGACCCGCCCACTTCCGCTTTGAGGGTCAGCAACAGTTACCAGGGCAACCCTGGGCATGGCAGGGGGCTTAAGGGCGCCAGAACCCGCCCACTTCCGCTTTGGGGGCCAGCAACAGTTGCCAGGGCAATATTGGGCAAGGCAGGGGGCTTAAGGGCGCCAGGACCCGCCCACTTCCGCTTTGGGGGGGGCAGCAACAGTTGCCAGGGCAACCCTGGGCATGGCAGGGGGCTTAAGGGGGCCTGGACCCGCCCTCTTCCGCTTTGGGGGCCAGCAACAGTTGCCAGGGCAACCCTGGGCATTGCAGGGGGCTTAAGGGGGCCTGGACTAGCCCACTTCCGCTTTGGGGGCCAGCAACAGTTGCCAGGGCAAACCTGGGCATGGCAGGGGGCTTAAGGGGGCCAGGACCCGCCCACTTCCGCTTTGGGGGCCAGCAACAGTTGCCAGGGCAACATTGGGCATGGCAGGGGGCTTAAGGGTGCCAGGACCCGCCCACTTAAGCTTTGGGGGCCAGCAACAGTTGCCAGGGCAACCCTGGGCAAGGCAGGGGGCTTAAGGGGGCCTGGACCCGCCCACTTCCGCTTTGGGGGCCAGCAACAGTTGCCAGGGCTACCATGGGCATGGCAGGGGGCTTACGGGTGCCTGGACCCGCCCACTTCCGCTTTAAGGGCCAGCAACATTGTCCAGGGCAACCCTGGGCAAGGTAGGGGGCTTAAGGGCGCCTGGACCGGCCCACTTCCCCTTTGGGGGCCAGCAACAGTTGCCAGGGCTACCATGGGCATGGCAGGGGGCATAAGGGCGCCATGACCCGCCCACTTCCGCTTTGGGGGCCAGCAACAGTTGCCAGGGCAACCCTGGGCATGGCAGGGGGCTTATGGGGGCCTGGACCCGCCCACTTCCGCTTTGGGGGCCAGCAACAGTTGCCAGGGCTACCATGGGCATGGCAGGGGGCTTAAGGGCGCCATGACCCGCCCACTTCCGCTTTGGGGGCCAGCAACAGTTGCCAGGGCAACCTTGGGCATGGCAGGGGGCTTAAGGGGGCCATGACCCGCCCACTTCCGCTTTGGGGGCCAGCAACAGTTGCCAGGGCAACCCTGGTCATGGCAGGGGGCTTAAGGGTGCCTGGACCCGCCCACTTCCGCTTTGGGGGCCAGCAACAGTTGCCAGGGCAACCCTGGGCATGGCAGGGGGCTTAAGGGGGCCTGGACCCGCCCACTTCCGCTTTGGGGGCCAGCAACAGTTGCCAGGGCTACCATGGGCATGGCAGGGGGCTTACGGGTGCCTGGACCCGCCCACTTCCGCTTTAAGGGCCAGCAACAGTGTCCAGGGCAACCCTGGGCAAGGTAGGGGGCTTAAGGGCGCCTGGACCGGCCCACTTCCGCTTTGGGGGCCAGCAACAGTTGCCAGGGCTACCATGGGCATGGCAGGGGGCATAAGGGCGCCATGACCCGCCCACTTCCGCTTTGGGGGCCAGCAACAGTTGCCAGGGCAACCCTGGGCATGGCAGGGGGCTTAAGGGGGCCAGGACCCGCCCACTTCCGCTTTGGGGTCCAGCAACAGTTGCCAGGGCAACCCTGGGCATGGCAGGGGGCTTAAGGGGGCCTGGACCCGCCCACTTCCGCTTTGGGGGCCAGCAACAGTTGCCAGGGCTACCATGGGCATGACAGGGGGCTTAAGGGCGCCAGGACCCGCCCACTTCCGCTTTGGGGGCCAGCAACAGTTGCCAGGGCAACCCTGGGCAAGGCAGGGGGCTTAAGGGGGCCTGGACCCGCCCACTTCCGCTTTGGGGGCGAGCAACAGTTGCCAGGGCTACCATGGGCATGGCAGGGGGTTTAAGGGGGCCAGGACCCGCCCACTTCCGCTTTGGGGGCCAGCAACAGTTGCCAGGGCAACCCTGGGCATGGCAGGGGGCTTAAGGGGGCCTGGGCCAGCCCACTTCCGCTTTGGGGGCCAGCAACAGTTGCCATGGCAAACCTGGGCATTGCAGGGGGCTTAAGGGGGCCAGGACCCGTCCAATTCCGCTTTGGGGGCCAGCAACAGTTGCCAGGGCAACATTGGGCATGGCAGGGGGCTTAAGGGCGCCATGACCCGCCCACTTCCGCTTTGGGGGCCAGCAACAGTTGCCAGGGCAACCCTGGGCATGGCAGGGGGCTTAAGGGGGCCAGGACCCGCCCACTTCCGCTTTGGGGGCCAGCAACAGTTGCCAGGGCAACCCTGGGCGTGGCAGGGGGCTTAAGGGCGCCAGGACCCGCCCACTTCCGCTTTGGGGGCCAGCAACAGTTGCCAGGGCAACCCTGGTCATGGCAGGGGGCTTAAGGGTGCCTGGACCCGCCCACTTCCGCTTTGGGGGCCAGCAACAGTTGCCAGGGCAACCCTGGGCATGGCAGGGGGCTTAAGGGGGCCTGGACCCGCCCACTTCCGCTTTGGGGGCCAGCAACAGTTGCCAGGGCTACCATGGGCATGGCAGGGGGCTTACGGGTGCCTGGACCCGCCCACTTCCGCTTTAAGGGCCAGCAACAGTGTCCAGGGCAACCCTGGGCAAGGTAGGGGGCTTAAGGGCGCCTGGACCGGCCCACTTCCGCTTTGGGGGCCAGCAAAAGTTGCCAGGGCTACCATGGGCATGGCAGGGGGCTTAAGGGCGCCATGACCCGCCCACTTCCGCTTTGGGGGCCAGCAACAGTTGCCAGGGCAACCCTGGGCATGGCAGGGGGCTTAAGGGGGCCAGGACCCGCCCACTTCCGCTTTGGGGTCCAGCAACAGTTGCCAGGGCAACCCTGGGCATGGCAGGGGGCTTAAGGGGGCCTGGACCCGCCCACTTCCGCTTTGGGGGCCAGCAACAGTTGCCAGGGCTACCATGGGCATGACAGGGGGCTTAAGGGCGCCAGGACCCGCCCACTTCCGCTTTGGGGGCCAGCAACAGTTGCCAGGGCAACCCTGGGCAAGGCAGGGGGCTTAAGGGGGCCTGGACCCGCCCACTTCCGCTTTGGGGGCGAGCAACAGTTGCCAGGGCTACCATGGGCATGGCAGGGGGTTTAAGGGGGCCAGGACCCGCCCACTTCCGCTTTGGGGGCCAGCAACAGTTGCCAGGGCAACCCTGGGCATGGCAGGGGGCTTAAGGGGGCCTGGGCCAGCCCACTTCCGCTTTGGGGGCCAGCAACAGTTGCCATGGCAAACCTGGGCATTGCAGGGGGCTTAAGGGGGCCAGGACCCGTCCAATTCCGCTTTGGGGGCCAGCAACAGTTGCCAGGGCAACATTGGGCATGGCAGGGGGCTTAAGGGCGCCATGACCCGCCCACTTCCGCTTTGGGGCCCAGCAACAGTTGCCAGGGCAACCCTGGGCATGGCAGGGGGCTTAAGGGGGCCAGGACCCGCCCACTTCCGCTTTGGGGGCCAGCAACAGTTGCCAGGGCAACCCTGGGCGTGGCAGGGGGCTTAAGGGCGCCAGGACCCGCCCACTTCCGCTTTGGGGGCCAGCAACAGTTGCCAGGGCAACCCTGGGCATGGCAAGGGGCTTAAGGGGGCCAGGACCCGCCCACTTCCGCTTTGGGGGCCAGCAACATTTGCGAGGGCTACCATGACCATGGCAGGGGGCTTAAGGGCGCCAGGACCCGCCCACTTCCGCTTTGGGGGCCAGCAACAGTTGCCAGGGCAACCCTGGGCATGGCAGGGGGATTAAGGGGGCCAGGACCCGCCCACTTCCGCTTTGGGGGCCAGCAACAGTTGCCAGGGCTACCATGGGCATGGCAGGGGGCTTAAGGGCGCCATGACCCGCCCACTTCCGCTTTAGGGGCCAGCAACAGTTGCCAGGGCAACCCTGGGCATGGCAGGGGGCTTAAGGGCGCCAGGACCCGCCCACTTCCGCTTTGGGGGCCAGCAACAGTTGCCAGGGCTACCATGGGCATGGCAGGGGGCTTAAGGGCGCCAGGACCCGCCCACTTCCGCTTTGGGGGCCAGCAACAGTTGCCAGGGCAACCCTTGGCATGGCAGAGGGCTTAAGGGCGCCTGGACCCGCCCACTTCCGCTTTGGGGGCCAGCAACAGTTGCCAGGGCTACCCTGGGCATGGCAGGGGGCTTAAGGGCGCCAGGACCCGCCCACTTCCGCTTTGGGGGCCAGCAACAGTTGCCAGGGCAACCCTGGGCATGGCAGGGGGCTTAAGGGCGCAAGGACCCGCCCACTTCCGCTTTGGGGGCCAGCAACAGTTGCCAGGGCAACATTGGGCATGGCAGGGGGCTTAAGGGCGCCAGGACCCGCCCACTTCCGCTTTGGGGGCCAGCAACAGTTGCCAGGGCAACCCTGGGCAAGGCAGGGGGCTTAAGGGCGCCTGGACCCGCCCACTTCCGCTTTGGGGGCCAGCAACAGTTGCCAGGGCTACCCTGGGCATGGCAGGGGGCTTAAGGGCGCCAGGACCCGCCCACTTCCGCTTTGGGGGCCAGCAACAGTTGCCAGGGCAACCCTGGGCATGGCAGGGGGCTTAAGGGCGCAAGGACCCGCCCACTTCCGCTTTGGGGGCCAGCAACAGTTGCCAGGGCAACATTGGGCATGGCAGGGGGCTTAAGGGCGCCAGGACCCGCCCACTTCCGCTTTGGGGGCCAGCAACAGTTGCCAGGGCAACCCTGGGCATGGCAGGGGGCTTAAGGGCACCAGGACCCGCCCACTTCCGCTTTGGGGGCCAGCAACAGTTGCCAGGGCAACATTGGGCATGGCAGGGGGCTTAAGGGCGCCAGAACCCGCCCACTTCCGCTTTGGGGGCCAGCAACAGTTGCCAGGGCAACATTGGGCATGGCAGGGGGCTTAAGGGCGCCAGGACCCGCCCACTTCCGCTTTGGGGGCCAGCAACAGTTGCCAGGGCAACACTGGGCATGGCAGGGGGCTTAAGGGCGCAAGGACCCGCCCACTTCCGCTTTGGGGGCCAGCAACAGTTGCCAGGGCAACATTGGGCATGGCAGGGGGCTTAAGGGCGCCAGGACCCGCCCACTTCCGCTTTGGGGGCCAGCAACAGTTGCCAGGGCAACCCTGGGCATGGCAGGGGGCTTAAGGGCGCCAGGACCCGCCCACTTCCGCTTTGGGGGCCAGCAACAGTTGCCAGGACAACATTGGGCATGGCAGGGGGCTTAAGGGCGCCAGAACCCGCCCACTTCCGCTTTGGGGGCCAGCAACAGTTGCCAGGGCAATATTGGGCAAGTCAGGGGGCTTAAGGGCGCCAGGACCCGCCCACTTCCGCTTTGGGGGGGCAGCAACAGTTGCCAGGGCAACCCTGGGCATTGCAGGGGGCTTAAGGGGGCCTGGACCAGCCCACTTCCGCTTTGGGGGCCAGCAACAGTTGCCAGGGCAAACCTGGGCATGGCAGGGGGCTTAAGGGGGCCAGGACCCGCCCACTTCCGCTTTGGGGGCCAGCAACAGTTGCCAGGGCAACATTGGGCATGGCAGGGGGCTTAAGGGTGCCAGGACCCGCCCACTTAAGCTTTGGGGGCCAGCAACAGTTGCCAGGGCAACCCTGGGCAAGGCAGGGGGCTTAAGGGGGCCTGGACCCGCCCACTTCCGCTTTGGGGGCCAGCAACAGTTGCCAGGGCTACCATGGGCATGGCAGGGGGCTTACGGGTGCCTGGACCCGCCCACTTCCGCTTTAAGGGCCAGCAACAGTGTCCAGGGCAACCCTGGGCAAGGTAGGGGGCTTAAGGGCGCCTGGACCGGCCCACTTCCCCTTTGGGGGCCAGCAACAGTTGCCAGGGCTACCATGGGCATGGCAGGGGGCATAAGGGCGCCATGACCCGCCCACTTCCGCTTTGGGGGCCAGCAACAGTTGCCAGGGCAACCCTGGGCATGGCAGGGGGCTTATGGGGGCCTGGACCCGCCCACTTCCGCTTTGGGGGCCAGCAACAGTTGCCAGGGCTACCATGGGCATGGCAGGGGGCTTAAGGGCGCCATGACCCGCCCACTTCCGCTTTGGGGGCCAGCAACAGTTGCCAGGGCAACCTTGGGCATGGCAGGGGGCTTAAGGGGGCCATGACCCGCCCACTTCCGCTTTGGGGGCCAGCAACAGTTGCCAGGGCAACCCTGGTCATGGCAGGGGGCTTAAGGGTGCCTGGACCCGCCCACTTCCGCTTTGGGGGCCAGCAACAGTTGCCAGGGCAACCCTGGGCATGGCAGGGGGCTTAAGGGGGCCTGGACCCGCCCACTTCCGCTTTGGGGGCCAGCAACAGTTGCCAGGGCTACCATGGGCATGGCAGGGGGCTTACGGGTGCCTGGACCCGCCCACTTCCGCTTTAAGGGCCAGCAACAGTGTCCAGGGCAACCCTGGGCAAGGTAGGGGGCTTAAGGGCGCCTGGACCGGCCCACTTCCGCTTTGGGGGCCAGCAACAGTTGCCAGGGCTACCATGGGCATGGCAGGGGGCATAAGGGCGCCATGACCCGCCCACTTCCGCTTTGGGGGCCAGCAACAGTTGCCAGGGCAACCCTGGGCATGGCAGGGGGCTTAAGGGGGCCAGGACCCGCCCACTTCCGCTTTGGGGGCGAGCAACAGTTGCCAGGGCTACCATGGGCATGGCAGGGGGTTTAAGGGGGCCAGGACCCGCCCACTTCCGCTTTGGGGGCCAGCAACAGTTGCCAGGGCAACCCTGGGCATGGCAGGGGGCTTAAGGGGGCCTGGGCCAGCCCACTTCCGCTTTGGGGGCCAGCAACAGTTGCCATGGCAAACCTGGGCATTGCAGGGGGCTTAAGGGGGCCAGGACCCGTCCAATTCCGCTTTGGGGGCCAGCAACAGTTGCCAGGGCAACATTGGGCATGGCAGGGGGCTTAAGGGCGCCATGACCCGCCCACTTCCGCTTTGGGGGCCAGCAACAGTTGCCAGGGCAACCCTGGGCATGGCAGGGGGCTTAAGGGGGCCAGGACCCGCCCACTTCCGCTTTGGGGGCCAGCAACAGTTGCCAGGGCAACCCTGGGCGTGGCAGGGGGCTTAAGGGCGCCAGGACCCGCCCACTTCCGCTTTGGGGGCCAGCAACAGTTGCCAGGGCAACCCTGGTCATGGCAGGGGGCTTAAGGGTGCCTGGACCCGCCCACTTCCGCTTTGGGGGCCAGCAACAGTTGCCAGGGCAACCCTGGGCATGGCAGGGGGCTTAAGGGGGCCTGGACCCGCCCACTTCCGCTTTGGGGGCCAGCAACAGTTGCCAGGGCTACCATGGGCATGGCAGGGGGCTTACGGGTGCCTGGACCCGCCCACTTCCGCTTTAAGGGCCAGCAACAGTGTCCAGGGCAACCCTGGGCAAGGTAGGGGGCTTAAGGGCGCCTGGACCGGCCCACTTCCGCTTTGGGGGCCAGCAAAAGTTGCCAGGGCTACCATGGGCATGGCAGGGGGCTTAAGGGCGCCATGACCCGCCCACTTCCGCTTTGGGGGCCAGCAACAGTTGCCAGGGCAACCCTGGGCATGGCAGGGGGCTTAAGGGGGCCAGGACCCGCCCACTTCCGCTTTGGGGTCCAGCAACAGTTGCCAGGGCAACCCTGGGCATGGCAGGGGGCTTAAGGGGGCCTGGACCCGCCCACTTCCGCTTTGGGGGCCAGCAACAGTTGCCAGGGCTACCATGGGCATGACAGGGGGCTTAAGGGCGCCAGGACCCGCCCACTTCCGCTTTGGGGGCCAGCAACAGTTGCCAGGGCAACCCTGGGCAAGGCAGGGGGCTTAAGGGGGCCTGGACCCGCCCACTTCCGCTTTGGGGGCGAGCAACAGTTGCCAGGGCTACCATGGGCATGGCAGGGGGTTTAAGGGGGCCAGGACCCGCCCACTTCCGCTTTGGGGGCCAGCAACAGTTGCCAGGGCAACCCTGGGCATGGCAGGGGGCTTAAGGGGGCCTGGGCCAGCCCACTTCCGCTTTGGGGGCCAGCAACAGTTGCCATGGCAAACCTGGGCATTGCAGGGGGCTTAAGGGGGCCAGGACCCGTCCAATTCCGCTTTGGGGGCCAGCAACAGTTGCCAGGGCAACCCTGGGCATGGCAAGGGGCTTAAGGGGGCCAGGACCCGCCCACTTCCGCTTTGGGGGCCAGCAACATTTGCGAGGGCTACCATGACCATGGCAGGGGGCTTAAGGGCGCCAGGACCCGCCCACTTCCGCTTTGGGGGCCAGCAACAGTTGCCAGGGCAACCCTGGGCATGGCAGGGGGATTAAGGGGGCCAGGACCCGCCCACTTCCGCTTTGGGGGCCAGCAACAGTTGCCAGGGCTACCATGGGCATGGCAGGGGGCTTAAGGGCGCCATGACCCGCCCACTTCCGCTTTAGGGGCCAGCAACAGTTGCCAGGGCAACCCTGGGCATGGCAGGGGGCTTAAGGGCGCCAGGACCCGCCCACTTCCGCTTTGGGGGCCAGCAACAGTTGCCAGGGCTACCATGGGCATGGCAGGGGGCTTAAGGGCGCCAGGACCCGCCCACTTCCGCTTTGGGGGCCAGCAACAGTTGCCAGGGCAACCCTTGGCATGGCAGAGGGCTTAAGGGCGCCTGGACCCGCCCACTTCCGCTTTGGGGGCCAGCAACAGTTGCCAGGGCTACCCTGGGCATGGCAGGGGGCTTAAGGGCGCCAGGACCCGCCCACTTCCGCTTTGGGGGCCAGCAACAGTTGCCAGGGCAACCCTGGGCATGGCAGGGGGCTTAAGGGCGCCTGGACCCGCCCACTTCCGCTTTGGGGGCCAGCAACAGTTGCCAGGGCTACCCTGGGCATGGCAGGGGGCTTAAGGGCGCCAGGACCCGCCCACTTCCGCTTTGGGGGCCAGCAACAGTTGCCAGGGCAACCCTGGGCATGGCAGGGGGCTTAAGGGCGCAAGGACCCGCCCACTTCCGCTTTGGGGGCCAGCAACAGTTGCCAGGGCAACATTGGGCATGGCAGGGGGCTTAAGGGCGCCAGGACCCGCCCACTTCCGCTTTGGGGGCCAGCAACAGTTGCCAGGGCAACCCTGGGCATGGCAGGGGGCTTAAGGGCACCAGGACCCGCCCACTTCCGCTTTGGGGGCCAGCAACAGTTGCCAGGGCAACATTGGGCATGGCAGGGGGCTTAAGGGCGCCAGAACCCGCCCACTTCCGCTTTGGGGGCCAGCAACAGTTGCCAGGGCAACATTGGGCATGGCAGGGGGCTTAAGGGCGCCAGGACCCGCCCACTTCCGCTTTGGGGGCCAGCAACAGTTGCCAGGGCAACACTGGGCATGGCAGGGGGCTTAAGGGCGCAAGGACCCGCCCACTTCCGCTTTGGGGGCCAGCAACAGTTGCCAGGGCAACATTGGGCATGGCAGGGGGCTTAAGGGCGCCAGGACCCGCCCACTTCCGCTTTGGGGGCCAGCAACAGTTGCCAGGGCAACCCTGGGCATGGCAGGGGGCTTAAGGGCGCCAGGACCCGCCCACTTCCGCTTTGGGGGCCAGCAACAGTTGCCAGGACAACATTGGGCATGGCAGGGGGCTTAAGGGCGCCAGAACCCGCCCACTTCCGCTTTGGGGGCCAGCAACAGTTGCCAGGGCAACATTGGGCATGGCAGGGGGCTTAAGGGAGTCAGGACCCGCCCACTTCCGCTTTGAGGGTCAGCAACAGTTACCAGGGCAACCCTGGGCATGGCAGGGGGCTTAAGGGCGCCAGAACCTGCCCACTTCCGCTTTGGGGGCCAGCAACAGTTGCCAGGGCAATATTGGGCATGGCAGGGGGCTTACGGGCGCCAGGACACGCCCACTTCCGCTTTGGGGGCAGCAACAGCTGCCAGGGCAACCCTGGGCATGGCAGGGGGCTTAAGGGGGCCTGGACCCGCCCTCTTCCGCTTTGGGGGCCAGCAACAGTTGCCAGGGCAACCCTGGGCATTGCAGGGGGCTTAAGGGGGCCTGGACCAGCCCACTTCCGCTTTGGGGGCCAGCAACAGTTGCCAGGGAAAACCTGGGCATGGCAGGGGGCTTAAGGGGGCCAGGACCCGCCCACTTCCGCTTTGGGGGCCAGCAACAGTTGCCAGGGCAACATTGGGCATGGCAGGGGGCTTAAGGGTGCAAGGACCCGCCCACTTAATCTTTGGGGGCCAGCAACAGTTGCCAGGGCAACCCTGGGCAAGGCAGGGGGCTTAAGGGCGCCTGGACCCGCCCACTTCCGCTTTGGGGGCCAGACACAGTTGCCATGGCAACCCTGGGCATGGCAGGGGGCTTAAGGGGGCCTGGACCCTCCCACTTCCGCTTTGGGGGCCAGCAACAGTTGCCAGGGCAACCCTGGTCATGGCAGGGGGCTTAAGGGTGCCTGGACCCGCCCACTTCCGCTTTGGGGGCCAGCAACAGTTGCCAGGGCAACCCTGGGCATGGCAGGGGGCTTAAGGGGGCCTGGACCCGCCCACTTCCGCTTTGGGGGCCAGCAACAGTTGCCAGGGCTACCATGGGCATGGCAGGGGGCTTACGGGTGCCTGGACCCGCCCACTTCCGCTTTAAGGGCCAGCAACAGTGTCCAGGGCAACCCTGGGCAAGGTAGGGGGCTTAAGGGCGCCTGGACCGGCCCACTTCCGCTTTGGGGGCCAGCAACAGTTGCCAGGGCTACCATGGGCATGGCAGGGGGCATAAGGGCGCCATGACCCGCCCACTTCCGCTTTGGGGGCCAGCAACAGTTGCCAGGGCAACCCTGGGCATTGCAGGGGGCTTAAGGGGGCCTGGACCAGCCCACTTCCGCTTTGGGGGCCAGCAACAGTTGCCAGGGAAAACCTGGGCATGGCAGGGGGCTTAAGGGGGCCAGGACCCGCCCACTTCCGCTTTGGGGGCCAGCAACAGTTGCCAGGGCAACATTGGGCATGGCAGGGGGCTTAAGGGTGCAAGGACCCGCCCACTTAAGCTTTGGGGGCCAGCAACAGTTGCCAGGGCAACCCTGGGCAAGGCAGGGGGCTTAAGGGCGCCTGGACCCGCCCACTTCCGCTTTGGGGGCCAGACACAGTTGCCATGGCAACCCTGGGCATGGCAGGGGGCTTAAGGGGGCCTGGACCCTCCCACTTCCGCTTTGGGGGCCAGCAACAGTTGCCAGGGCAACCCTGGTCATGGCAGGGGGCTTAAGGGTGCCTGGACCCGCCCACTTCCGCTTTGGGGGCCAGCAACAGTTGCCAGGGCAACCCTGGGCATGGCAGGGGGCTTAAGGGGGCCTGGACCCGCCCACTTCCGCTTTGGGGGCCAGCAACAGTTGCCAGGGCTACCATGGGCATGGCAGGGGGCTTACGGGTGCCTGGACCCGCCCACTTCCGCTTTAAGGGCCAGCAACAGTGTCCAGGGCAACCCTGGGCAAGGTAGGGGGCTTAAGGGCGCCTGGACCGGCCCACTTCCGCTTTGGGGGCCAGCAACAGTTGCCAGGGCTACCATGGGCATGGCAGGGGGCATAAGGGCGCCATGACCCGCCCACTTCCGCTTTGGGGGCCAGCAACAGTTGCCAGGGCAACCCTGGGCATGGCAGGGGGCTTAAGGGGGCCAGGACCCGCCCACTTCCGCTTTGGGGTCCAGCAACAGTTGCCAGGGCAACCCTGGGCATGGCAGGGGGCTTAAGGGGGCCTGGACCCGCCCACTTCCGCTTTGGGGGCCAGCAACAGTTGCCAGGGCTACCATGGGCATGACAGGGGGCTTAAGGGCGCCAGGACCCGCCCACTTCCGCTTTGGGGGCCAGCAACAGTTGCCAGGGCAACCCTGGGCAAGGCAGGGGGCTTAAGGGGGCCTGGACCCGCCCACTTCCGCTTTGGGGGCGAGCAACAGTTGCCAGGGCTACCATGGGCATGGCAGGGGGTTTAAGGGGGCCAGGACCCGCCCACTTCCGCTTTGGGGGCCAGCAACAGTTGCCAGGGCAACCCTGGGCATGGCAGGGGGCTTAAGGGGGCCTGGGCCAGCCCACTTCCGCTTTGGGGGCCAGCAACAGTTGCCATGGCAAACCTGGGCATTGCAGGGGGCTTAAAGGGGCCAGGACCCGTCCAATTCCGCTTTGGGGGCCAGCAACAGTTGCCAGGGCAACATTGGGCATGGCAGGGGGCTTAAGGGCGCCATGACCCGCCCACTTCCGCTTTGGGGGCCAGCAACAGTTGCCAGGGCAACCCTGGGCATGGCAGGGGGCTTAAGGGGGCCAGGACCCGCCCACTTCCGCTTTGGGGGCCAGCAACAGTTGCCAGGGCAACCCTGGGCGTGGCAGGGGGCTTAAGGGCGCCAGGACCCGCCCACTTCCGCTTTGGGGGCCAGCAACAGTTGCCAGGGCAACCCTGGGCATGGCAGGGGGCTTAAGGGGGCCAGGACCCGCCCACTTCCGCTTTGGGGGCCAGCAACATTTGCCAGGGCTACCATGAGCATGGCAGGGGGCTTAAGGGCGCCAGGACCCGCCCACTTCCGCTTTGGGGGCCAGCAACAGTTGCCAGGGCAACCCTGGGCATGGCAGGGGGATTAAGGGGGCCAGGACCCGCCCACTTCCGCTTTGGGGGCCAGCAACAGTTGCCAGGGCTACCATGGGCATGGCAGGGGGCTTAAGGGCGCCATGACCCGCCCACTTCCGCTTTAGGGGCCAGCAACAGTTGCCAGGGCAACCCTGGGCATGGCAGGGGGCTTAAGGGCGCCAGGACCCGCCCACTTCCGCTTTGGGGGCCAGCAACAGTTGCCAGGGCTACCATGGGCATGGCAGGGGGCTTAAGGGAGCCAGGACCCGCCCACTTCCGCTTTGGGGGCCAGCAACAGTTGCCAGGGCAACCCTTGGCATGGCAGAGGGCTTAAGGGCGCCTGGACCCGCCCACTTCCGCTTTGGGGGCCAGCAACAGTTGCCAGGGCTACCCTGGGCATGGCAGGGGGCTTAAGGGCGCCAGGACCCGCCCACTTCCGCTTTGGGGGCCAGCAACAGTTGCCAGGGCAACCCTGGGCATGGCAGGGGGCTTAAGGGCGCAAGGACCCGCCCACTTCCGCTTTGGGGGCCAGCAACAGTTGCCAGGGCAACATTGGGCATGGCAGGGGGCTTAAGGGCGCCAGGACCCGCCCACTTCCGCTTTGGGGGCCAGTAACAGTTGCCAGGGCAACCCTGGGCATGGCAGGGGGCTTAAGGGCACCAGGACCCGCCCACTTCCGCTTTGGGGGCCAGCAACAGTTGCCAGGGCAACATTGGGCATGGCAGGGGGCTTAATGGCGCCAGAACCTGCCCACTTCCGCTTTGGGGGCCAGCAACAGTTGCCAGGGCAACCCTGGGCATGGCAGGGGGCTTAAGGGCGCAAGGACCCGCCCACTTCCGCTTTGGGGGCCAGCAACAGTTGCCAGGGCAACATTGGGCATGGCAGGGGGCTTAAGGGCGCCAGGACCCACCCACTTCCGCTTTGGGGGCCAGCAACAGTTGCCAGGGCAACCCTGGGCATGGCAGGGGGCTTAAGGGCGCCAGGACCCGCCCACTTCCGCTTTGGGGGCCAGCAACAGTTGCCAGGGCAACCCTGGGCAAGGCAGGGGGCTTAAGGGCGCCTGGACCCGCCCACTTCTGCTTTGGGGGCCAGCAACAGTTGCCAGGGCTACCCTGGGCATGGCAGGGGGCTTAAGGGCGCCAGGACCCGCCCACTTCCGCTTTGGGGGCCAGCAACAGTTGCCAGGGCAACATTGGGCATGGCAGGGGGCTTAAGGGCGCCAGGACCCGCCCACTTCCGCTTTGGGGGCCAGCAACAGTTGCCAGGGCAACACTGGGCATGGCAGGGGGCTTAAGGGCGCCAGGACCCGCCCACTTCCGCTTTGGGGGCCAGCAATAGTTGCCAGGGCAACCCTGGGCATGGCAGGGGGCTTAAGGGCGCCAGGACCCGCCCACTTCCGCTTTGGGGGCCAGCAACAGTTGCCAGGACAACATTGGGCATGGCAGGGGGCTTAAGGGCGCCAGAACCCGCCCACTTCCGCTTTGGGGGCCAACAACAGTTGCCAGGGCAACATTGGGCATGGCAGGGGGCTTAAGGGAGTCAGGACCCGCCCACTTCCGCTTTGAGGGTCAGCAACAGTTACCAGGGCAACCCTGGGCATGGCAGGGGGCTTAAGGGCGCCAGAACCCGCCCACTTCCGCTTTGGGGGCCAGCAACAGTTGCCAGGGCAATATTGGGCATGGCAGGGGGCTTAAGGGCGCCAGGACACGCCCACTTCCGCTTTGGGGGCAGCAACAGTTGCCAGGGCAACCCTGGGCATGGCAGGGGGCTTAAGGGGGCCTGGACCCGCCCTCTTCCGCTTTGGGGGCCAGCAACAGTTGCCAGGGCAACCCTGGGCATTGCAGGGGGCTTAAGGGGGCCTGGACCAGCCCACTTCCGCTTTGGGGGCCAGCAACAGTTGCCAGGGAAAACCTGGGCATGGCAGGGGGCTTAAGGGGGCCAGGACCCGCCCACTTCCGCTTTGGGGGCCAGCAACAGTTGCCAGGGCAACATTGGGCATGGCAGGGGGCTTAAGGGTGCAAGGACCCGCCCACTTAAGCTTTGGGGGCCAGCAACAGTTGCCAGGGCAACCCTGGTCATGGCAGGGGGCTTAAGGGTGCCTGGACCCGCCCACTTCCGCTTTGGGGGCCAGCAACAGTTGCCAGGGCAACCCTGGGCATGGCAGGGGGCTTAAGGGGGCCTGGACCCGCCCACTTCCGCTTTGGGGGCCAGCAACAGTTGCCAGGGCTACCATGGGCATGGCAGGGGGCTTAAGGGGGCCTGGACCAGCCCACTTCCGCTTTGGGGGCCAGCAACAGTTGCCAGGGAAAACCTGGGCATGGCAGGGGGCTTAAGGGGGCCAGGACCCGCCCACTTCCGCTTTGGGGGCCAGCAACAGTTGCCAGGGCAACATTGGGCATGGCAGGGGGCTTAAGGGTGCAAGGACCCGCCCACTTAAGCTTTGGGGGCCAGCAACAGTTGCCAGGGCAACCCTGGGCAAGGCAGGGGGCTTAAGGGCGCCTGGACCCGCCCACGTCCGCTTTGGGGGCCAGACACAGTTGCCATGGCAACCCTGGGCATGGCAGGGGGCTTAAGGGGGGCCATGACCCTCCCACTTCCGCTTTGGGGGCCAGCAACAGTTTGCAGGGCAACATTGGGCAGGGCAGGGGGCCTAAGGGCGCCAGGACCCGCCCACTTCCGCTTTGGGGGCCAGCAACAGTTGCCAGGGCAACCCTGGGCATGGCAGGGGGCTTAAGGGGGCCTTGACCCTCCCACTTCCGCTTTGGGGGCCAGCAACATTTGCCAGGGCAACCCTGGTCATGGCAGGGGGCTTAAGGGTGCCTGGACCCGCCCACTTCCGCTTTGGGGGCCAGCAACAGTTGCCAGGGCAACCCTGGGCATGGCAGGGGGCTTAAGGGGGCCTGGACCCGCCCACTTCCGCTTTGGGGGCCAGCAACAGTTGCCAGGGCTACCATGGACATGGCAGGGGGCTTAAGGGCGCCAGGACCCGCCCACTTCCGCTTTGGGGGCCAGCAACAGTTGCCAGGGCAACATTGGGCATGGCAGGGGGCTTAAGGGCGCCAGGACCCGCCCACTTCCGCTTTGGGGGCCAGCAACAGTTGCCAGGGCAACCCTGGGCATGGCAGGGGGCTTAAGGGGGCCAGGACCCGCCCACTTCCGCTTTGGGGTCCAGCAACAGTTGCCAGGGCAACCCTGGGCATGGCAGGGGGCTTAAGGGGGCCTGGACCCGCCCACTTCCGCTTTGGGGGCCAGCAACAGTTGCCAGGGCTACCATGGGCATGACAGGGGGCTTAAGGGCGCCAGGACCCGCCCACTTCCGCTTTGGGGGCCAGCAACAGTTGCCAGGGCAACCCTGGGCAAGGCAGGGGGCTTAAGGGGGCCTGGACCCGCCCACTTCCGCTTTGGGGGCGAGCAACAGTTGCCAGGGCTACCATGGGCATGGCAGGGGGTTTAAGGGGGCCAGGACCCGCCCACTTCCGCTTTGGGGGCCAGCAACAGTTGCCAGGGCAACCCTGGGCATGGCAGGGGGCTTAAGGGGGCCTGGGCCAGCCCACTTCCGCTTTGGGGGCCAGCAACAGTTGCCATGGCAAACCTGGGCATTGCAGGGGGCTTAAGGGGGCCAGGATCCGTCCAATTCCGCTTTGGGGGCCAGCAACAGTTGCCAGGGCAACATTGGGCATGGCAGGGGGCTTAAGGGCGCCATGACCCGCCCACTTCCGCTTTGGGGGCCAGCAACAGTTGCCAGGGCAACCCTGGGCATGGCAGGGGGCTTAAGGGGGCCAGGACCCGCCCACTTCCGCTTTGGGGGCCAGCAACAGTTGCCAGGGCAACCCTGGGCGTGGCAGGGGGCTTAAGGGCGCCAGGACCCGCCCACTTCCGCTTTGGGGGCCAGCAACAGTTGCCAGGGCAACCCTGGTCATGGCAGGGGGCTTAAGGGTGCCTGGACCCGCCCACTTCCGCTTTGGGGGCCAGCAACAGTTGCCAGGGCAACCCTGGGCATGGCAGGGGGCTTAAGGGGGCCTGGACCCGCCCACTTCCGCTTTGGGGGCCAGCAACAGTTGCCAGGGCTACCATGGGCATGGCAGGGGGCTTACGGGTGCCTGGACCCGCCCACTTCCGCTTTAAGGGCCAGCAACAGTGTCCAGGGCAACCCTGGGCAAGGTAGGGGGCTTAAGGGCGCCTGGACCGGCCCACTTCCGCTTTGGGGGCCAGCAAAAGTTGCCAGGGCAACCCTGGGCATGGCAGGGGGCTTAAGGGCGCCAGGACCCGCCCACTTCCGCTTTGGGGGCCAGCAACAGTTGCCATGGCAAACCTGGGCATTGCAGGGGGCTTAAGGGGGCCAGGACCCGTCCAATTCCGCTTTGGGGGCCAGCAACAGTTGCCAGGGCAACATTGGGCATGGCAGGGGGCTTAAGGGCGCCATGACCCGCCCACTTCCGCTTTGGGGGCCAGC
The DNA here is from genome assembly GCF_055691185.1 of Crinia signifera. Taxonomy (NCBI): domain Eukaryota; kingdom Metazoa; phylum Chordata; class Amphibia; order Anura; family Myobatrachidae; genus Crinia; species Crinia signifera. Next base: position 12,305,443 of record NC_139228.1, on the reverse strand, counting down.
AACAGTTGCCAGGGCAACCCTGGGCATGGCAGGGGGCTTAAGGGGGCCAGGACCCGCCCACTTCCGCTTTGGGGGCCAGCAACAGTTGCCAGGGCAACCCTGGGCGTGGCAGGGGGCTTATGGGCGCCAGGACCCGCCCACTTCCGCTTTGGGGGCCAGCAACAGTTGCCAGGGCAACCCTGGGCATGGCAAGGGGCTTAAGGGGGCCAGGACCCGCCCACTTCCGCTTTGGGGGCCAGCAACATTTGCGAGGGCTACCATGACCATGGCAGGGGGCTTAAGGGCGCCAGGACCCGCCCACTTCCGCTTTGGGGGCCAGCAACAGTTGCCAGGGCAACCCTGGGCATGGCAGGGGGATTAAGGGGGCCAGGACCCGCCCACTTCCGCTTTGGGGGCCAGCAACAGTTGCCAGGGCTACCATGGGCATGGCAGGGGGCTTAAGGGCGCCATGACCCGCCCACTTCCGCTTTAGGGGCCAGCAACAGTTGCCAGGGCAACCCTGGGCATGGCAGGGGGCTTAAGGGCGCCAGGACCCGCCCACTTCCGCTTTGGGGGCCAGCAACAGTTGCCAGGGCTACCATGGGCATGGCAGGGGGCTTAAGGGCGCCAGGACCCGCCCACTTCCGCTTTGGGGGCCAGCAACAGTTGCCAGGGCAACCCTTGGCATGGCAGAGGGCTTAAGGGCGCCTGGACCCGCCCACTTCCGCTTTGGGGGCCAGCAACAGTTGCCAGGGCTACCCTGGGCATGGCAGGGGGCTTAAGGGCGCCAGGACCCGCCCACTTCCGCTTTGGGGGCCAGCAACAGTTGCCAGGGCAACCCTGGGCATGGCAGGGGGCTTAAGGGCGCAAGGACCCGCCCACTTCCGCTTTGGGGGCCAGCAACAGTTGCCAGGGCAACATTGGGCATGGCAGGGGGCTTAAGGGCGCCAGGACCCGCCCACTTCCGCTTTGGGGGCCAGCAACAGTTGCCAGGGCAACCCTGGGCAAGGCAGGGGGCTTAAGGGCGCCTGGACCCGCCCACTTCCGCTTTGGGGGCCAGCAACAGTTGCCAGGGCTACCCTGGGCATGGCAGGGGGCTTAAGGGCGCCAGGACCCGCCCACTTCCGCTTTGGGGGCCAGCAACAGTTGCCAGGGCAACCCTGGGCATGGCAGGGGGCTTAAGGGCGCAAGGACCCGCCCACTTCCGCTTTGGGGGCCAGCAACAGTTGCCAGGGCAACATTGGGCATGGCAGGGGGCTTAAGGGCGCCAGGACCCGCCCACTTCCGCTTTGGGGGCCAGCAACAGTTGCCAGGGCAACCCTGGGCATGGCAGGGGGCTTAAGGGCACCAGGACCCGCCCACTTCCGCTTTGGGGGCCAGCAACAGTTGCCAGGGCAACATTGGGCATGGCAGGGGGCTTAAGGGCGCCAGAACCCGCCCACTTCCGCTTTGGGGGCCAGCAACAGTTGCCAGGGCAACATTGGGCATGGCAGGGGGCTTAAGGGCGCCAGGACCCGCCCACTTCCGCTTTGGGGGCCAGCAACAGTTGCCAGGGCAACACTGGGCATGGCAGGGGGCTTAAGGGCGCAAGGACCCGCCCACTTCCGCTTTGGGGGCCAGCAACAGTTGCCAGGGCAACATTGGGCATGGCAGGGGGCTTAAGGGCGCCAGGACCCGCCCACTTCCGCTTTGGGGGCCAGCAACAGTTGCCAGGGCAACCCTGGGCATGGCAGGGGGCTTAAGGGCGCCAGGACCCGCCCACTTCCGCTTTGGGGGCCAGCAACAGTTGCCAGGACAACATTGGGCATGGCAGGGGGCTTAAGGGCGCCAGAACCCGCCCACTTCCGCTTTGGGGGCCAGCAACAGTTGCCAGGGCAACATTGGGCATGGCAGGGGGCTTAAGGGAGTCAGGACCCGCCCACTTCCGCTTTGAGGGTCAGCAACAGTTACCAGGGCAACCCTGGGCATGGCAGGGGGCTTAAGGGCGCCAGAACCCGCCCACTTCCGCTTTGGGGGCCAGCAACAGTTGCCAGGGCAATATTGGGCATGGCAGGGGGCTTAAGGGCGCCAGGACACGCCCACTTCCGCTTTGGGGGCAGCAACAGTTGCCAGGGCAACCCTGGGCATGGCAGGGGGCTTAAGGGGGCCTGGACCCGCCCTCTTCCGCTTTGGGGGCCAGCAACAGTTGCCAGGGCAACCCTGGGCATTGCAGGGGGCTTAAGGGGGCCTGGACCAGCCCACTTCCGCTTTGGGGGCCAGCAACAGTTGCCAGGGAAAACCTGGGCATGGCAGGGGGCTTAAGGGGGCCAGGACCCGCCCACTTCCGCTTTGGGGGCCAGCAACAGTTGCCAGGGCAACATTGGGCATGGCAGGGGGCTTAAGGGTGCAAGGACCCGCCCACTTAAGCTTTGGGGGCCAGCAACAGTTGCCAGGGCAACCCTGGGCAAGGCAGGGGGCTTAAGGGCGCCTGGACCCGCCCACTTCCGCTTTGGGGGCCAGACACAGTTGCCATGGCAACCCTGGGCATGGCAGGGGGCTTAAGGGGGCCAGGACCCGCCCACTTCCGCTTTGGGGTCCAGCAACAGTTGCCAGGGCAACCCTGGGCATGGCAGGGGGCTTAAGGGGGCCTGGACCCGCCCACTTCCGCTTTGGGGGCCAGCAACAGTTGCCAGGGCTACCATGGGCATGACAGGGGGCTTAAGGGCGCCAGGACCCGCCCACTTCCGCTTTGGGGGCCAGCAACAGTTGCCAGGGCAACCCTGGGCAAGGCAGGGGGCTTAAGGGGGCCTGGACCCGCCCACTTCCGCTTTGGGGGCGAGCAACAGTTGCCAGGGCTACCATGGGCATGGCAGGGGGTTTAAGGGGGCCAGGACCCGCCCACTTCCGCTTTGGGGGCCAGCAACAGTTGCCAGGGCAACCCTGGGCATGGCAGGGGGCTTAAGGGGGCCTGGGCCAGCCCACTTCCGCTTTGGGGGCCAGCAACAGTTGCCAGGGCAACATTGGGCATGGCAGGGGGCTTAAGGGCGCCATGACCCGCCCACTTCCGCTTTGGGGGCCAGCAACAGTTGCCAGGGCAACCCTGGGCATGGCAGGGGGCTTAAGGGGGCCAGGACCCGCCCACTTCCGCTTTGGGGGCCAGCAACAGTTGCCAGGGCAACCCTGGGCGTGGCAGGGGGCTTAAGGGCGCCAGGACCCGCCAACTTCCGCTTTGGGGGCCAGCAACAGTTGCCAGGGCAACCCTGGGCATGGCAAGGGGCTTAAGGGGGCCAGGACCCGCCCACTTCCGCTTTGGGGGCCAGCAACATTTGCGAGGGCTACCATGACCATGGCAGGGGGCTTACGGGCGCCAGGACCCGCCCACTTCCGCTTTGGGGGGCCAGCAACAGTTGCCAGGGCAACCCTGGGCATGGCAGGGGGATTAAGGGGGCCAGGACCCGCCCACTTCCGCTTTGGGGGCCAGCAACAGTTGCCAGGGCTACCATGGGCATGGCAGGGGGCTTCAGGGCGCCATGACCCGCCCACTTCCGCTTTAGGGGCCAGCAACAGTTGCCAGGGCAACCCTGGGCATGGCAGGGGGCTTAAGGGCGCCAGGACCCGCCCACTTCCGCTTTGGGGGCCAGCAACAGTTGCCAGGGCTACCATGGGCATGGCAGGGGGCTTAAGGGCGCCAGGACCCGCCCACTTCCGCTTTGGGGGCCAGCAACAGTTGCCAGGGCAACCCTTGGCATGGCAGAGGGCTTAAGGGCGCCTGGACCCGCCCACTTCCGCTTTGGGGGCCAGCAACAGTTGCCAGGGCTACCCTGGGCATGGCAGGGGGCTTAAGGGCGCCAGGACCCGCCCACTTCCGCTTTGGGGGCCAGCAACAGTTGCCAGGGCAACCCTGGGCATGGCAGGGGGCTTAAGGGGGCCTGGACCCGCCCACTTCCGCTTTGGGGGCCAGCAACAGTTGCCAGGGCTACCATGGGCATGGCAGGGGCCTTACGGGTGCCTGGACCCGCCCACTTCCGCTTTAAGGGCCAGCAACAGTGTCCAGGGCAACCCTGGGCAAGGTAGGGGGCTTAAGGGCGCCTGGACCGGCCCACTTCCGCTTTGGGGGCCAGCAAAAGTTGCCAGGGCTACCATGGGCATGGCAGGGGGCTTAAGGGCGCCATGACCCGCCCACTTCCGCTTTGGGGGCCAGCAACAGTTGCCAGGGCAACCCTGGGCATGGCAGGGGGCTTAAGGGGGCCAGGACCCGCCCACTTCCGCTTTGGGGTCCAGCAACAGTTGCCAGGGCAACCCTGGGCATGGCAGGGGGCTTAAGGGGGCCTGGACCCGCCCACTTCCGCTTTGGGGGCCAGCAACAGTTGCCAGGGCTACCATGGGCATGACAGGGGGCTTAAGGGCGCCAGGACCCGCCCACTTCCGCTTTGGGGGCCAGCAACAGTTGCCAGGGCAACCCTGGGCAAGGCAGGGGGCTTAAGGGGGCCTGGACCCGCCCACTTCCGCTTTGGGGGCGAGCAACAGTTGCCAGGGCTACCATGGGCATGGCAGGGGGTTTAAGGGGGCCAGGACCCGCCCACTTCCGCTTTGGGGGCCAGCAACAGTTGCCAGGGCAACCCTGGGCATGGCAGGGGGCTTAAGGGGGCCTGGGCCAGCCCACTTCCGCTTTGGGGGCCAGCAACAGTTGCCATGGCAAACCTGGGCATTGCAGGGGGCTTAAGGGGGCCAGGACCCGTCCAATTCCGCTTTGGGGGCCAGCAACAGTTGCCAGGGCAACATTGGGCATGGCAGGGGGCTTAAGGGCGCCATGACCCGCCCACTTCCGCTTTGGGGGCCAGCAACAGTTGCCAGGGCAACCCTGGGCATGGCAGGGGGCTTAAGGGGGCCAGGACCCGCCCACTTCCGCTTTGGGGGCCAGCAACAGTTGCCAGGGCAACCCTGGGCGTGGCAGGGGGCTTAAGGGCGCCAGGACCCGCCCACTTCCGCTTTGGGGGCCAGCAACAGTTGCCAGGGCAACCCTGGGCATGGCAAGGGGCTTAAGGGGGCCAGGACCCGCCCACTTCCGCTTTGGGGGCCAGCAACATTTGCGAGGGCTACCATGACCATGGCAGGGGGCTTACGGGCGCCAGGACCCGCCCACTTCCGCTTTGGGGGCCAGCAACAGTTGCCAGGGCAACCCTGGGCATGGCAGGGGGATTAAGGGGGCCAGGACCCGCCCACTTCCGCTTTGGGGGGCAGCAACAGTTGCCAGGGCTACCATGGGCATGGCAGGGGGCTTAAGGGCGCCATGACCCGCCCACTTCCGCTTTAGGGGCCAGCAACAGTTGCCAGGGCAACCCTGGGCATGGCAGGGGGCTTAAGGGCGCCAGGACCCGCCCACTTCCGCTTTGGGGGCCAGCAACAGTTGCCAGGGCTACCATGGGCATGGCAGGGGGCTTAAGGGCGCCAGGACCCGCCCACTTCCGCTTTGGGGGCCAGCAACAGTTGCCAGGGCAACCCTTGGCATGGCAGAGGGCTTAAGGGCGCCTGGACCCGCCCACTTCCGCTTTGGGGGCCAGCAACAGTTGCCAGGGCTACCCTGGGCATGGCAGGGGGCTTAAGGGCGCCAGGACCCGCCCACTTCCGCTTTGGGGGCCAGCAACAGTTGCCAGGGCAACCCTGGGCATGGCAGGGGGCTTAAGGGCGCAAGGACCCGCCCACTTCCGCTTTGGGGGCCAGCAACAGTTGCCAGGGCAACATTGGGCATGGCAGGGGGCTTAAGGGCGCCAGGACCCGCCCACTTCCGCTTTGGGGGCCAGCAACAGTTGCCAGGGCAACCCTGGGCAAGGCAGGGGGCTTAAGGGCGCCTGGACCCGCCCACTTCCGCTTTGGGGGCCAGCAACAGTTGCCAGGGCTACCCTGGGCATGGCAGGGGGCTTAAGGGCGCCAGGACCCGCCCACTTCCGCTTTGGGGGCCAGCAACAGTTGCCAGGGCAACCCTGGGCATGGCAGGGGGCTTAAGGGCGCAAGGACCCGCCCACTTCCGCTTTGGGGGGCCAGCAACAGTTGCCAGGGCTACCCTGGGCATGGCAGGGGGCTTAAGGGCGCCAGGACCCGCCCACTTCCGCTTTGGGGGCCAGCAACAGTTGCCAGGGCAACCCTGGGCATGGCAGGGGGCTTAAGGGCGCAAGGACCCGCCCACTTCCGCTTTGGGGGCCAGCAACAGTTGCCAGGGCAACATTGGGCATGGCAGGGGGCTTAAGGGCGCCAGGACCCGCCCACTTCCGCTTTGGGGGCCAGTAACAGTTGCCAGGGCAACCCTGGGCATGGCAGGGGGCTTAAGGGCACCAGGACCCGCCCACTTCCGCTTTGGGGGCCAGCAACAGTTGCCAGGGCAACATTGGGCATGGCAGGGGGCTTAAGGGCGCCAGAACCCGCCCACTTCCGCTTTGGGGGCCAGCAACAGTTGCCAGGGCAACCCTGGGCATGGCAGGGGGCTTAAGGGCGCAAGGACCCGCCCACTTCCGCTTTGGGGGCCAGCAACAGTTGCCAGGGCAACATTGGGCATGGCAGGGGGCTTAAGGGCGCCAGGACCCACCCACTTCCGCTTTGGGGGCCAGCAACAGTTGCCAGGGCAACCCTGGGCATGGCAGGGGGCTTAAGGGCGCCAGGACCCGCCCACTTCCGCTTTGGGGGCCAGCAACAGTTGCCAGGGCAACCCTGGGCAAGGCAGGGGGCTTAAGGGCGCCTGGACCCGCCCACTTCTGCTTTGGGGGCCAGCAACAGTTGCCAGGGCTACCCTGGGCATGGCAGGGGGCTTAAGGGCGCCAGGACCCGCCCACTTCCGCTTTGGGGGCCAGCAACAGTTGCCAGGGCAACCCTGGGCATGGCAGGGGGCTTAAGGGCGCAAGGACCCGCCCACTTCCGCTTTGGGGGCCAGCAACAGTTGCCAGGGCAACATTGGGCATGGCAGGGGGCTTAAGGGCGCCAGGACCCGCCCACTTCCGCTTTGGGGGCCAGCAACAGTTGCCAGGGCAACCCTGGGCATGGCAGGGGGCTTAAGGGCACCAGGACCCGCCCACTTCCGCTTTGGGGGCCAGCAACAGTTGCCAGGGCAACATTGGGCATGGCAGGGGCTTAAGGGCGCCAGAACCCGCCCACTTCCGCTTTGGGGGCCAGCAACAGTTGCCAGGGCAACATTGGGCATGGCAGGGGGCTTAAGGGCGCCAGGACCCGCCCACTTCCGCTTTGGGGGCCAGCAACAGTTGCCAGGGCAACACTGGGCATGGCAGGGGGCTTAAGGGCGCAAGGACCCGCCCACTTCCGCTTTGGGGGCCAGCAACAGTTGCCAGGGCAACATTGGGCATGGCAGGGGGGCTTAAGGGCGCCAGGACCCGCCCACTTCCGCTTTGGGGGCCAGCAACAGTTGCCAGGGCAACCCTGGGCATGGCAGGGGGCTTAAGGGCGCCAGGACCCGCCCACTTCCGCTTTGGGGGCCAGCAACAGTTGCCAGGACAACATTGGGCATGGCAGGGGGCTTAAGGGCGCCAGAACCCGCCCACTTCCGCTTTGGGGGCCAGCAACAGTTGCCAGGGCAACATTGGGCATGGCAGGGGGCTTAAGGGAGTCAGGACCCGCCCACTTCCGCTTTGAGGGTCAGCAACAGTTACCAGGGCAACCCTGGGCATGGCAGGGGGCTTAAGGGCGCCAGAACCCGCCCACTTCCGCTTTGGGGGCCAGCAACAGTTGCCAGGGCAATATTGGGCATGGCAGGGGGCTTAAGGGCGCCAGGACACGCCCACTTCCGCTTTGGGGGCAGCAACAGTTGCCAGGGCAACCCTGGGCATGGCAGGGGGCTTAAGGGGGCCTGGACCCGCCCTCTTCCGCTTTGGGGGCCAGCAACAGTTGCCAGGGCAACCCTGGGCATTGCAGGGGGCTTAAGGGGGCCTGGACCAGCCCACTTCCGCTTTGGGGGCCAGCAACAGTTGCCAGGGAAAACCTGGGCATGGCAGGGGGCTTAAGGGGGCCAGGACCCGCCCACTTCCGCTTTGGGGGCCAGCAACAGTTGCCAGGGCAACATTGGGCATGGCAGGGGGCTTAAGGGTGCAAGGGACCCGCCCACTTAAGCTTTGGGGGCCAGCAACAGTTGCCAGGGCAACCCTGGGCAAGGCAGGGGGCTTAAGGGCGCCTGGACCCGCCCACTTCCGCTTTGGGGGCCAGACACAGTTGCCATGGCAACCCTGGGCATGGCAGGGGGCTTAAGGGGGCCTTGACCCTCCCACTTCCGCTTTGGGGGCCAGCAACAGTTGCCAGGGCAACCCTGGTCATGGCAGGGGGCTTAAGGGTGCCTGGACCCGTCCACTTCCGCTTTGGGGGCCAGCAACAGTTGCCAGGGCAACCATGGGCATGGCAGGGGGCTTAAGGGGGCCTGGACCCGCCCACTTCCGCTTTGGGGGCCAGCAACAGTTGCCAGGGCTACCATGGGCATGGCAGGGGGCTTAAGGGCGCCAGGACCCGCCCACTTCCGCTTTGGGGGCCAGCAACAGTTGCCAGGGCAACATTGGGCATGGCAGGGGGCTTAAGGGTGCCAGAACCCGCCCACTTCCGCTTTGGGGGCCAGCAACAGTTGCCAGGGCAACATTGGGCATGGCAGGGGGCTTAAGGGAGTCAGGACCCGCCCACTTCCGCTTTGAGGGTCAGCAACAGTTACCAGGGCAACCCTGGGCATGGCAGGGGGCTTAAGGGCGCCAGAACCCGCCCACTTCCGCTTTGGGGGCCAGCAACAGTTGCCAGGGCAATATTGGGCAAGGCAGGGGGCTTAAGGGCGCCAGGACCCGCCCACTTCCGCTTTGGGGGGGCAGCAACAGTTGACAGGGCAACCCTGGGCATGGCAGGGGGCTTAAGGGGGCCTGGACCCGCCCTCTTCCGCTTTGGGGGCCAGCAACAGTTGCCAGGGCAACCCTGGGCATTGCAGGGGGCTTAAGGGGGCCTGGACCAGCCCACTTCCGCTTTGGGGGCCAGCAACAGTTGCCAGGGCAAACCTGGGCATGGCAGGGGGCTTAAGGGGGCCAGGACCCGCCCACTTCCGCTTTGGGGGCCAGCAACAGTTGCCAGGGCAACATTGGGCATGGCAGGGGGCTTAAGGGTGCCAGGACCCGCCCACTTAAGCTTTGGGGGCCAGCAACAGTTGCCAGGGCAACCCTGGGCAAGGCAGGGGGCTTAAGGGCGCCTGGACCCGCCCACTTCCGCTTTGGGGGGCAGACACAGTTGCCAGGGCAACCCTGGGCATGGCAGGGGGCTTAAGGGGGCCTGGACCCTCCCACTTCCGCTTTGGGGGCCAGCAACAGTTGCCAGGGCAACCCTGGTCATGGCAGGGGGCTTAAGGGTGCCTGGACCCGCCCACTTCCGCTTTGGGGGCCAGCAACAGTTGCCAGGGCAACCCTGGGCATGGCAGGGGGCTTAAGGGGGCCTGGACCCGCCCACTTCCGCTTTGGGGGCCAGCAACAGTTGCCAGGGCTACCATGGGCATGGCAGGGGGCTTACGGGTGCCTGGACCCGCCCACTTCCGCTTTAAGGGCCAGCAACAGTGTCCAGGGCAACCCTGGGCAAGATAGGGGGCTTAAGGGCGCCTGGACCGGCCCACTTCCGCTTTGGGGGCCAGCAACAGTTGCCAGGGCTACCATGGGCATGGCAGGGGGCATAAGGGCGCCATGACCCGCCCACTTCCGCTTTGGGGGCCAGCAACAGTTGCCAGGGCAACCCTGGGCATGGCAGGGGGCTTAAGGGGGCCAGGACCCGCCCACTTCCGCTTTGGGGTCCAGCAACAGTTGCCAGGGCAACCCTGGGCATGGCAGGGGGCTTAAGGGGGCCAGGACCCGCCCACTTCCGCTTTGGGGGCCAGCAACATTTGCCAGGGCAACCCTGGGCATGGCAGGGGGCTTAAGGGGGCCTGGACCCGCCCACTTCCGCTTTGGGGGCCAGCAACAGTTGCCAGGGCTACCATGGGCATGGCAGGGGGCTTAAGGGCGCCATGACCCGCCCACTTCCGCTTTGGGGGCCAGCAACAGTTGCCAGGGCAACCCTGGGCATGGCAGGGGGCTTAAGGGGGCCAGGACCCGCCCACTTCCGCTTTGGGGTCCAGCAACAGTTGCCAGGGCAACCCTGGGCATGGCAGGGGGCTTAAGGGGGCCTGGACCCGCCCACTTCCGCTTTGGGGGCCAGCAACAGTTGCCAGGGCTACCATGGGCATGACAGGGGGCTTAAGGGCGCCAGGACCCGCCCACTTCCGCTTTGGGGGCCAGCAACAGTTGCCAGGGCAACCCTGGGCAAGGCAGGGGGCTTAAGGGGGCCTGGACCCGCCCACTTCCGCTTTGGGGGCGAGCAACAGTTGCCAGGGCTACCATGGGCATGGCAGGGGGTTTAAGGGGGCCAGGACCCGCCCACTTCCGCTTTGGGGGCCAGCAACAGTTGCCAGGGCAACCCTGGGCATGGCAGGGGGCTTAAGGGGGCCTGGGCCAGCCCACTTCCGCTTTGGGGGCCAGCAACAGTTGCCATGGCAAACCTGGGCATTGCAGGGGGCTTAAGGGGGCCAGGACCCGTCCAATTCCGCTTTGGGGGCCAGCAACAGTTGCCAGGGCAACATTGGGCATGGCAGGGGGCTTAAGGGCGCCATGACCCGCCCACTTCCGCTTTGGGGGCCAGCAACAGTTGCCAGGGCAACCCTGGGCATGGCAGGGGGCTTAAGGGGGCCAGGACCCGCCCACTTCCGCTTTGGGGGCCAGCAACAGTTGCCAGGGCAACCCTGGGCGTGGCAGGGGGCTTAAGGGCGCCAGGACCCGCCCACTTCCGCTTTGGGGGCCAGCAACAGTTGCCAGGGCAACCCTGGGCATGGCAAGGGGCTTAAGGGGGCCAGGACCCGCCCACTTCCGCTTTGGGGGCCAGCAACATTTGCGAGGGCTACCATGACCATGGCAGGGGGCTTACGGGCGCCAGGACCCGCCCACTTCCGCTTTGGGGGCCAGCAACAGTTGCCAGGGCAACCCTGGGCATGGCAGGGGGATTAAGGGGGCCAGGACCCGCCCACTTCCGCTTTGGGGGGCAGCAACAGTTGCCAGGGCTACCATGGGCATGGCAGGGGGCTTAAGGGCGCCATGACCCGCCCACTTCCGCTTTAGGGGCCAGCAACAGTTGCCAGGGCAACCCTGGGCATGGCAGGGGGCTTAAGGGCGCCAGGACCCGCCCACTTCCGCTTTGGGGGCCAGCAACAGTTGCCAGGGCTACCATGGGCATGGCAGGGGGCTTAAGGGCGCCAGGACCCGCCCACTTCCGCTTTGGGGGCCAGCAACAGTTGCCAGGGCAACCCTTGGCATGGCAGAGGGCTTAAGGGCGCCTGGACCCGCCCACTTCCGCTTTGGGGGCCAGCAACAGTTGCCAGGGCTACCCTGGGCATGGCAGGGGGCTTAAGGGCGCCAGGACCCGCCCACTTCCGCTTTGGGGGCCAGCAACAGTTGCCAGGGCAACCCTGGGCATGGCAGGGGGCTTAAGGGCGCAAGGACCCGCCCACTTCCGCTTTGGGGGCCAGCAACAGTTGCCAGGGCAACATTGGGCATGGCAGGGGGCTTAAGGGCGCCAGGACCCGCCCACTTCCGCTTTGGGGGCCAGCAACAGTTGCCAGGGCAACCCTGGGCAAGGCAGGGGGCTTAAGGGCGCCTGGACCCGCCCACTTCCGCTTTGGAGGGCCAGCAACAGTTGCCAGGGCAACATTGGGCATGGCAGGGGGCTTAAGGGCGCCAGAACCCGCCCACTTCCGCTTTGGGGGCCAGCAACAGTTGCCAGGGCAACATTGGGCATGGCAGGGGGCTTAAGGGCGCCAGGACCCGCCCACTTCCGCTTTGGGGGCCAGCAACAGTTGCCAGGGCAACACTGGGCATGGCAGGGGGCTTAAGGGCGCCAGGACCCGCCCACTTCCGCTTTGGGGGCCAGCAACAGTTGCCAGGGCAACCCTGGGCATGGCAGGGGGCTTAAGGGCGCCAGGACCCGCCCACTTCCGCTTTGGGGGCCAGCAACAGTTGCCAGGACAACATTGGGCATGGCAGGGGGCTTAAGGGCGCCAGAACCCGCCCACTTCCGCTTTGGGGGCCAGCAACAGTTGCCAGGGCAACATTGGGCATGGCAGGGGGCTTAAGGGAGTCAGGACCCGCCCACTTCCGCTTTGAGGGTCAGCAACAGTTACCAGGGCAACCCTGGGCATGGCAGGGGGCTTAAGGGCGCCAGAACCCGCCCACTTCCGCTTTGGGGGCCAGCAACAGTTGCCAGGGCAATATTGGGCATGGCAGGGGGCTTAAGGGCGCCAGGACACGCCCACTTCCGCTTTGGGGGCAGCAACAGTTGCCAGGGCAACCCTGGGCATGGCAGGGGGCTTAAGGGGGCCTGGACCCGCCCTCTTCCGCTTTGGGGGCCAGCAACAGTTGCCAGGGCAACCCTGGGCATTGCAGGGGGCTTAAGGGGGCCTGGACCAGCCCACTTCCGCTTTGGGGGCCAGCAACAGTTGCCAGGGAAAACCTGGGCATGGCAGGGGGCTTAAGGGGGCCAGGACCCGCCCACTTCCGCTTTGGGGGCCAGCAACAGTTGCCAGGGCAACATTGGGCATGGCAGGGGGCTTAAGGGTGCAAGGACCCGCCCACTTAAGCTTTGGGGGCCAGCAACAGTTGCCAGGGCAACCCTGGGCAAGGCAGGGGGCTTAAGGGCGCCTGGACCCGCCCACTTCCGCTTTGGGGGCCAGACACAGTTGCCATGGCAACCCTGGGCATGGCAGGGGGCTTAAGGGGGCCTTGACCCTCCCACTTCCGCTTTGGGGGCCAGCAACAGTTGCCAGGGCAACCCTGGTCATGGCAGGGGGCTTAAGGGTGCCTGGACCCGCCCACTTCCGCTTTGGGGGCCAGCAACAGTTGCCAGGGCAACCCTGGGCATGGCAGGGGGCTTAAGGGGGCCTGGACCCGCCCACTTCCGCTTTGGGGGCCAGCAACAGTTGCCAGGGCTACCATGGGCATGGCAGGGGGCTTAAGGGGGCCTGGACCAGCCCACTTCCGCTTTGGGGGCCAGCAACAGTTGCCAGGGAAAACCTGGGCATGGCAGGGGGCTTAAGGGGGCCAGGACCCGCCCACTTCCGCTTTGGGGGCCAGCAACAGTTGCCAGGGCAACATTGGGCATGGCAGGGGGCTTAAGGGTGCAAGGACCCGCCCACTTAAGCTTTGGGGGCCAGCAACAGTTGCCAGGGCAACCCTGGGCAAGGCAGGGGGCTTAAGGGCGCCTGGACCCGCCCACTTCCGCTTTGGGGGCCAGACACAGTTGCCATGGCAACCCTGGGCATGGCAGGGGGCTTAAGGGGGCCTTGACCCTCCCACTTCCGCTTTGGGGGCCAGCAACATTTGCCAGGGCAACCCTGGTCATGGCAGGGGGCTTAAGGGTGCCTGGACCCGCCCACTTCCGCTTTGGGGGCCAGCAACAGTTGCCAGGGCAACCCTGGGCATGGCAGGGGGCTTAAGGGGGCCTGGACCCGCCCGCTTCCGCTTTGGGGGCCAGCAACAGTTGCCAGGGCTACCATGGGCATGGCAGGGGGCTTAAGGGCGCCAGGACCCGCCCACTTCCGCTTTGGGGGCCAGCAACAGTTGCCAGGGCAACATTGGGCATGGCAGGGGGCTTAAGGGTGCCAGAACCCGCCCACTTCCGCTTTGGGGGCCAGCAACAGTTGCCAGGGCAACATTGGGCATGGCAGGGGGCTTAAGGGAGTCAGGACCCGCCCACTTCCGCTTTGAGGGTCAGCAACAGTTACCAGGGCAACCCTGGGCATGGCAGGGGGCTTAAGGGCGCCAGAACCCGCCCACTTCCGCTTTGGGGGCCAGCAACAGTTGCCAGGGCAATATTGGGCAAGGCAGGGGGCTTAAGGGCGCCAGGACCCGCCCACTTCCGCTTTGGGGGGGGCAGCAACAGTTGCCAGGGCAACCCTGGGCATGGCAGGGGGCTTAAGGGGGCCTGGACCCGCCCTCTTCCGCTTTGGGGGCCAGCAACAGTTGCCAGGGCAACCCTGGGCATTGCAGGGGGCTTAAGGGGGCCTGGACCAGCCCACTTCCGCTTTGGGGGCCAGCAACAGTTGCCAGGGCAAACCTGGGCATGGCAGGGGGCTTAAGGGGGCCAGGACCCGCCCACTTCCGCTTTGGGGGCCAGCAACAGTTGCCAGGGCAACATTGGGCATGGCAGGGGGCTTAAGGGTGCCAGGACCCGCCCACTTAAGCTTTGGGGGCCAGCAACAGTTGCCAGGGCAACCCTGGGCAAGGCAGGGGGCTTAAGGGCGCCTGGACCCGCCCACTTCCGCTTTGGGGGGCAGACACAGTTGCCAGGGCAACCCTGGGCATGGCAGGGGGCTTAAGGGGGCCTGGACCCTCCCACTTCCGCTTTGGGGGCCAGCAACAGTTGCCAGGGCAACCCTGGTCATGGCAGGGGGCTTAAGGGTGCCTGGACCCGCCCACTTCCGCTTTGGGGGCCAGCAACAGTTGCCAGGGCAACCCTGGGCATGGCAGGGGGCTTAAGGGGGCCTGGACCCGCCCACTTCCGCTTTGGGGGCCAGCAACAGTTGCCAGGGCTACCATGGGCATGGCAGGGGGCTTACGGGTGCCTGGACCGCCCACTTCCGCTTTAAGGGCCAGCAACAGTGTCCAGGGCAACCCTGGGCAAGGTAGGGGGCTTAAGGGCGCCTGGACCGGCCCACTTCCGCTTTGGGGGCCAGCAACAGTTGCCAGGGCTACCATGGGCATGGCAGGGGGCATAAGGGCGCCATGACCCGCTTACTTCCGCTTTGGGGGCCAGCAACAGTTGCCAGGGCAACCCTGGGCATGGCAGGGGGCTTAAGGGGGCCAGGACCCGCCCACTTCCGCTTTGGGGTCCAGCAACAGTTGCCAGGGCAACCCTGGTCATGGCAGGGGGCTTAAGGGTGCCTGGACTCGCCCACTTCCGCTTTGGGGGCCAGCAACAGTTGCCAGGGCAACCCTGGGCATGGCAGGGGGCTTAAGGGGGCCTGGACCCGCCCACTTCCGCTTTGGGGGCCAGCAACAGTTGCCAGGGCTACCATGGGCATGGCAGGGGGCTTAAGGGCGCCAGGACCCGCCCACTTCCGCTTTGGGGGCCAGCAACAGTTGCCAGGGCAACATTGGGCATGGCAGGGGGCTTAAGGGTGCCAGAACCCGCCCACTTCCGCTTTGGGGGCCAGCAACAGTTGCCAGGGCAACATTGGGCATGGCAGGGGGCTTAAGGGAGTCAGGACCCGCCCACTTCCACTTTGAGGGTCAGCAACAGTTACCAGGGCAACCCTGGGCATGGCAGGGGGCTTAAGGGCGCCAGAACCCGCCCACTTCCGCTTTGGGGGCCAGCAACAGTTGCCAGGGCAATATTGGGCATGGCAGGGGGCTTAAGGGCGCCAGGACACGCCCACTTCCGCTTTGGGGGCAGCAACAGTTGCCAGGGCAACCCTGGGCATGGCAGGGGGCTTAAGGGGGCCTGGACCCGACCTCTTCCGCTTTGGGGGCCAGCAACAGTTGCCAGGGCAACCCTGGGCATTGCAGGGGGCTTAAGGGTGCAAGGACCCGCCCACTTAAGCTTTGGGGGCCAGCAACAGTTGCCAGGGCAACCCTGGGCAAGGCAGGGGGCTTAAGGGCGCCTGGACCCGCCCACTTCCGCTTTGGGGGCCAGACACAGTTGCCATGGCAACCCTGGGCATGGCAGGGGGATTAAGGGGGCCTTGACCCTCCCACTTCCGCTTTGGGGGCCAGCAACAGTTCCCAGGGCAACCCTGGTCATGGCAGGGGGCTTAAGGGTGCCTGGACCCGCCCACTTCCGCTTTGGGGGCCAGCAACAGTTGCCAGGGCAACCCTGGGCATGGCAGGGGGCTTAAGGGGGCCTGGACCCGCCCACTTCCGCTTTGGGGGCCAGCAACAGTTGCCAGGGCTACCATGGGCATGGCAGGGGGCTTAAGGGGGCCTGGACCAGCCCACTTCCGCTTTGGGGGCCAGCAACAGTTGCCAGGGAAAACCTGGGCATGGCAGGGGGCTTAAGGGGGCCAGGACCCGCCCACTTCCGCTTTGGGGGCCAGCAACAGTTGCCAGGGCAACATTGGGCATGGCAGGGGGCTTAAGGGTGCAAGGACCCGCCCACTTAATCTTTGGGGGCCAGCAACAGTTGCCAGGGCAACCCTGGGCATGGCAGGGGGCTTAAGGGCGCCTGGACCCGCCCACTTCCGCTTTGGGGGCCAGACACAGTTGCCATGGCAACCCTGGGCATGGCAGGGGGCTTAAGGGGCCTTGACCCTCCCACTTCCGCTTTGGGGGCCAGCAACAGTTGCCAGGGCAACCCTGGTCATGGCAGGGGGCTTAAGGGTGCCTGGACCCGCCCACTTCCGCTTTGGGGGCCAGCAACAGTTGCCAGGGCAACCCTGGGCATGGCAGGGGGCTTAAGGGGGCCTGGACCCGCCCACTTCCGCTTTGGGGGCCAGCAACAGTTGCCAGGGCTACCATGGGCATGGCAGGGGGCTTAAGGGCGCCAGGACCCGCCCACTTCCGCTTTGGGGGCCAGCAACAGTTGCCAGGGCAACATTGGGCATGGCAGGGGGCTTAAGGGTGCCAGAACCCGCCCACTTCCGCTTTGGGGGCCAGCAACAGTTGCCAGGGCAACATTGGGCATGGCAGGGGGCTTAAGGGAGTCAGGACCCGCCCACTTCCGCTTTGAGGGTCAGCAACAGTTACCAGGGCAACCCTGGGCATGGCAGGGGGCTTAAGGGCGCCAGAACCCGCCCACTTCCGCTTTGGGGGCCAGCAACAGTTGCCAGGGCAATATTGGGCAAGGCAGGGGGCTTAAGGGCGCCAGGACCCGCCCACTTCCGCTTTGGGGGGGCAGCAACAGTTGCCAGGGCAACCCTGGGCATGGCAGGGGGCTTAAGGGGGCCTGGACCCGCCCTCTTCCGCTTTGGGGGCCAGCAACAGTTGCCAGGGCAACCCTGGGCATTGCAGGGGGCTTAAGGGGGCCTGGACCAGCCCACTTCCGCTTTGGGGGCCAGCAACAGTTGCCAGGGCAAACCTGGGCATGGCAGGGGGCTTAAGGGGGCCAGGACCCGCCCACTTCCGCTTTGGGGGCCAGCAACAGTTGCCAGGGCAACATTGGGCATGGCAGGGGGCTTAAGGGTGCCAGGACCCGCCCACTTAAGCTTTGGGGGCCAGCAACAGTTGCCAGGGCAACCCTGGGCAAGGCAGGGGGCTTAAGGGCGCCTGGACCCGCCCACTTCCGCTTTGGGGGGCAGACACAGTTGCCAGGGCAACCCTGGGCATGGCAGGGGGCTTAAGGGGGCCTGGACCCTCCCACTTCCGCTTTGGGGGCCAGCAACAGTTGCCAGGGCAACCCTGGTCATGGCAGGGGGCTTAAGGGTGCCTGGACCCGCCCACTTCCGCTTTGGGGGCCAGCAACAGTTGCCAGGGCAACCCTGGGCATGGCAGGGGGCTTAAGGGGGCCTGGACCCGCCCACTTCCGCTTTGGGGGCCAGCAACAGTTGCCAGGGCTACCATGGGCATGGCAGGGGGCTTACGGGTGCCTGGACCCGCCCACTTCCGCTTTAAGGGCCAGCAACAGTGTCCAGGGCAACCCTGGGCAAGGTAGGGGGCTTAAGGGCGCCTGGACCGGCCCACTTCCGCTTTGGGGGCCAGCAACAGTTGCCAGGGCTACCATGGGCATGGCAGGGGGCATAAGGGCGCCATGACCCGCCCACTTCCGCTTTGGGGGCCAGCAACAGTTGCCAGGGCAACCCTGGGCATGGCAGGGGGCTTAAGGGGGCCAGGACCCGCCCACTTCCGCTTTGGGGTCCAGCAACAGTTGCCAGGGCAACCCTGGTCATGGCAGGGGGCTTAAGGGTGCCTGGACCCGCCCACTTCCGCTTTGGGGGCCAGCAACAGTTGCCAGGGCAACCCTGGGCATGGCAGGGGGCTTAAGGGGGCCTGGACCCGCCCACTTCCGCTTTGGGGGCCAGCAACAGTTGCCAGGGCAACATTGGGCATGGCAGGGGGCTTAAGGGTGCCAGAACCCGCCCACTTCCGCTTTGGGGGCCAGCAACAGTTGCCAGGGCAACATTGGGCATGGCAGGGGGCTTAAGGGAGTCAGGACCCGCCCACTTCCGCTTTGAGGGTCAGCCACAGTTACCAGGGCAACCCTGGGCATGGCAGTGGGCTTAAGGGCGCCAGAACCCGCCCACTTCCGCTTTTGGGGGCCAGCAACAGTTGCCAGGGCAATATTGGGCAAGGCAGGGGGCTTAAGGGCGCCAGGACCCGCCCACTTCCGATTTGGGGGGGCAGCAACAGTTGCCAGGGCAACCCTGGGCATGGCAGGGGGCTTAAGGGGGCCTGGACCCGCCCTCTTCCGCTTTGGGGGCCAGCAACAGTTGCCAGGGCAACCCTGGGCATTGCAGGGGGCTTAAGGGGGCCTGGACCAGCCCACTTCCGCTTTGGGGGCCAGCAACAGTTGCCAGGGCAAACCTGGGCATGGCAGGGGGCTTAAGGGGGCCAGGACCCGCCCACTTCCGCTTTGGGGGCCAGCAACAGTTGCCAGGGCAACATTGGGCATGGCAGGGGGCTTAAGAGTGCCAGGACCCGCCCACTTAAGCTTTGGGGGCCAGCAACAGTTGCCAGGGCAACCCTGGGCAAGGCAGGGGGCTTAAGGGCGCCTGGACCCGCCCACTTCCGCTTTGGGGGGCAGACACAGTTGCCAGGGCAACCCTGGGCATGGCAGGGGGCTTAAGGGGGCCTGGACCCTCCCACTTCCGCTTTGGGGGCCAGCAACAGTTGCCAGGGCAACCCTGGTCATGGCAGGGGGCTTAAGGGTGCCTGGACCCGCCCACTTCCGCTTTGGGGGCCAGCAACAGTTGCCAGGGCAACCCTGGGCATGGCAGGGGGCTTAAGGGGGCCTGGACCCGCCCACTTCCGCTTTGGGGGCCAGCAACAGTTGCCAGGGCTACCATGGGCATGGCAGGGGGCTTACGGGTGCCTGGACCCGCCCACTTCCGCTTTAAGGGCCAGCAACAGTGTCCAGGGCAACCCTGGGCAAGGTAGGGGGCTTAAGGGCGCCTGGACCGGCCCACTTCCGCTTTGGGGGCCAGCAACAGTTGCCAGGGCTACCATGGGCATGGCAGGGGGCATAAGGGCGCCATGACCCGCCCACTTCCGCTTTGGGGGCCAGCAACAGTTGCCAGGGCAACCCTGGGCATAGCAGGGGGCTTAAGGGGGCCAGGACCCGCCCACTTCCGCTTTGGGGTCCAGCAACAGTTGCCAGGGCAACCCTGGGCATGGCAGGGGTCTTAAGGGGGCCTGGACCCGCCCACTTCCGCTTTGGGGGCCAGCAACAGTTGCCAGGGCTACCATGGGCATGACAGGGGGCTTAAGGGCGCCAGGACCCGCCCACTTCCGCTTTGGGGGCCAGCAACAGTTGCCAGGGCAACCCTGGGCAAGGCAGGGGGCTTAAGGGGGCCTGGACCCGCCCACTTCCGCTTTGGGGGCGAGCAACAGTTGCCAGGGCTACCATGGGCATGGCAGGGGGTTTAAGGGGGCCAGGACCCGCCCACTTCCGCTTTGGGGGCCAGAAACAGTTGCCAGGGCAACCCTGGGCATGGCAGGGGGCTTAAGGGGGCCTGGGCCAGCCCACTTCCGCTTTGGGGGCCAGCAACAGTTGCCATGGCAAACCTGGGCATTGCAGGGGGCTTAAGGGGGCCAGGACCCGTCCAATTCCGCTTTGGGGGCCAGCAACAGTTGCCAGGGCAACCCTTGGCGTGGCAGGGGGCTTAAGGGCGCCAGGACCCGCCCACTTCCGCTTTGGGGGCCAGCAACAGTTGCCAGGGCAACCCTGGGCATGGCAGGGGGCTTAAGGGGGCCAGGACCCGCCCACTTCCGCTTTGGGGGCCAGCAACATTTGCCAGGGCTACCATGAGCATGGCAGGGGGCTTAAGGGCGCCAGGACCCGCCCACTTCCGCTTTGGGGGCCAGCAACAGTTGCCAGGGCAACCCTGGGCATGGCAGGGGGATTAAGGGGGCCAGGACCCGCCCACTTCCGCTTTGGGGGCCAGCAACAGTTGCCAGGGCTACCATGGGCATGGCAGGGGGCTTAAGGGGGCCTGGGCCAGCCCACTTCCGCTTTGGGGGCCAGCAACAGTTGCCATGGCAAACCTGGGCATTGCAGGGGGCTTAAGGGGGCCAGGACCCGTCCAATTCCGCTTTGGGGGCCAGCAACAGTTGCCAGGGCAACATTGGGCATGGCAGGGGGCTTAAGGGCGCCATGACCCGCCCACTTCCGCTTTGGGGGCCAGCAACAGTTGCCAGGGCAACCCTGGGCATGGCAGGGGACTTAAGGGGGCCAGGACCCGCCCACTTCCGCTTTGGGGGCCAGCAACAGTTGCCAGGGCAACCCTTGGCGTGGCAGGGGGCTTAAGGGCGCCAGGACCCGCCCACTTCCGCTTTGGGGGCCAGCAACAGTTGCCAGGGCAACCCTGGGCATGGCAGGGGGCTTAAGGGGGCCAGGACCCGCCCACTTCCGCTTTGGGGGCCAGCAACATTTGCCAGGGCTACCATGAGCATGGCAGGGGGCTAAAGGGCGCCAGGACCCGCCCACTTCCGCTTTGGGGGCCAGCAACAGTTGCCAGGGCAACCCTGGGCATGGCAGGGGGATTAAGGGGGCCAGGACCCGCCCACTTCGCTTTGGGGGCCAGCAACAGTTGCCAGGGCTACCATGGGCATGGCAGGGGGCTTAAGGGCGCCATGACCCGCCCACTTCCGCTTTAGGGGCCAGCAACAGTTGCCAGGGCAACCCTGGGCATGGCAGGGGGCTTAAGGGCGCCAGGACCCGCCCACTTCCGCTTTGGGGGCCAGCAACAGTTGCCAGGGCTACCATGGGCATGGCAGGGGGCTTAAGGGCGCCAGGACCCGCCCACTTCCGCTTTGGGGGCCAGCAACAGTTGCCAGGGCAACCCTTGGCATGGCAGAGGGCTTAAGGGCGCCTGGACCCGCCCACTTCCGCTTTGGGGGCCAGCAACAGTTGCCAGGGCAACACTGGGCATGGCAGGGGGCTTAAGGGCGCAAGGACCCGCCCACTTCCGCTTTGGGGGCCAGCAACAGTTGCCAGGGCAAACCTGGGCATGGCAGGGGGGCTTAAGGGGGCCAGGACCCGCCCACTTCCGCTTTGGGGGCCAGCAACAGTTGCCAGGGCAACATTGGGCATGGCAGGGGGCTTAAGAGTGCCAGGACCCGCCCACTTAAGCTTTGGGGGCCAGCAACAGTTGCCAGGGCAACCCTGGGCAAGGCAGGGGGCTTAAGGGCGCCTGGACCCGCCCACTTCCGCTTTGGGGGGCAGACACAGTTGCCAGGGCAACCCTGGGCATGGCAGGGGGCTTAAGGGCGCAAGGACCCGCCCACTTCCGCTTTGGGGGCCAGCAACAGTTGCCAGGGCAACATTGGGCATGGCAGGGGGCTTAAGGGCGCCAGGACCCACCCACTTCCGCTTTGGGGGCCAGCAACAGTTGCCAGGGCAACCCTGGGCATGGCAGGGGGCTTAAGGGTGCCTGGACCCGCCCACTTCCGCTTTGGGGGCCAGCAACAGTTGCCAGGGCAACCCTGGGCATGGCAGGGGGCTTAAGGGGGCCTGGACCCGCCCACTTCCGCTTTGGGGGCCAGCAACAGTTGCCAGGGCTACCATGGGCATGGCAGGGGGCTTACGGGTGCCTGGACCCGCCCACTTCCGCTTTAAGGGCCAGCAACAGTGTCCAGGGCAACCCTGGGCAAGGTAGGGGGCTTAAGGGCGCCTGGACCGGCCCACTTCCGCTTTGGGGGCCAGCAACAGTTGCCAGGGCTACCATGGGCATGGCAGGGGGCATAAGGGCGCCATGACCCGCCCACTTCCGCTTTGGGGGCCAGCAACAGTTGCCAGGGCAACCCTGGGCATGGCAGGGGGCTTAAGGGGGCCAGGACCCGCCCACTTCCGCTTTGGGGTCCAGCAACAGTTGCCAGGGCAACCCTGGTCATGGCAGGGGGCTTAAGGGTGCCTGGACCCGCCCACTTCCGCTTTGGGGGCCAGCATCAGTTGCCAGGGCAACCCTGGGCATGGCAGGGGGCTTAAGGGGGCCTGGACCCGCCCACTTCCGCTTTGGGGGCCAGCAACAGTTGCCAGGGCTACCATGGGCATGGCAGGGGGCTTAAGGGCGCCAGGACCCGCCCACTTCCGCTTTGGGGGCCAGCAACAGTTGCCAGGGCAACATTGGGCATGGCAGGGGGCTTAAGGGTGCCAGAACCCGCCCACTTCCGCTTTGGGGGCCAGCAACAGTTGCCAGGGCAACATTGGGCATGGCAGGGGGCTTAAGGGAGTCAGGACCCGCCCACTTCCGCTTTGAGGGTCAGCCACAGTTACCAGGGCAACCCTGGGCATGGCAGTGGGCTTAAGGGCGCCAGAACCCGCCCACTTCCGCTTTTGGGGGCCAGCAACAGTTGCCAGGGCAATATTGGGCAAGGCAGGGGGCTTAAGGGCGCCAGGACCCGCCCACTTCCGATTTGGGGGGGCAGCAACAGTTGCCAGGGCAACCCTGGGCATGGCAGGGGGCTTAAGGGGGCCTGGACCCGCCCTCTTCCGCTTTGGGGGCCAGCAACAGTTGCCAGGGCAACCCTGGGCATTGCAGGGGGCTTAAGGGGGCCTGGACCAGCCCACTTCCGCTTTGGGGGCCAGCAACAGTTGCCAGGGCAAACCTGGGCATGGCAGGGGGCTTAAGGGGGCCAGGACCCGCCCACTTCCGCTTTGGGGGCCAGCAACAGTTGCCAGGGCAACATTGGGCATGGCAGGGGGCTTAAGAGTGCCAGGACCCGCCCACTTAAGCTTTGGGGGCCAGCAACAGTTGCCAGGGCAACCCTGGGCAAGGCAGGGGGCTTAAGGGCGCCTGGACCCGCCCACTTCCGCTTTGGGGGGCAGACACAGTTGCCAGGGCAACCCTGGGCATGGCAGGGGGCTTAAGGGGGCCTGGACCCTCCTACTTCTGCTTTGGGGGCCAGCAACAGTTGCCAGGGCAACCCTGGTCATGGCAGGGGGCTTAAGGGTGCCTGGACCCGCCCACTTCCGCTTTGGGGGCCAGCAACAGTTGCCAGGGCAACCCTGGGCATGGCAGGGGGCTTAAGGGGGCCTGGACCCGCCCACTTCCGCTTTGGGGGCCAGCAACAGTTGCCAGGGCTACCATGGGCATGGCAGGGGGCTTACGGGTGCCTGGACCCGCCCACTTCCGCTTTAAGGGCCAGCAACAGTGTCCAGGGCAACCCTGGGCAAGGTAGGGGGCTTAAGGGCGCCTGGACCGGCCCACTTCCGCTTTGGGGGCCAGCAACAGTTGCCAGGGCTACCATGGGCATGGCAGGGGGCATAAGGGCGCCATGACCCGCCCACTTCCGCTTTGGGGGCCAGCAACAGTTGCCAGGGCAACCCTGGGCATAGCAGGGGGCTTAAGGGGGCCAGGACCCGCCCACTTCCGCTTTGGGGTCCAGCAACAGTTGCCAGGGCAACCCTGGGCATGGCAGGGGTCTTAAGGGGGCCTGGACCCGCCCACTTCCGCTTTGGGGGCCAGCAACAGTTGCCAGGGCTACCATGGGCATGACAGGGGGCTTAAGGGCGCCAGGACCCGCCCACTTCCGCTTTGGGGGCCAGCAGCAGTTGCCAGGGCAACCCTGGGCAAGGCAGGGGGCTTAAGGGGGCCTGGACCCGCCCACTTCCGCTTTGGGGGCGAGCAACAGTTGCCAGGGCTACCATGGGCATGGCAGGGGGTTTAAGGGGGCCAGGACCCGCCCACTTCCGCTTTGGGGGCCAGAAACAGTTGCCAGGGCAACCCTGGGCATGGCAGGGGGCTTAAGGGGGCCTGGGCCAGCCCACTTCCGCTTTGGGGGCCAGCAACAGTTGCCATGGCAAACCTGGGCATTGCAGGGGGCTTAAGGGGGCCAGGACCCGTCCAATTCCGCTTTGGGGGCCAGCAACAGTTGCCAGGGCAACATTGGGCATGGCAGGGGGCTTAAGGGCGCCATGACCCGCCCACTTCCGCTTTGGGGGCCAGCAACAGTTGCCAGGGCAACCCTGGGCATGGCAGGGGACTTAAGGGGGCCAGGACCCGCCCACTTCCGCTTTGGGGGCCAGCAACAGTTGCCAGGGCAACCCTTGGCGTGGCAGGGGGCTTAAGGGCGCCAGGACCCGCCCACTTCCGCTTTGGGGGCCAGCAACAGTTGCCAGGGCAACCCTGGGCATGGCAGGGGGCTTAAGGGGGCCAGGACCCGCCCACTTCCGCTTTGGGGGCCAGCAACATTTGCCAGGGCTACCATGAGCATGGCAGGGGGCTTAAGGGCGCCAGGACCCGCCCACTTCCGCTTTGGGGGCCAGCAACAGTTGCCAGGGCAACCCTGGGCATGGCAGGGGGATTAAGGGGGCCAGGACCCGCCCACTTCCGCTTTGGGGGCCAGCAACAGTTGCCAGGGCTACCATGGGCATGGCAGGGGGCTTAAGGGGGCCTGGGCCAGCCCACTTCCGCTTTGGGGGCCAGCAACAGTTGCCATGGCAAACCTGGGCATTGCAGGGGGCTTAAGGGGGCCAGGACCCGTCCAATTCCGCTTTGGGGGCCAGCAACAGTTGCCAGGGCAACATTGGGCATGGCAGGGGGCTTAAGGGCGCCATGACCCACCCACTTCCGCTTTGGGGGCCAGCAACAGTTGCCAGGGCAACCCTGGGCATGGCAGGGGACTTAAGGGGGCCAGGACCCGCCCACTTCCGCTTTGGGGGCCAGCAACAGTTGCCAGGGCAACCCTTGGCGTGGCAGGGGGCTTAAGGGCGCCAGGACCCACCCACTTCCGCTTTGGGGGCCAGCAACAGTTGCCAGGGCAACCCTGGGCATGGCAGGGGGCTTAAGGGCGCCAGGACCCGCCCACTTCCGCTTTGGGGGCCAGCAACAGTTGCCAGGGCAACCCTGGGCAAGGCAGGGGGTTTAAGGGCGCCTGGACCCGCCCACTTCTGCTTTGGGGGCCAGCAACAGTTGCCAGGGCTACCCTGGGCATGGCAGGGGGCTTAAGGGCGCCAGGACCCGCCCACTTCCGCTTTGGGGGCCAGCAACAGTTGCCAGGGCAACCCTGGGCATGGCAGGGGGCTTAAGGGCGCAAGGACCCGCCCACTTCCGCTTTGGGGGCCAGCAACAGTTGCCAGGGCAACATTGGGCATGGCAGGGGGCTTAAGGGCGCCAGGACCCGCCCACTTCCGCTTTGGGGGCCAGCAACAGTTGCCAGGGCAACCCTGGGCATGGCAGGGGGCTTAAGGGCACCAGGACCCGCCCACTTCCGCTTTGGGGGCCAGCAACAGTTGCCAGGGCAACATTGGGCATGGCAGGGGGCTTAAGGGCGCCAGAACCCGCCCACTTCCGCTTTGGGGGCCAGCAACAGTTGCCAGGGCAACATTGGGCATGGCAGGGGGCTTAAGGGCGCCAGGACCCGCCCACTTCCGCTTTGGGGGCCAGCAACAGTTGCCAGGGCAACACTGGGCATGGCAGAGGGCTTAAGGGCGCAAGGACCCGCCCACTTCCGCTTTGGGGGCCAGCAACAGTTGCCAGGGCAACATTGGGCATGGCAGGGGGCTTAAGGGCGCCAGGACCCGCCCACTTCCGCTTTGGGGGCCAGCAACAGTTGCCAGGGCAACCCTGGGCATGGCAGGGGGCTTAAGGGCGCCAGGACCCGCCCACTTCCGCTTTGGGGGCCAGCAACAGTTGCCAGGACAACATTGGGCATGGCAGGGGGCTTAAGGGCGCCAGAACCCGCCCACTTCCGCTTTGGGGGCCAGCAACAGTTGCCAGGGCAACATTGGGCATGGCAGGGGGCTTAAGGGAGTCAGGACCCGCCCACTTCCGCTTTGAGGGTCAGCAACAGTTACCAGGGCAACCCTGGGCATGGCAGGGGGCTTAAGGGCGCCAGAACCCGCCCACTTCCGCTTTGGGGGCCAGCAACAGTTGCCAGGGCAATATTGGGCATGGCAGGGGGCTTAAGGGCGCCAGGACACGCCCACTTCCGCTTTGGGGGCAGCAACAGTTGCCAGGGCAACCCTGGGCATGGCAGGGGGCTTAAGGGGGCCTGGACCCGCCCTCTTCCGCTTTGGGGGCCAGCAACAGTTGCCAGGGCAACCCTGGGCATTGCAGGGGGCTTAAGGGGGCCTGGACCAGCCCACTTCCGCTTTGGGGGCCAGCAACAGTTGCCAGGGAAAACCTGGGCATGGCAGGGGGCTTAAGGGGGCCAGGACCCGCCCACTTCCGCTTTGGGGGCCAGCAACAGTTGCCAGGGCAACATTGGGCATGGCAGGGGGCTTAAGGGTGCAAGGACCCGCCCACTTAAGCTTTGGGGGCCAGCAACAGTTGCCAGAGCAACCCTGGGCAAGGCAGGGGGCTTAAGGGCGCCTGGACCCGCCCACTTCCGCTTTGGGGGCCAGACACAGTTGCCATGGCAACCCTGGGCATGGCAGGGGGCTTAAGGGGGCCTTGACCCTCCCACTTCCGCTTTGGGGGCCAGCAACAGTTGCCAGGGCAACCCTGGTCATGGCAGGGGGCTTAAGGGGGCCAGGACCCGCCCACTTCCGCTTTGGGGGCCAGCAACAGTTGCCAGGTCAACATTGGGCATGGCAGGGGGCTTAAGGGCGCCAGGACCCGTCCAATTCCGCTTTGGGGGCCAGCAACAGTTGCCAGGGCAACCCTGGGCAAGGCAGGGGGCTTAAGGGCGCCTGGACCCGCCCACTTCTGCTTTGGGGGCCAGCAACAGTTGCCAGGGCAACCCTGGGCATGGCAGGGGGCTTAAGGGCACCAGGACCCGCCCACTTCCGCTTTAGGGGCCAGCAACAGTTGCCAGGGCAACCCTGGGCATGGCAGGGGGCTTAAGGGGGCCAGGACCCGCCCACTTCCGCTTTGGGGGCCAGCAACATTTGCCAGGGCTACCATGAGCATGGCAGGGGGCTTAAGGGCGCCAGGACCCGCCCTCTTCCGCTTTGGGGGCCAGCAACAGTTGCCAGGGCAACCCTGGGCATGGCAGGGGGATTAAGGGGGCCAGGACCCGCCCACTTCCGCTTTGGGGGCCAGCAACAGTTGCCAGGGCTACCATGGGCATGGCAGGGGGCTTAAGGGCGCCATGACCCGCCCACTTCCGCTTTAGGGGCCAGCAACAGTTGCCAGGGCAACCCTGGGCATGGCAGGGGGCTTAAGGGCGCCAGGACCCGCCCACTTCCGCTTTGGGGGCCAGCAACAGTTGCCAGGGCTACCATGGGCATGGCAGGGGGCTTAAGGGCGCCAGGACCCGCCCACTTCCGCTTTGGGGGCCAGCAACAGTTGCCAGGGCAACCCTTGGCATGGCAGAGGGCTTAATGGCGCCTGGACCCGCCCACTTCCGCTTTGGGGGCCAGCAACAGTTGCCAGGGCTACCCTTGGCATGGCAGGGGGCTTAAGGGCGCCAGGACCCGCCCACTTCCGCTTTGGGGGCCAGCAACAGTTGCCAGGGCAACCCTGGGCATGGCAGGGGGCTTAAGGGCGCAAGGACCCGCCCACTTCCGCTTTGGGGGCCAGCAACAGTTGCCAGGGCAACATTGGGCATAGCAGGGGGCTTAAGGGCGCCAGGACCCGCCCACTTCCGCTTTGGGGGCCAGCAACAGTTGCCAGGGCAACCCTGGGCATGGCAGGGGGCTTAAGGGCACCAGGACCCGCACACTTCCGCTTTGGGGGCCAGCAACAGTTGCCAGGGCAACATTGGGCATGGCAGGGGGCTTAAGGGCGCCAGAACCCGCCCACTTCCGCTTTGGGGGCCAGCAACAGTTGCCAGGGCAACATTGGGCATGGCAGGGGGCTTAAGGGCGCCAGGACCCGCCCACTTCCGCTTTGGGGGCCAGCAACAGTTGCCAGGGCAACACTGGGCATGGCAGGGGGCTTAAGGGCGCCAGGACCCGCCCACTTCCGCTTTTGGGGCCAGCAACAGTTGCCAGGGCAACATTGGGCATGGCAGGGGGCTTAAGGGCGCCAGGACCCGCCCACTTCCGCTTTGGGGGCCAGCAACAGTTGCCAGGGCAACCCTGGGCATGGCAGGGGGCTTAAGGGCGCCAGGACCCGCCCACTTCCGCTTTGGGGGCCAGCAACAGTTGCCAGGACAACATTGGGCATGGCAGGGGGCTTAAGGGCGCCAGAACCCGCCCACTTCCGCTTTGGGGGCCAGCAACAGTTGCCAGGGCAACATTGGGCATGGCAGGGGGCTTAAGGGAGTCAGGACCCGCCCACTTCCGCTTTGAGGGTCAGCAACAGTTACCAGGGCAACCCTGGGCATGGCAGGGGGCTTAAGGGCGCCAGAACCCGCCCACTTCCGCTTTGGGGGCCAGCAACAGTTGCCAGGGCAATATTGGGCATGGCAGGGGGCTTAAGGGCGCCAGGACACGCCCACTTCCGCTTTGGGGGCAGCAACAGTTGCCAGGGCAACCCTGGGCATGGCAGGGGGCTTAAGGGGGCCTGGACCCGCCCTCTTCCGCTTTGGGGGCCAGCAACAGTTGCCAGGGCAACCCTGGGCATTGCAGGGGGCTTAAGGGGGCCTGGACCAGCCCACTTCCGCTTTGGGGGCCAGCAACAGTTGCCAGGGAAAACCTGGGCATGGCAGGGGGCTTAAGGGGGCCAGGACCCGCCCACTTCCGCTTTGGGGGCCAGCAACAGTTGCCAGGGCAACATTGGGCATGGCAGGGGGCTTAAGGGTGCAAGGACCCGCCCACTTAAGCTTTGGGGCCAGCAACAGTTGCCAGGGCAACCCTGGGCAAGGCAGGGGGCTTAAGGGGGCCTGGACCCGCCCACTTCCGCTTTGGGGGCCAGCAACAGTTGCCAGGGCTACCATGGGCATGGCAGGGGGCTTAAGGGCGCCAGGACCCGCCCACTTCCGCTTTGGGGGCCAGCAACAGTTGCCAGGGCAACATTGGGCATGGCAGGGGGCTTAAGGGTGCCAGAACCCGCCCACTTCCGCTTTGGGGGCCAGCAACAGTTGCCAGGGCAACATTGGGCATGGCAGGGGGCTTAAGGGAGTCAGGACCCACCCACTTCCGCTTTGAGGGTCAGCAACAGTTACCAGGGCAACCCTGGGCATGGCAGGGGGCTTAAGGGCGCCAGAACCCGCCCACTTCCGCTTTGGGGGCCAGCAACAGTTGCCAGGGCAATATTGGGCAAGGCAGGGGGCTTAAGGGCGCCAGGACCCGCCCACTTCCGCTTTGGGGGGGCAGCAACAGTTGCCAGGGCAACCCTGGGCATGGCAGGGGGCTTAAGGGGGCCTGGACCCGCCCTCTTCCGCTTTGGGGGCCAGCAACAGTTGCCAGGGCAACCCTCGGCATTGCAGGGGGCTTAAGGGGGCCTGGACCACCCCACTTCCGCTTTGGGGGCCAGCAACAGTTGCCAGGGCAAACCTGGGCATGGCAGGGGGCTTAAGGGGGCCAGGACCCGCCCACTTCCGCTTTGGGGGCCAGCAACAGTTGCCAGGGCAACATTGGGCATGGCAGGGGGCTTAAGGGTGCCAGGACCCGCCCACTTAAGCTTTGGGGGCCAGCAACAGTTGCCAGGGCAAC
Organism: Crinia signifera; assembly: GCF_055691185.1. Lineage (NCBI taxonomy): Eukaryota > Metazoa > Chordata > Amphibia > Anura > Myobatrachidae > Crinia > Crinia signifera. The sequence continues at coordinate 12,275,821 of NC_139228.1, read as the reverse complement.
CCTGGGCAAGGCAGGGGGCTTAAGGGCGCCTGGACCCGCCCACTTCCGCTTTGGGGGGCAGACACAGTTGCCAGGGCAACCCTGGGCATGGCAGGGGGCTTAAAGGGGCCTGGACCCTCCCACTTCCGCTTTGGGGGCCAGCAACAGTTGCCAGGGCAACCCTGGTCATGGCAGGGGGCTTAAGGGTGCCTGGACCCGCCCACTTCCGCTTTGGGGGCCAGCAACAGTTGCCAGGGCAACCCTGGGCATGGCAGGGGGCTTAAGGGGGCCTGGACCCGCCCACTTCCGCTTTGGGGGCCAGCAACAGTTGCCAGGGCTACCATGGGCATGGCAGGGGGCTTACGGGTGCCTGGACCCGCCCACTTCCGCTTTAAGGGCCAGCAACAGTGTCCAGGGCAACCCTGGGCAAGGTAGGGGGCTTAAGGGCGCCTGGACCGGCCCACTTCCGCTTTGGGGGCCAGCAACAGTTGCCAGGGCTACCATGGGCATGGCAGGGGGCTTAAGGGCGCCATGACCCGCCCACTTCCGCTTTGGGGGCCAGCAACAGTTGCCAGGGCAACCCTGGGCATGGCAGGGGGCTTAAGGGGGCCAGGACCCGCCCACTTCCGCTTTGGGGTCCAGCAACAGTTGCCAGGGCAACCCTGGGCATAGCAGGGGGCTTAAGGGGGCCTGGACCCGCCCACTTCCGCTTTGGGGGCCAGCAACAGTTGCCAGGGCTACCATGGGCATGACAGGGGGCTTAAGGGCGCCAGGACCCGCCCACTTCCGCTTTGGGGGCCAGCAACAGTTGCCAGGGCAACCCTGGGCAAGGCAGGGGGCTTAAGGGGGCCTGGACCCGCCCACTTCCGCTTTGGGGGCGAGCAACAGTTGCCAGGGCTACCATGGGCATGGCAGGGGGTTTAAGGGGGCCAGGACCCGCCCACTTCCGCTTTGGGGGCCAGCAACAGTTGCCAGGGCAACCCTGGGCATGGCAGGGGGCTTAAGGGCGCAAGGACCCGCCCACTTCCGCTTTGGGGGCCAGCAACAGTTGCCAGGGCAACATTGGGCATGGCAGGGGGCTTAAGGGCGCCAGGACCCGCCCACTTCCGCTTTGGGGGCCAGCAACAGTTGCCAGGGCAACCCTGGGCATGGCAGGGGGCTTAAGGGCACCAGGACCCGCCCACTTCCGCTTTGGGGGCCAGCAACAGTTGCCAGGGCAACATTGGGCATGGCAGGGGGCTTAAGGGGGCCTGGACCCGCCCACTTCCGCTTTGGGGGCCAGCAACAGTTGCCAGGGCTACCATGGGCATGGCAGGGGGCTTACGGGTGCCTGGACCCGCCCACTTCCGCTTTAAGGGCCAGCAACAGTGTCCAGGGCAACCCTGGGCAAGGTAGGGGGCTTAAGGGCGCCTGGACCGGCCCACTTCCGCTTTGGGGGCCAGCAACAGTTGCCAGGGCTACCATGGGCATGGCAGGGGGCATAAGGGCGCCATGACCCGCCCACTTCCGCTTTGGGGGCCAGCAACAGTTGCCAGGGCAACCCTGGGCATGGCAGGGGGCTTAAGGGGGCCAGGACCCGCCCACTTCCGCTTTGGGGTCCAGCAACAGTTGCCAGGGCAACCCTGGGCATGGCAGGGGGCTTAAGGGGGCCTGGACCCGCCCACTTCCGCTTTGGGGGCCAGCAACAGTTGCCAGGGCAACCCTGGGCATGACAGGGGGCTTAAGGGCGCCAGGACCCGCCCACTTCCGCTTTGGGGGCCAGCAACAGTTGCCAGGGCAACCCTGGGCAAGGCAGGGGGCTTAAGGGGGCCTGGACCCGCCCACTTCCGCTTTGGGGGCGAGCAACAGTTGCCAGGGCTACCATGGGCATGGCAGGGGGTTTAAGGGGGCCAGGACCCGCCCACTTCCGCTTTGGGGGCCAGCAACAGTTGCCAGGGCAACCCTGGGCATGGCAGGGGGCTTAAGGGGGCCTGGGCCAGCCCACTTCCGCTTTGGGGGCCAGCAACAGTTGCCATGGCAAACCTAGGCATTGCAGGGGGCTTAAGGGGGCCAGGACCCGTCCAATTCCGCTTTGGGGGCCAGCAACAGTTGCCAGGGCAACATTGGGCATGGCAGGGGGCTTAAGGGCGCCATGACCCGCCCACTTCCGCTTTGGGGGCCAGCAACAGTTGCCAGGGCAACCCTGGGCATGGCAGGGGGCTTAAGGGGGCCAGGACCCGCCCACTTCCGCTTTGGGGGCCAGCAACAGTTGCCAGGGCAACCCTGGGCGTGGCAGGGGGCTTAAGGGCGCCAGGACCCGCCCACTTCCGCTTTGGGGGCCAGCAACAGTTGCCAGGGCAACCCTGGGCATGGCAGGGGGCTTAAGGGGGCCAGGACCCGCCCACTTCCGCTTTGGGGGCCAGCAACATTTGCCAGGGCTACCATGAGCATGGCAGGGGGCTTAAGGGCGCCAGGACCCGCCCTCTTCCGCTTTGGGGGCCAGCAACAGTTGCCAGGGCAACCCTGGGCATGGCAGGGGGATTAAGGGGGCCAGGACCCGCCCACTTCCGCTTTGGGGGCCAGCAACAGTTGCCAGGGCTACCATGGGCATGGCAGGGGGCTTAAGGGCGCCATGACCCGCCCACTTCCGCTTTAGGGGCCAGCAACAGTTGCCAGGGCAACCCTGGGCATGGCAGGGGGCTTAAGGGCGCCAGGACCCGCCCACTTCCGCTTTGGGGGCCAGCAACAGTTGCCAGGGCTACCATGGGCATGGCAGGGGGCTTAAGGGCGCCAGGACCCGCCCACTTCCGCTTTGGGGGCCAGCAACAGTTGCCAGGGCAACCCTTGGCATGGCAGAGGGCTTAATGGCGCCTGGACCCGCCCACTTCCGCTTTGGGGGCCAGCAACAGTTGCCAGGGCTACCCTTGGCATGGCAGGGGGCTTAAGGGCGCCAGGACCCGCCCACTTCCGCTTTGGGGGCCAGCAACAGTTGCCAGGGCAACCCTGGGCATGGCAGGGGGCTTAAGGGCGCAAGGACCCGCCCACTTCCGCTTTGGGGGCCAGCAACAGTTGCCAGGGCAACATTGGGCATAGCAGGGGGCTTAAGGGCGCCAGGACCCGCCCACTTCCGCTTTGGGGGCCAGCAACAGTTGCCAGGGCAACCCTGGGCATGGCAGGGGGCTTAAGGGGGCCAGGACCCGCCCACTTCCGCTTTGGGGGCCAGCAACATTTGCCAGGGCTACCATGAGCATGGCAGGGGGCTTAAGGGCGCCAGGACCCGCCCTCTTCCGCTTTGGGGGCCAGCAACAGTTGCCAGGGCAACCCTGGGCATGGCAGGGGGATTAAGGGGGCCAGGACCCGCCCACTTCCGCTTTGGGGGCCAGCAACAGTTGCCAGGGCTACCATGGGCATGGCAGGGGGCTTAAGGGCGCCATGACCCGCCCACTTCCGCTTTAGGGGCCAGCAACAGTTGCCAGGGCAACCCTGGGCATGGCAGGGGGCTTAAGGGCGCCAGGACCCGCCCACTTCCGCTTTGGGGGCCAGCAACAGTTGCCAGGGCTACCATGGGCATGGCAGGGGGCTTAAGGGCGCCAGGACCCGCCCACTTCCGCTTTGGGGGCCAGCAACAGTTGCCAGGGCAACCCTTGGCATGGCAGAGGGCTTAATGGCGCCTGGACCCGCCCACTTCCGCTTTGGGGGCCAGCAACAGTTGCCAGGGCTACCCTTGGCATGGCAGGGGGCTTAAGGGCGCCAGGACCCGCCCACTTCCGCTTTGGGGGCCAGCAACAGTTGCCAGGGCAACCCTGGGCATGGCAGGGGGCTTAAGGGCGCAAGGACCCGCCCACTTCCGCTTTGGGGGCCAGCAACAGTTGCCAGGGCAACATTGGGCATAGCAGGGGGCTTAAGGGCGCCAGGACCCGCCCACTTCCGCTTTGGGGGCCAGCAACAGTTGCCAGGGCAACCCTGGGCATGGCAGGGGGCTTAAGGGCACCAGGACCCGCCCACTTCCGCTTTGGGGGCCAGCAACAGTTGCCAGGGCAACATTGGGCATGGCAGGGGGCTTAAGGGCGCCAGAACCCACCCACTTCCGCTTTGGGGGCCAGCAACAGTTGCCAGGGCAACATTGGGCATGGCAGGGGGCTTAAGGGCGCCAGGACCCGCCCACTTCCGCTTTGGGGGCCAGCAACAGTTGCCAGGGCAACACTGGGCATGGCAGGGGGCTTAAGGGCGCAAGGACCCGCCCACTTCCGCTTTTGGGGCCAGCAACAGTTGCCAGGGCAACATTGGGCATGGCAGGGGGCTTAATGGCGCCAGGACCCGCCCACTTCCGCTTTGGGGGCCAGCAACAGTTGCCAGGGCAACCCTGGGCATGGCAGGGGGCTTAAGGGCGCCAGGACCCGCCCACTTCCGCTTTGGGGGCCAGCAACAGTTGCCAGGACAACATTGGGCATGGCAGGGGGCTTAAGGGCGCCAGAACCCGCCCACTTCCGCTTTGGGGGCCAGCAACAGTTGCCAGGGCAACATTGGGCATGGCAGGGGGCTTAAGGGAGTCAGGACCCGCCCACTTCCGCTTTGAGGGTCAGCAACAGTTACCAGGGCAACCCTGGGCATGGCAGGGGGCTTAAGGGCGCCAGAACCCGCCCACTTCCGCTTTGGGGGCCAGCAACAGTTGCCAGGGCAATATTGGGCATGGCAGGGGGCTTAAGGGCGCCAGGACACGCCCACTTCCGCTTTGGGGGCAGCAACAGTTGCCAGGGCAACCCTGGGCATGGCAGGGGGCTTAAGGGGGCCTGGACCCGCCCTCTTCCGCTTTGGGGGCCAGCAACAGTTGCCAGGGCAACCCTGGGCATTGCAGGGGGCTTAAGGGGGCCTGGACCAGCCCACTTCCGCTTTGGGGGCCAGCAACAGTTGCCAGGGAAAACCTGGGCATGGCAGGGGGCTTAAGGGGGCCAGGACCCGCCCACTTCCGCTTTGGGGGCCAGCAACAGTTGCCAGGGCAACATTGGGCATGGCAGGGGGCTTAAGGGTGCAAGGACCCGCCCACTTAAGCTTTGGGGCCAGCAACAGTTGCCAGGGCAACCCTGGGCAAGGCAGGGGGCTTAAGGGGGCCTGGACCCGCCCACTTCCGCTTTGGGGGCGAGCAACAGTTGCCAGGGCTACCATGGGCATGGCAGGGGGTTTAAGGGGGCCAGGACCCGCCCACTTCCGCTTTGGGGGCCAGCAACAGTTGCCAGGGCAACCCTGGGCATGGCAGGGGGCTTAAGGGGGCCTGGACCCGCCCACTTCCGCTTTGGGGGCCAGCAACAGTTGCCAGGGCTACCCTTGGCATGGCAGGGGGCTTAAGGGCGCCAGGACCCGCCCACTTCCGCTTTGGGGGCCAGCAACAGTTGCCAGGGCAACCCTGGGCATGGCAGGGGGCTTAAGGGCGCAAGGACCCGCCCACTTCCGCTTTGGGGGCCAGCAACAGTTGCCAGGGCAACATTGGGCATAGCAGGGGGCTTAAGGGCGCCAGGACCCGCCCACTTCCGCTTTGGGGGCCAGCAACAGTTGCCAGGGCAACCCTGGGCATGGCAGGGGGCTTAAGGGGGCCAGGACCCGCCCACTTCCGCTTTGGGGGCCAGCAACATTTGCCAGGGCTACCATGAGCATGGCAGGGGGCTTAAGGGCGCCAGGACCCGCCCTCTTCCGCTTTGGGGGCCAGCAACAGTTGCCAGGGCAACCCTGGGCATGGCAGGGGGATTAAGGGGGCCAGGACCCGCCCACTTCCGCTTTGGGGGCCAGCAACAGTTGCCAGGGCTACCATGGGCATGGCAGGGGGCTTAAGGGCGCCATGACCCGCCCACTTCCGCTTTAGGGGCCAGCAACAGTTGCCAGGGCAACCCTGGGCATGGCAGGGGGCTTAAGGGCGCCAGGACCCGCCCACTTCCGCTTTGGGGGCCAGCAACAGTTGCCAGGGCTACCATGGGCATGGCAGGGGGCTTAAGGGCGCCAGGACCCGCCCACTTCCGCTTTGGGGGCCAGCAACAGTTGCCAGGGCAACCCTTGGCATGGCAGAGGGCTTAATGGCGCCTGGACCCGCCCACTTCCGCTTTGGGGGCCAGCAACAGTTGCCAGGGCTACCCTTGGCATGGCAGGGGGCTTAAGGGCGCCAGGACCCGCCCACTTCCGCTTTGGGGGCCAGCAACAGTTGCCAGGGCAACCCTGGGCATGGCAGGGGGCTTAAGGGCGCAAGGACCCGCCCACTTCCGCTTTGGGGGCCAGCAACAGTTGCCAGGGCAACATTGGGCATAGCAGGGGGCTTAAGGGCGCCAGGACCCGCCCACTTCCGCTTTGGGGGCCAGCAACAGTTGCCAGGGCAACCCTGGGCATGGCAGGGGGCTTAAGGGCACCAGGACCCGCCCACTTCCGCTTTGGGGGCCAGCAACAGTTGCCAGGGCAACATTGGGCATGGCAGGGGGCTTAAGGGCGCCAGAACCCACCCACTTCCGCTTTGGGGGCCAGCAACAGTTGCCAGGGCAACATTGGGCATGGCAGGGGGCTTAAGGGCGCCAGGACCCGCCCACTTCCGCTTTGGGGGCCAGCAACAGTTGCCAGGGCAACACTGGGCATGGCAGGGGGCTTAAGGGCGCAAGGACCCGCCCACTTCCGCTTTTGGGGCCAGCAACAGTTGCCAGGGCAACATTGGGCATGGCAGGGGGCTTAAGGGCGCCAGGACCCGCCCACTTCCGCTTTGGGGGCCAGCAACAGTTGCCAGGGCAACCCTGGGCATGGCAGGGGGCTTAAGGGCGCCAGGACCCGCCCACTTCCGCTTTGGGGGCCAGCAACAGTTGCCAGGACAACATTGGGCATGGCAGGGGGCTTAAGGGCGCCAGAACCCGCCCACTTCCGCTTTGGGGGCCAGCAACAGTTGCCAGGGCAACATTGGGCATGGCAGGGGGCTTAAGGGAGTCAGGACCCGCCCACTTCCGCTTTGAGGGTCAGCAACAGTTACCAGGGCAACCCTGGGCATGGCAGGGGGCTTAAGGGCGCCAGAACCCGCCCACTTCCGCTTTGGGGGCCAGCAACAGTTGCCAGGGCAATATTGGGCATGGCAGGGGGCTTAAGGGCGCCAGGACACGCCCACTTCCGCTTTGGGGGCAGCAACAGTTGCCAGGGCAACCCTGGGCATGGCAGGGGGCTTAAGGGGGCCTGGACCCGCCCTCTTCCGCTTTGGGGGCCAGCAACAGTTGCCAGGGCAACCCTGGGCATTGCAGGGGGCTTAAGGGGGCCTGGACCAGCCCACTTCCGCTTTGGGGGCCAGCAACAGTTGCCAGGGAAAACCTGGGCATGGCAGGGGGCTTAAGGGGGCCAGGACCCGCCCACTTCCGCTTTGGGGGCCAGCAACAGTTGCCAGGGCAACATTGGGCATGGCAGGGGGCTTAAGGGTGCAAGGACCCGCCCACTTAAGCTTTGGGGCCAGCAACAGTTGCCAGGGCAACCCTGGGCAAGGCAGGGGGCTTAAGGGCGCCTGGACCCGCCCACTTCCGCTTTGGGGGCCAGACACAGTTGCCATGGCAACCCTGGGCATGGCAGGGGGCTTAAGGGGGCCTTGACCCTCCCACTTCCGCTTTGGGGGCCAGCAACAGTTGCCAGGGCAACCCTGGTCATGGCAGGGGGCTTAAGGGTGCCTGGACCCGCCCACTTCCACTTTGGGGGCCAGCAACAGTTGCCAGGGCAACCCTGGGCATGGCAGGGGGCTTAAGGGGGCCTGGACCCGCCCACTTCCGCTTTGGGGGCCAGCAACAGTTGCCAGGGCTACCATGGGCATGGCAGGGGGCTTAAGGGCGCCAGGACCCGCCCACTTCCGCTTTGGGGGCCAGCAACAGTTGCCAGGGCAACATTGGGCATGGCAGGGGGCTTAAGGGTGCCAGAACCCGCCCACTTCCGCTTTGGGGGCCAGCAACAGTTGCCAGGGCAACATTGGGCATGGCAGGGGGCTTAAGGGAGTCAGGACCCACCCACTTCCGCTTTGAGGGTCAGCAACAGTTACCAGGGCAACCCTGGGCATGGCAGGGGGCTTAAGGGCGCCAGAACCCGCCCACTTCCGCTTTGGGGGCCAGCAACAGTTGCCAGGGCAATATTGGGCAAGGCAGGGGGCTTAAGGGCGCCAGGACCCGCCCACTTCCGCTTTGGGGGGGCAGCAACAGTTGCCAGGGCAACCCTGGGCATGGCAGGGGGCTTAAGGGGGCCTGGACCCGCCCTCTTCCGCTTTGGGGGCCAGCAACAGTTGCCAGGGCAACCCTCGGCATTGCAGGGGGCTTAAGGGGGCCTGGACCAGCCCACTTCCGCTTTGGGGGCCAGCAACAGTTGCCAGGGCAAACCTGGGCATGGCAGGGGGCTTAAGGGGGCCAGGACCCGCCCACTTCCGCTTTGGGGGCCAGCAACAGTTGCCAGGGCAACATTGGGCATGGCAGGGGGCTTAAGGGTGCCAGGACCCGCCCACTTAAGCTTTGGGGGCCAGCAACAGTTGCCAGGGCAACCCTGGGCAAGGCAGGGGGCTTAAGGGCGCCTGGACCCGCCCACTTCCGCTTTGGGGGGCAGACACAGTTGCCAGGGCAACCCTGGGCATGGCAGGGGGCTTAAGGGGGCCTGGACCCTCCCACTTCCGCTTTGGGGGCCAGCAACAGTTGCCAAGGCAACCCTGGTCATGGCAGGGGGCTTAAGGGTGCCTGGACCCGCCCACTTCCGCTTTGGGGGCCAGCAACAGTTGCCAGGGCAACCCTGGGCATGGCAGGGGGCTTAAGGGGGCCTGGACCCGCCCACTTCCGCTTTGGGGGCCAGCAACAGTTGCCAGGGCTACCATGGGCATGGCAGGGGGCTTACGGGTGCCTGGACCCGCCCACTTCCGCTTTAAGGGCCAGCAACAGTGTCCAGGGCAACCCTGGGCAAGGTAGGGGGCTTAAGGGCGCCTGGACCGGCCCACTTCCGCTTTTGGGGCCAGCAACAGTTGCCAGGGCTACCATGGGCATGGCAGGGGGCTTAAGGGCGCCATGACCCGCCCACTTCCGCTTTGGGGGCCAGCAACAGTTGCCAGGGCAACCCTGGGCATGGCAGGGGGCTTAAGGGGGCCAGGACCCGCCCACTTCCGCTTTGGGGTCCAGCAACAGTTGCCAGGGCAACCCTGGGCATAGCAGGGGGCTTAAGGGGGCCTGGACCCGCCCACTTCCGCTTTGGGGGCCAGCAACAGTTGCCAGGGCTACCATGGGCATGACAGGGGGCTTAAGGGCGCCAGGACCCGCCCACTTCCGCTTTGGGGGCCAGCAACAGTTGCCAGGGCAACCCTGGGCATGGCAGGGGGCTTAAGGGGGCCAGGACCCGCCCACTTCCGCTTTGGGGGCCAGCAACAGTTGCCAGGGCAACCCTGGGCATGGCAGGGGGCTTAAGGGGGCCTGGGCCAGCCCACTTTCGCTTTGGGGGCCAGCAACAGTTGCCATGGCAAACCTGGGCATTGCAGGGGGCTTAAGGGGGCCAGGACCCGTCCAATTCCGCTTTGGGGGCCAGCAACAGTTGCCAGGGCAACATTGGGCATGGCAGGGGGCTTAAGGGCGCCATGACCCGCCCACTTCCGCTTTGGGGGCCAGCAACATTTGCCAGGGCTACCATGAGCATGGCAGGGGGCTTAAGGGCGCCAGGACCCGCCCACTTCCGCTTTGGGGGCCAGCAACAGTTGCCAGGGCAACCCTGGGCATGGCAGGGGGCTTAAGGGGGCCAGGACCCGCCCACTTCCGCTTTGGGGGCCAGCAACAGTTGCCAGGGCTACCATGGGCATGGCAGGGGGCTTAAGGGCGCCATGACCCGCCCACTTCCGCTTTGGGGGCCAGCAACAGTTGCCAGGGCAACCCTGGGCATGGCAGGGGGCTTAAGGGGGCCAGGACCCGCCCACTTCCGCTTTGGGGGCCAGCAACAGTTGCCAGGGCAACCCTGGGCGTGGCAGGGGGCTTAAGGGCGCCAGGACCCGCCCACTTCCGCTTTGGGGGCCAGCAACAGTTGCCAGGGCAACCCTTGGCATGGCAGAGGGCTTAAGGGCGCCTGGACCCGCCCACTTCCGCTTTGGGGGCCAGCAACAGTTGCCAGGGCTACCCTGGGCATGGCAGGGGGCCTTAAGGGCGCCAGGACCCGCCCACTTCCGCTTTGGGGGCCAGCAACAGTTGCCAGGGCAACCCTGGGCATGGCAGGGGGCTTAAGGGCGCAAGGACCCGCCCACTTCCGCTTTGGGGGCCAGCAACAGTTGCCAGGGCAACATTGGGCATGGCAGGGGGCTTAAGGGCGCCAGGACCCGCCCACTTCCGCTTTGGGGGCCAGCAACAGTTGCCAGGGCAACCCTGGGCATGGCAGGGGGCTTAAGGGCACCAGGACCCGCCCACTTCCGCTTTGGGGGCCAGCAACAGTTGCCAGGGCAACATTGGGCATGGCAGGGGGCTTAAGGGCGCCAGAACCCGCCCACTTCCGCTTTGGGGGCCAGCAACAGTTGACAGGGCAACCCTGGGCATGGCAGGGGGCTTAAGGGCGCAAGGACCCGCCCACTTCCGCTTTGGGGGCCAGCAACAGTTGCCAGGGCAACATTGGGCATGGCAGGGGGCTTAAGGGCGCCAGGACCCACCCACTTCCGCTTTGGGGGCCAGCAACAGTTGCCAGGGCAACCCTGGGCATGGCAGGGGGCTTAAGGGCGCCAGGACCCGCCCACTTCCGCTTTGGGGGCCAGCAACAGTTGCCAGGGCTACCATGGGCATGGCAGGGGGCTTAAGGGCGCCAGGACCCGCCCACTTCCGCTTTGGGGGCCAGCAACAGTTGCCAGGGCAACCCTTGGCATGGCAGAGGGCTTAAGGGCGCCAGAACCCGCCCACTTCCGCTTTGGGGGCCAGCAACAGTTGCCAGGGCTACCCTGGGCATGGCAGGGGGCTTAAGGGCGCCAGGACCTGGGCACTTCCGCTTTGAGGGTCAGCAACAGTTACCAGGGCAACCCTGGGCATGGCAGGGGGCTTAAGGGCGCCAGAACCCGCCCACTTCCGCTTTGGGGGCCAGCAACAGTTGCCAGGGCAATATTGGGCATGGCAGGGGGCTTAAGGGCGCCAGGACCCGCCCACTTCCGCTTTGGGGGCCAGCAACAGTTGCCAGGGCAACCCTGGGCATGGCAGGGGGCTTAAGGGCACCAGGACCCGCCCACTTCCGCTTTGGGGGCCAGCAACAGTTGCCAGGGCAACCCTGGGCATGTCATGGGGGCATAAGGGCGCCAGGCCCCGCCCACTTCCGCTTTGGGGGCCAGCAACAGTTGCCAGGGCAACCCTGGGCATGGCAGGGGGGCATAAGGGCGCCAGGCCCCGCCCACTTCCGCTTTGGGGGCCAGCAACAGTTGTCAGGGCAACACTGGGCATGGCAGGGGGCATAAGGGCGCCAGGCCCCGCCCACTTCCGCTTTGGGGGCCAGCAACAGTTGCCAGGGCAACCCTGGGCATGTCATGGGGGCATAAGGGCGCCAGGCCCCGCCCACTTCCGCTTTGGGGGCCAGCAACAGTTGCCAGGGCAACATTGGGCATGGCAGGGGGCTTAAGGGAGTCAGGACCCGCCCACTTCCGCTTTGGGGGCCAGCAACAGTTGCCAGGGCAACCCTGGGCATGGCAGGGGGCTTAAGGGCGCCAGAACCCGCCCACTTCCGCTTTGGGGGCCAGCAACAGTTGCCAGGGCAACATTGGGCATGGCAGGGGGCTTAAGGGCGCCAGGACCCGCCCACTTCCGCTTTGTGGGGCAGCAACAGTTGCCAGGCTAACCCTGGGCATGGCAGGGGGCTTAAGGGGGCCTGGACCTGCCCACTTCCGCTTTGGGGGCCAGCAACAGTTGCCAGGGCAACCCTGGGCATGGCATGGGGGCATAAGGGCGCCAGGCCCCGCCCACTTCCGCTTTGGGGGCCAGCAACAGTTGCCAGGGCAACCCTGGGCATGGCAGGGGGGCATAAGGGCGCCAGGCCCCACCCACTTCCGCTTTGGGGGCCAGCAACAGTTGCCAGGGCAACCCTGGGCATGGCAGGGGGCTTAAGGGCGCCAGGACCCGCCCACTTCCGCTTTGGGGGCCAGCAACAGTTGCCAGGACAACCCTGGGCATGGCAGGGGGCTTAGGGGCGCCTGGACCCGCCCACTTCCGCTTTGGGGGCCAGCAACAGTTGCCAGGGCAACCCTGGGCATGGCATGGGGGCATAAGGGCGCCAGGCCCCGCCCACTTTCGCTTTGGGGGCCAGCAACAGTTGCCAGGACAACCCTGGGCATGGCAGGGGGCTTAGGGGCGCCTGGACCCGCCCACTTCCGCTTTGGGGGCCAGCAACAGTTGCCAGGACAACCCTGGGCATGGCAGGGGGCTTAAGGGCGCCTGGACCCGCCCATTTTTGCTTTGAGGGTCAGCAACAGTTGCCAGGACAACCCTGGGCATGGCAGGGGGCTTAAGGGCGCCTGGAAACGCCAACTTCCGCTTTGGGGGCCAGCAACAGTTGCCAGGGCAACCCTGGGCATGGCAGGGGGCTTAAGGGCGCCAGGCCCCGCCCACTTCCGCTTTGGGGGCCAGCAACAGTTGCCAGGGCAACCCTGGGCATGGCATGGGGGCATAAGGGCGCCAGGCCCCGCCCACTTTCGCTTTGGGGGCCAGCAACAGTTGCCAGGACAACCCTGGGCATGGCAGGGGGCTTAGGGGCGCCTGGACCCGCCCACTTCCGCTTTGGGGGCCAGCAACAGTTGCCAGGACAACCCTGGGCATGGCAGGGGGCTTAAGGGCGCCTGGACCCGCCCATTTTTGCTTTGAGGGTCAGCAACAGTTGCCAGGACAACCCTGGGCATGGCAGGGGGCTTAAGGGCGCCTGGAAACGCCAACTTCCGCTTTGGGGGCCAGCAACAGTTGCCAGGGCAACCCTGGGCATGGCAGGGGGCTTAAGGGCGCCAGGCCCCGCCCACTTCCGCTTTGGGGGCCAGCAACAGTTGCCAGGGCAACCCTGGGCATGGCATGGGGGCATAAGGGCGCCAGGCCCCGCCCACTTTCGCTTTGGGGGCCAGCAACAGTTGCCAGGGCAACCCTGGGCATGGCAGGGGGCTTAAGGGCGCCAGGACCCGCCCACTTCCGCTTTGGGGGCGAGCAACAGTTGCCAGGGCTACCATGGGCATGGCAGGGGGTTTAAGGGGGCCAGGACCCGCCCACTTCCGCTTTGGGGGCCAGCAACAGTTGCCAGGGCAACCCTGGGCATGGCAGGGGGCTTAAGGGGGCCTGGACCCGCCCACTTCCGCTTTGGGGGCCAGCAACAGTTGCCAGGGCTACCCTTGGCATGGCAGGGGGCTTAAGGGCGCCAGGACCCGCCCACTTCCGCTTTGGGGGCCAGCAATAGTTGCCAGGGCAACCCTGGGCATGGCAGGGGGCTTAAGGGCGCAAGGACCCGCCCACTTCCGCTTTGGGGGCCAGCAACAGTTGCCAGGGCAACATTGGGCATAGCAGGGGGCTTAAGGGCGCCAGGACCCGCCCACTTCCGCTTTGGGGGCCAGCAACAGTTGCCAGGGCAACCCTGGGCATGGCAGGGGGCTTAAGGGGGCCAGGACCCGCCCACTTCCGCTTTGGGGGCCAGCAACATTTGCCAGGGCTACCATGAGCATGGCAGGGGGCTTAAGGGCGCCAGGACCCGCCCTCTTCCGCTTTGGGGGCCAGCAACAGTTGCCAGGGCAACCCTGGGCATGGCAGGGGGATTAAGGGGGCCAGGACCCGCCCACTTCCGCTTTGGGGGCCAGCAACAGTTGCCAGGGCTACCATGGGCATGGCAGGGGGCTTAAGGGCGCCATGACCCGCCCACTTCCGCTTTAGGGGCCAGCAACAGTTGCCAGGGCAACCCTGGGCATGGCAGGGGGCTTAAGGGCGCCAGGACCCGCCCACTTCCGCTTTGGGGGCCAGCAACAGTTGCCAGGGCTACCATGGGCATGGCAGGGGGCTTAAGGGCGCCAGGACCCGCCCACTTCCGCTTTGGGGGCCAGCAACAGTTGCCAGGGCAACCCTTGGCATGGCAGAGGGCTTAATGGCGCCTGGACCCGCCCACTTCCGCTTTGGGGGCCAGCAACAGTTGCCAGGGCTACCCTTGGCATGGCAGGGGGCTTAAGGGCGCCAGGACCCGCCCACTTCCGCTTTGGGGGCCAGCAACAGTTGCCAGGGCAACCCTGGGCATGGCAGGGGGCTTAAGGGCGCAAGGACCCGCCCACTTCCGCTTTGGGGGCCAGCAACAGTTGCCAGGGCAACATTGGGCATAGCAGGGGGCTTAAGGGCGCCAGGACCCGCCCACTTCCGCTTTGGGGGCCAGCAACAGTTGCCAGGGCAACCCTGGGCATGGCAGGGGGCTTAAGGGCACCAGGACCCGCCCACTTCCGCTTTGGGGGCCAGCAACAGTTGCCAGGGCAACATTGGGCATGGCAGGGGGCTTAAGGGCGCCAGAACCCACCCACTTCCGCTTTGGGGGCCAGCAACAGTTGCCAGGGCAACATTGGGCATGGCAGGGGGCTTAAGGGCGCCAGGACCCGCCCACTTCCGCTTTGGGGGCCAGCAACAGTTGCCAGGGCAACACTGGGCATGGCAGGGGGGCTTAAGGGCGCAAGGACCCGCCCACTTCCGCTTTTGGGGCCAGCAACAGTTGCCAGGGCAACATTGGGCATGGCAGGGGGCTTAAGGGCGCCAGGACCCGCCCACTTCCGCTTTGGGGGCCAGCAACAGTTGCCAGGGCAACCCTGGGCATGGCAGGGGGCTTAAGGGCGCCAGGACCCGCCCACTTCCGCTTTGGGGGCCAGCAACAGTTGCCAGGACAACATTGGGCATGGCAGGGGGCTTAAGGGCGCCAGAACCCGCCCACTTCCGCTTTGGGGGCCAGCAACAGTTGCCAGGGCAACATTGGGCATGGCAGGGGGCTTAAGGGAGTCAGGACCCGCCCACTTCCGCTTTGAGGGTCAGCAACAGTTACCAGGGCAACCCTGGGCATGGCAGGGGGCTTAAGGGCGCCAGAACCCGCCCACTTCCGCTTTGGGGGCCAGCAACAGTTGCCAGGGCAATATTGGGCATGGCAGGGGGCTTAAGGGCGCCAGGACACGCCCACTTCCGCTTTGGGGGCAGCAACAGTTGCCAGGGCAACCCTGGGCATGGCAGGGGGCTTAAGGGGGCCTGGACCCGCCCTCTTCCGCTTTGGGGGCCAGCAACAGTTGCCAGGGCAACCCTGGGCATTGCAGGGGGCTTAAGGGGGCCTGGACCAGCCCACTTCCGCTTTGGGGGCCAGCAACAGTTGCCAGGGAAAACCTGGGCATGGCAGGGGGCTTAAGGGGGCCAGGACCCGCCCACTTCCGCTTTGGGGGCCAGCAACAGTTGCCAGGGCAACATTGGGCATGGCAGGGGGCTTAAGGGTGCAAGGACCCGCCCACTTAAGCTTTGGGGCCAGCAACAGTTGCCAGGGCAACCCTGGGCAAGGCAGGGGGCTTAAGGGCGCCTGGACCCGCCCACTTCCGCTTTGGGGGCCAGACACAGTTGCCATGGCAACCCTGGGCATGGCAGGGGGCTTAAGGGGGCCTTGACCCTCCCACTTCCGCTTTGGGGGCCAGCAACAGTTGCCAGGGCAACCCTGGTCATGGCAGGGGGCTTAAGGGTGCCTGGACCCGCCCACTTCCACTTTGGGGGCCAGCAACAGTTGCCAGGGCAACCCTGGGCATGGCAGGGGGCTTAAGGGGGCCTGGACCCGCCCACTTCCGCTTTGGGGGCCAGCAACAGTTGCCAGGGCTACCATGGGCATGGCAGGGGGCTTAAGGGCGCCAGGACCCGCCCACTTCCGCTTTGGGGGCCAGCAACAGTTGCCAGGGCAACATTGGGCATGGCAGGGGGCTTAAGGGTGCCAGAACCCGCCCACTTCCGCTTTGGGGGCCAGCAACAGTTGCCAGGGCAACATTGGGCATGGCAGGGGGCTTAAGGGAGTCAGGACCCACCCACTTCCGCTTTGAGGGTCAGCAACAGTTACCAGGGCAACCCTGGGCATGGCAGGGGGCTTAAGGGCGCCAGAACCCGCCCACTTCCGCTTTGGGGGCCAGCAACAGTTGCCAGGGCAATATTGGGCAAGGCAGGGGGCTTAAGGGCGCCAGGACCCGCCCACTTCCGCTTTGGGGGGGCAGCAACAGTTGCCAGGGCAACCCTGGGCATGGCAGGGGGCTTAAGGGGGCCTGGACCCGCCCTCTTCCGCTTTGGGGGCCAGCAACAGTTGCCAGGGCAACCCTCGGCATTGCAGGGGGCTTAAGGGGGCCTGGACCAGCCCACTTCCGCTTTGGGGGCCAGCAACAGTTGCCAGGGCAAACCTGGGCATGGCAGGGGGCTTAAGGGGGCCAGGACCCGCCCACTTCCGCTTTGGGGGCCAGCAACAGTTGCCAGGGCAACATTGGGCATGGCAGGGGGCTTAAGGGTGCCAGGACCCGCCCACTTAAGCTTTGGGGGCCAGCAACAGTTGCCAGGGCAACCCTGGGCAAGGCAGGGGGCTTAAGGGCGCCTGGACCCGCCCACTTCCGCTTTGGGGGGCAGACACAGTTGCCAGGGCAACCCTGGGCATGGCAGGGGGCTTAAGGGGGCCTGGACCCTCCCACTTCCGCTTTGGGGGCCAGCAACAGTTGCCAAGGCAACCCTGGTCATGGCAGGGGGCTTAAGGGTGCCTGGACCCGCCCACTTCCGCTTTGGGGGCCAGCAACAGTTGCCAGGGCAACCCTGGGCATGGCAGGGGGCTTAAGGGGGCCTGGACCCGCCCACTTCCGCTTTGGGGGCCAGCAACAGTTGCCAGGGCTACCATGGGCATGGCAGGGGGCTTACGGGTGCCTGGACCCGCCCACTTCCGCTTTAAGGGCCAGCAACAGTGTCCAGGGCAACCCTGGGCAAGGTAGGGGGCTTAAGGGCGCCTGGACCGGCCCACTTCCGCTTTTGGGGCCAGCAACAGTTGCCAGGGCTACCATGGGCATGGCAGGGGGCTTAAGGGCGCCATGACCCGCCCACTTCCGCTTTGGGGGCCAGCAACAGTTGCCAGGGCAACCCTGGGCATGGCAGGGGGCTTAAGGGGGCCAGGACCCGCCCACTTCCGCTTTGGGGTCCAGCAACAGTTGCCAGGGCAACCCTGGGCATAGCAGGGGGCTTAAGGGGGCCTGGACCCGCCCACTTCCGCTTTGGGGGCCAGCAACAGTTGCCAGGGCTACCATGGGCATGACAGGGGGCTTAAGGGCGCCAGGACCCGCCCACTTCCGCTTTGGGGGCCAGCAACAGTTGCCAGGGCAACCCTGGGCATGGCAGGGGGCTTAAGGGGGCCAGGACCCGCCCACTTCCGCTTTGGGGGCCAGCAACAGTTGCCAGGGCAACCCTGGGCATGGCAGGGGGCTTAAGGGGGCCTGGGCCAGCCCACTTTCGCTTTGGGGGCCAGCAACAGTTGCCATGGCAAACCTGGGCATTGCAGGGGGCTTAAGGGGGCCAGGACCCGTCCAATTCCGCTTTGGGGGCCAGCAACAGTTGCCAGGGCAACATTGGGCATGGCAGGGGGCTTAAGGGCGCCATGACCCGCCCACTTCCGCTTTGGGGGCCAGCAACATTTGCCAGGGCTACCATGAGCATGGCAGGGGGCTTAAGGGCGCCAGGACCCGCCCACTTCCGCTTTGGGGGCCAGCAACAGTTGCCAGGGCAACCCTGGGCATGGCAGGGGGCTTAAGGGGGCCAGGACCCGCCCACTTCCGCTTTGGGGGCCAGCAACAGTTGCCAGGGCTACCATGGGCATGGCAGGGGGCTTAAGGGCGCCATGACCCGCCCACTTCCGCTTTGGGGGCCAGCAACAGTTGCCAGGGCAACCCTGGGCATGGCAGGGGGCTTAAGGGGGCCAGGACCCGCCCACTTCCGCTTTGGGGGCCAGCAACAGTTGCCAGGGCAACCCTGGGCGTGGCAGGGGGCTTAAGGGCGCCAGGACCCGCCCACTTCCGCTTTGGGGGCCAGCAACAGTTGCCAGGGCAACCCTTGGCATGGCAGAGGGCTTAAGGGCGCCTGGACCCGCCCACTTCCGCTTTGGGGGCCAGCAACAGTTGCCAGGGCTACCCTGGGCATGGCAGGGGGCCTTAAGGGCGCCAGGACCCGCCCACTTCCGCTTTGGGGGCCAGCAACAGTTGCCAGGGCAACCCTGGGCATGGCAGGGGGCTTAAGGGCGCAAGGACCCGCCCACTTCCGCTTTGGGGGCCAGCAACAGTTGCCAGGGCAACATTGGGCATGGCAGGGGGCTTAAGGGCGCCAGGACCCGCCCACTTCCGCTTTGGGGGCCAGCAACAGTTGCCAGGGCAACCCTGGGCATGGCAGGGGGCTTAAGGGCACCAGGACCCGCCCACTTCCGCTTTGGGGGCCAGCAACAGTTGCCAGGGCAACATTGGGCATGGCAGGGGGCTTAAGGGCGCCAGAACCCGCCCACTTCCGCTTTGGGGGCCAGCAACAGTTGACAGGGCAACCCTGGGCATGGCAGGGGGCTTAAGGGCGCAAGGACCCGCCCACTTCCGCTTTGGGGGCCAGCAACAGTTGCCAGGGCAACATTGGGCATGGCAGGGGGCTTAAGGGCGCCAGGACCCACCCACTTCCGCTTTGGGGGCCAGCAACAGTTGCCAGGGCAACCCTGGGCATGGCAGGGGGCTTAAGGGCGCCAGGACCCGCCCACTTCCGCTTTGGGGGCCAGCAACAGTTGCCAGGGCTACCATGGGCATGGCAGGGGGCTTAAGGGCGCCAGGACCCGCCCACTTCCGCTTTGGGGGCCAGCAACAGTTGCCAGGGCAACCCTTGGCATGGCAGAGGGCTTAAGGGCGCCAGAACCCGCCCACTTCCGCTTTGGGGGCCAGCAACAGTTGCCAGGGCTACCCTGGGCATGGCAGGGGGCTTAAGGGCGCCAGGACCTGGGCACTTCCGCTTTGAGGGTCAGCAACAGTTACCAGGGCAACCCTGGGCATGGCAGGGGGCTTAAGGGCGCCAGAACCCGCCCACTTCCGCTTTGGGGGCCAGCAACAGTTGCCAGGGCAATATTGGGCATGGCAGGGGGCTTAAGGGCGCCAGGACCCGCCCACTTCCGCTTTGGGGGCCAGCAACAGTTGCCAGGGCAACCCTGGGCATGGCAGGGGGCTTAAGGGCACCAGGACCCGCCCACTTCCGCTTTGGGGGCCAGCAACAGTTGCCAGGGCAACCCTGGGCATGTCATGGGGGCATAAGGGCGCCAGGCCCCGCCCACTTCCGCTTTGGGGGCCAGCAACAGTTGCCAGGGCAACCCTGGGCATGGCAGGGGGGCATAAGGGCGCCAGGCCCCGCCCACTTCCGCTTTGGGGGCCAGCAACAGTTGTCAGGGCAACACTGGGCATGGCAGGGGGCATAAGGGCGCCAGGCCCCGCCCACTTCCGCTTTGGGGGCCAGCAACAGTTGCCAGGGCAACCCTGGGCATGTCATGGGGGCATAAGGGCGCCAGGCCCCGCCCACTTCCGCTTTGGGGGCCAGCAACAGTTGCCAGGGCAACATTGGGCATGGCAGGGGGCTTAAGGGAGTCAGGACCCGCCCACTTCCGCTTTGGGGGCCAGCAACAGTTGCCAGGGCAACCCTGGGCATGGCAGGGGGCTTAAGGGCGCCAGAACCCGCCCACTTCCGCTTTGGGGGCCAGCAACAGTTGCCAGGGCAACATTGGGTATGGCAGGGGGCTTAAGGGCGCCAGGACCCGCCCACTTCCGCTTTGTGGGGCAGCAACAGTTGCCAGGCTAACCCTGGGCATGGCAGGGGGCTTAAGGGGGCCTGGACCTGCCCACTTCCGCTTTGGGGGCCAGCAACAGTTGCCAGGGCAACCCTGGGCATGGCATGGGGGCATAAGGGCGCCAGGCCCCGCCCACTTCCGCTTTGGGGGCCAGCAACAGTTGCCAGGGCAACCCTGGGCATGGCAGGGGGGCATAAGGGCGCCAGGCCCCACCCACTTCCGCTTTGGGGGCCAGCAACAGTTGCCAGGGCAACCCTGGGCATGGCAGGGGGCTTAAGGGCGCCAGGACCCGCCCACTTCCGCTTTGGGGGCCAGCAACAGTTGCCAGGACAACCCTGGGCATGGCAGGGGGCTTAGGGGCGCCTGGACCCGCCCACTTCCGCTTTGGGGGCCAGCAACAGTTGCCAGGGCAACCCTGGGCATGGCATGGGGGCATAAGGGCGCCAGGCCCCGCCCACTTTCGCTTTGGGGGCCAGCAACAGTTGCCAGGACAACCCTGGGCATGGCAGGGGGCTTAGGGGCGCCTGGACCCGCCCACTTCCGCTTTGGGGGCCAGCAACAGTTGCCAGGACAACCCTGGGCATGGCAGGGGGCTTAAGGGCGCCTGGACCCGCCCATTTTTGCTTTGAGGGTCAGCAACAGTTGCCAGGACAACCCTGGGCATGGCAGGGGGCTTAAGGGCGCCTGGAAACGCCAACTTCCGCTTTGGGGGCCAGCAACAGTTGCCAGGGCAACCCTGGGCATGGCAGGGGGCTTAAGGGCGCCAGGCCCCGCCCACTTCCGCTTTGGGGGCCAGCAACAGTTGCCAGGGCAACCCTGGGCATGGCATGGGGGCATAAGGGCGCCAGGCCCCGCCCACTTTCGCTTTGGGGGCCAGCAACAGTTGCCAGGACAACCCTGGGCATGGCAGGGGGCTTAGGGGCGCCTGGACCCGCCCACTTCCGCTTTGGGGGCCAGCAACAGTTGCCAGGACAACCCTGGGCATGGCAGGGGGCTTAAGGGCGCCTGGACCCGCCCATTTTTGCTTTGAGGGTCAGCAACAGTTGCCAGGACAACCCTGGGCATGGCAGGGGGCTTAAGGGCGCCTGGAAATGCCAACTTCCGCTTTGGGGGCCAGCAACAGTTGCCAGGGCAACCCTGGGCATGGCAGGGGGCTTAAGGGCGCCAGGCCCCGCCCACTTCCGCTTTGGGGGCCAGCAACAGTTGCCAGGGCAACCCTGGGCATGGCAGGGGGCTTAAGGGCGCCAGGACCCGCCCACTTCCGCTTTGGGGGCCAGCAACAGTTGCCAGGACAACCCTGGGCATGGCAGGGGGCTTAGGGGCGCCTGGACCCGCCCACTTCCGCTTTGGGGGCCAGCAACAGTTGCCAGGGCAACCCTGGGCATGGCATGGGGGCATAAGGGCGCCAGGCCCCGCCCACTTTCGCTTTGGGGGCCAGCAACAGTTGCCAGGACAACCCTGGGCATGGCAGGGGGCTTAGGGGCGCCTGGACCCGCCCACTTCCGCTTTGGGGGCCAGCAACAGTTGCCAGGACAACCCTGGGCATGGCAGGGGGCTTAAGGGCGCCTGGACCCGCCCATTTTTGCTTTGAGGGTCAGCAACAGTTGCCAGGACAACCCTGGGCATGGCAGGGGGCTTAAGGGCGCCTGGAAACGCCAACTTCCGCTTTGGGGGCCAGCAACAGTTGCCAGGGCAACCCTGGGCATGGCAGGGGGCTTAAGGGCGCCAGGCCCCGCCCACTTCCGCTTTGGGGGCCAGCAACAGTTGCCAGGGCAACCCTGGGCATGGCATGGGGGCATAAGGGCGCCAGGCCCCGCCCACTTTCGCTTTGGGGGCCAGCAACAGTTGCCAGGACAACCCTGGGCATGGCAGGGGGCTTAGGGGCGCCTGGACCCGCCCACTTCCGCTTTGGGGGCCAGCAACAGTTGCCAGGACAACCCTGGGCATGGCAGGGGGCTTAAGGGCGCCTGGACCCGCCCATTTTTGCTTTGAGGGTCAGCAACAGTTGCCAGGACAACCCTGGGCATGGCAGGGGGCTTAAGGGCGCCTGGAAACGCCAACTTCCGCTTTGGGGGCCAGCAACAGTTGCCAGGGCAACCCTGGGCATGGCAGGGGGCTTAAGGGCGCCAGGCCCCGCCCACTTCCGCTTTGGGGGCCAGCAACAGTTGCCAGGGCAACCCTGGGCATGGCATGGGGGCATAAGGGCGCCAGGCCCCGCCCACTTTCGCTTTGGGGGCCAGCAACAGTTGCCAGGGCAACCCTGGGCATGGCAGGGGGCTTAAGGGCGCCAGGACCCGCCCACTTCCGCTTTGGGGGCCAGCAACAGTTGCCAGGACAACCCTGGGCATGGCAGGGGGCTTAAGGGCGCCTGGACCCGCCCACTTCCGCTTTGGGGGCCAGCAACAGTTGCCAGGGCAACCCTGGGCATGGCAGGGGGCTTAAGGGCGCCTGGACCCGCCCACTTCCGCTTTGGGGGAAAGCAACAGTTGCCAGGGCAACCCTGGGCATGGCAGGGGGCTTAAGGGGGCCTGGACCCGCCCACTTCCGCTTTGGGGGCCAGCAACAGTTGCCAGGGCAACCCTGGGCATGGCAGTCGGCTTAAGGGGGCCTGGACCCGCCCACTTCCGCTTTGGGGGCCAGCAACAGTTTCCAGGGCAACCCGGGGCATGGCAGGGGGCTTAAGGGTGCCTGGACCCGCCCACTTCCGCTTTGGGGGCCAGCAACAGTTGCCAGGGCAACCCTGGGCAAGGCAGGGGGCTTAAGGGCGCCTGGACCCGCCCACTTCCGCTTTGGGGGCCAGCAACAGTTGCCAGGGCAACCCTGGGCATGGCAGGGGGCTTAAGGGGGCCTGGACCCGCCCACTTCCGCTTTGGGGGCCAGCAACAGTTGCCAGGGCTACCATGGGCATGGCAGGGGGCTAACGGGCGCCATGACCCGCCCACTTCCGCTTTGGGGGCCAGCAACAGTTGCCAGGGCAACCCTGGGCATGGCAGGGGGCTTAAGGGTGCCATGACCCGCCCACTTCCGCTTTGGGGGCCAGCAACAGTTGCCAGGGCAACCCTGGGCATGGCAGGGGGCTTAAGGGGGCCTGGACCCGCCCACTTCCGCTTTGGGGGCCAGCAACAGTTGCCAGGGCTACCATGGGCATGACAGGGGGCTTAAGGGCGCCAGGACCCGCCCACTTCCGCTTTGGGGGCCAGCAACAGTTGCCAGGGCAAACCTGGGCATGGCAGGGGGCTTAAGGGGGCCTGGACCCGCCCACTTCCGCTTTGGGGGCGAGCAACAGTTGCCAGGGCTACCATGGGCATGGCAGTGGGCTTAAGGGCGCCAGGACCCGCCCACTTCCGCTTTGGGGGCCAGCAACAGTTGCCAGGGCAACCCTGGGCATGGCAGGGGGCTTAAGGGGGCCTGGGCCAGCCCACTTCCGCTTTGGGGGCCAGCAACAGTTGCCAGGGCAAACCTGGGCATTGCATGGGGGCTTAAGGGGGCCAGGACCTGTCCAATTCCGCTTTGGGGGCCAGCAACAGTTGCCAGGGAAACATTGGGCATGGCAGGGGGCTTAAGGGCGCCAGAACCCGCCCACTTCCGCTTTGGGGGCCAGCAACAGTTGCCAGGGCAACATTGGGCATGGCAGGGGGCTTAAGGGCGCCAGAACCCGCCCACTTCCACTTTGAGGGCCAGCAACAGTTGCCAGGGCAACATTGGGCATGGCAGGGGGCTTAAGGGAGTCAGGACCCGCCCACTTCCGCTTTGAGGGTCAGCAACAGTTACCAGGGCAACCCTGGGCATGGCAG
The DNA here is from genome assembly GCF_055691185.1 of Crinia signifera. Lineage (NCBI taxonomy): Eukaryota > Metazoa > Chordata > Amphibia > Anura > Myobatrachidae > Crinia > Crinia signifera. The sequence goes on along the minus strand of NC_139228.1, from coordinate 12,252,269 downwards.
GGGGCTTAAGGGTGCCAGAACCCGCCCACTTCCGCTTTGGGGGCCAGCAACAGTTGCCAGGGCAATATTGGGCATGGCAGGGGGCTTAAGGGCGCCAGGACCCGCCCACTTCCGCTTTGGGGGGCAGCAACAGTTGCCAGGGCAACCCTGGGCATGGCAGGGGGCTTAAGGGGGCCTGGACCCGCCCTCTTCCGCTTTGGGGGCCAGCAACAGTTGCCAGGGCAACCCTGGTCATGGCAGGGGGCTTAAGGGTGCCTGGACCCGCCCACTTCCGCTTTGGGGGCCAGCAACAGTTGCCAGGGCAACCCTGGGCATGGTAGTCGGCTTAAGGGGGCCTGGACCCGCCCACTTCCGCTTTGGGGGCCAGCAACAGTTGCCAGGGCAACCCTGGGCATGGCAGGGGGCTTAAGGGTGCCTGGACCGGCCCACTTCCGCTTTGGGGGCCAGCAACAGTTGCCAGGGCAACCCTGGGCAAGGTAGGGGGCTTAAGGGCGCCTGGACCCGCCCACTTCCGCTTTGGGGGTTAGCAACAGTTGCCAGGGCAACCCTGGGCATGGCAGAGGGCTTCAGGGCGCCTGGACCCGCCCACTTCCGCTTTGGGGGCCAGCAACAGTTGCTAGGGCAACCCTGGGCATGGCAGGGGGCTTAAGGGGGCCAGGACCCGCCCACTTCCGCTTTGGGGGCCAGCAACAGTTGCCAGGGCAACCCTGGGCATGGCAGGGGGCTTAAGGGGGCCTGGACCCGCCCACTTCCGCTTTGGGGGCCAGCAACAGTTGCCAGGGCTACCATGGGCATGGCAGGGGGCTTAAGGGCGCCTGGACCCGCCCACTTCCGCTTTGGGGGCCAGCAACAGTTGCTAGGGCAACCCTGGGCATGGCAGGGGGCTTAAGGGGGCCAGGACCCGCCCACTTCCGCTTTGGGGGCCAGCAACAGTTGCCAGGGCAACCCTGGGCATAACAGGGGGCTTAAGGGGGCAAGGACCCGCCCACTTCCGCTTTGGGGGCCAGCAACAGTTGCCAGGGCAACCCTGGGCATGGCAGGGGGCTTAAGGGGGCCTGGACCCTCCCACTTCCGCTTTGGGGGCCAGCAACAGTTGCCAGGGCAACATTGGGCATGGCAGGGGGCTTAAGGGGGCCAGGACCCGCCCACTTCCGCTTTGGGGGCCAGCAACAGTTGCCAGGGCAACCCTGGGCATGGCAGGGGGCTTAAGGGGGCCTGGACCCCCCCACTTCCGCTTTGGGGGCCAGCAACAGTTGCCAGGGCTACCATGGGCATGGCAGGGGGCTTATGGGCGCCATGACCCACCCACTTCCGCTTTGGGGGCCAGCAACAGTTGCCAGGGCAAACCTGGGCATGGCAGGGGGCTTAAGGCGGCCTGGACCCGCCCACTTCCGCTTTGGGGGCCAGCAACAGTTGCCAGGGCTACCATGGGCATGGCAGGGGGCTTAAGGGCGCCATGACCCGCCCACTTCCGCTATGGGGGCCAGCAACAGTTGCCAGGGCAACCCTGGGCATGGCAGGGGGCTTAAGGGGGCCAGGACCCGCCCACTTCCGCTTTGGGGGCCAGCAACAGTTGCCAGGGCAACCCTGGGCATGGCAGGGGGCTTAAGGGGGCCTGGACCCGCCCACTTCCGCTTTGGGGGCCAGCAACAGTTGCCAGGGCAACATTGGGCATGGCAGGGGGCTTAAGGGCGCCAGAACCCGCCCACTTCCGCTTTGGGGGCCAGCAACAGTTGCCAGGGCAACCCTGGGCATGGCAGGGGGCTTAAGGGCGCAAGGACCCGCCCACTTCCGCTTTGGGGGCCAGCAACAGTTGCCAGGGCAACATTGGGCATGGCAGGGGGCTTAAGGGCGCCAGGACCCGCCCACTTCTGCTTTGGGGGCCAGCAACAGTTGCCAGGGCAACCCTGGGCATGGCAGGGGGCTTAAGGGCGCCAGGACCCGCCCACTTCCGCTTTGGGGGCTAGCAACAGTTGCCAGGGCAACATTGGGCATGGCAGGGGGCTTAAGGGCGCCAGAACCCGCCCACTTCCGCTTTGGGGGCCAGCAACAGTTGCCAGGGCAACATTGTTCTTGGCAGGGGGCTTAAGGGAGTCAGGACCCACCCACTTCCGCTTTGAGGGTCAGCAACAGTTAACAGGGCAACCCTTGGGCATGGCAGGGGGCTTAAGGGCGCCAGAACCCGCCCACTTCCGCTTTGGGGGCCAGCAACAGTTGCCAGGGCAATATTGGTCATGGCAGGGGGCTTAAGGGCGCCAGGACCCGCCCACTTCCGCTTTGGGGGGCAGCAACAGTTGCCAGGGCAACCCTGGGCATGGCAGGGGGCTTAAGGGGGCCTGGACCCGCCCTCTTCCGCTTTGGGGGACAGCAACAGTTGCCAGGGCAACCCTGGGCATTGCAGGGGGCTTAAGGGGGCCTGGACCAGCCCACTTCCGCTTTGGGGGCCAGCAACAGTTGCCAGGGCAAACCTGGGCATGGCAGGGGGCTTAAGGGGGCCAGGACCCGCCCACTTCCGCTTTGGGGGCAAGCAACAGTTGCCAGGGCAACATTGGGCATGGCAGGGGGCTTAAGGGTGCCAGGACCCGCCCACTTAAGCTTTGGGGGCCAGCAACAGTTGCCAGGGCAACCCTGGGCAAGGCAGGGGGCTTAAGGGCGCCTGGACCCGCCCACTTCCGCTTTGGGGCCAGACACAGTTGCCAGGGCAACCCTGGGCATGGCAGGGGGCTTAAGGGGGCCTGAACCCTCCCACTTCCGCTTTGGGGGCCAGCAACAGTTGCCAGGGCAACCCTGGTCATGGCAGGGGGCTTAAGGGTGCCTGGACCCGCCCACTTCCGCTTTGGGGGCCAGCAACAGTTGCCAGGGCAACCCTGGGCATGGCAGGGGGCTTAAGGGCGCCTGGACCCTCCCACTTCCGCTTTGGGGGCCAGCAACAGTTGCCAGGGCAACCCTGGTCATGGCAGGGGGCTTAAGGGGGCCTGAACCCTCCCACTTCCGCTTTGGGGGCCAGCAACAGTTGCCAGGGCAACCCTGGGCATGGCAGGGGGCCAGGACCCGCCCACTTCCGCTTTGGGGGCCAGCAACAGTTGCCAGGGCAACCCTGGGCATGGCAGGGGGCTTAAGGGGGCCTGGACCCGCCCACTTCCGCTTTGGGGGCCAGCAACGGTTGCCAGGGCTACCATGGGCATGGCAGGGGGCTTACGGGCGCCATGACCCGCCCACTTCCGCTTTGGGGGCCAGCAACAGTTGCCAGGGCAACCCTGGGCATGGCAGGGGGCTTAAGGGGGCCTGGACCCGCCCACTTCCGCTTTGGGGGCCAGCAACAGTTGCCAGGGCTACCATGGGCATGGCAGGGGGCTTAAGGGCGCCATGACCCGCCCACTTCCGCTTTGGGGGCCAGCAACAGTTGCCAGGGCAACCCTGGGCATGGCAGGGGGCTTAAGGGGGCCAGGACCCGCCCACTTCCGCTTTGGGGGCCAGCAACAGTTGCCAGGGCAACCCTGGGCATGGCAGGGGGCTTAAGGGGGCCTGGACCCGCCCACTTCCGCTTTGGGGGCCAGCAACAGTTGCCAGGGCTACCATGGGCATGACAGGGGGCTTAAGGGCGCCAGGACCCGCCCACTTCCGCTTTGGGGGCCAGCAACAGTTGCCAGGGCAACCCTGGGCATGGCAGGGGGCTTAAGGGGGCCTGGACCCGCCCACTTCCGCTTTGGGGGCGAGCAACAATTGCCAGGGCTACCATGGGCATGGCAGGGGGTTTAAGGGGGCCAGGACCCGCCCACTTCCGCTTTGGGGGCCAGCAACAGTTGCCAGGGCAACCCTGGGCATGGCAGGGGGCTTAAGGGGGCCTGGGCCAGCCCACTTCCGCTTTGGGGGCCAGCAACAGTTGCCATGGCAAACCTGGGCATTGCAGGGGGCTTAAGGGGGCCAGGACCCGTCCAATACCGCTTTGGGGGCCAGCAACAGTTGCCAGGGCAACATTGGGCATGGCAGGGGGCTTAAGGGCGCCATGACCCGCCCACTTCCGCTTTGGGGGCCAGCAACAGTTGCCAGGGCAACCCTGGGCATGGCAGGGGGCTTAAGGGGGCCAGGACCCGCCCACTTCCGCTTTGGGGGCCAGCAACAGTTGCCAGGGCAACCCTGGGCGTGGCAGGGGGCTTAAGGGGGCCAGGACCCGCCCACTTCCGCTTTGGGGGCCAGCAACATTTGCCAGGGCTACCATGAGCATGGCAGGGGGCTTAAGGGCGCCATGACCCGCCCACTTCCGCTTTGGTGGCCAGCAACAGTTGCCAGGGCAACCCTGGGCATGGCAGGGGGCTTAAGGGCGCCAGAACCCGCCCACTTCCGCTTTGGGGGCCAGCAACAGTTGCCAGGGCTACCATGGGCATGGCAGGGGGCTTAAGGGCGCGAGGACCCGCCCACTTCCGCTTTGGGGGCCAGCAACAGTTGCCAGGGCAACCCTTGGCATGGCAGAGGGCTTAAGGGCGCCTGGACCCGCCCACTTCCGCTTTGGGGGCCAGCAACAGTTGCCAGGGCTACCCAGGGCATGGCAGGGGGCTTAAGGGCGCCAGGACCCGCCCACTTCCGCTTTGGGGGCCAGCAACAGTTGCCAGGGCAACCCTGGGCATGGCAGGGGGCTTAAGGGCGCAAGGACCCGCCCACTTCCGCTTTGGGGGCCAGCAACAGTTGCCAGGGCAACATTGGGCATGGCAGGGGGCTTAAGGGCGCCAGGACCCGCCCACTTCCGCTTTGGGGGCCAGCAACAGTTGCCAGGGCAACCCTGGGCATGGCAGGGGGCTTAAGGGCGCCAAAACCCGCCCACTTCCGCTTTGGGGGCCAGCAACAGTTGCCAGGGCAACATTGGGCATGGCAGGGGGCTTAAGGGCGCCAGAACCCGCCCACTTCCGCTTTGGGGGCCAGCAACAGTTGCCAGGGCAACATTGGGCACGGCAGGGGGCTTAAGGGAGTCAGGACCCGCCCACTTCCGCTTTGAGGGTCAGCAACAGTTACCAGGGCAACCCTGGGCATGGCAGGGGGCTTAAGGGCGCCAGAACCCGCCCACTTCCGCTTTGGGGGCCAGCAACAGTTGCCAGGGCAATATTGGGCATGGCAAGGGGCTTAAGGGCGCCAGGACCCGCCCACTTCCGCTTTGGGGGGCAGCAACAGTTGCCAGGGCAACCCTGGGCATGGCAGGGGGCTTAAGGGGGCCTGGACCCGCCCTCTTCCGCTTTGGGGGCCAGCAACAGTTGCCAGGGCAACCCTGGGCATTGCAGGGGGCTTAAGGGGGCCTGGACCAGCCCACTTCCGCTTTGGGGGCAAGCAACAGTTGCCAGGGCAAACCTGGGCATGGCAGGGGGCTTAAGGGGGCCAGGACCCGCCCACTTAAGCTTTGGGGGACAGAAACAGTTGCCAGGGCAACCCTGGGCAAGGCAGGGGGCTTAAGGGCGCCTGGACCCGCCCACTTCCGCTTTGGGGGCCAGACACAGTTGCCAGGGCAACCCTGGGCATGGCAGGGGGCTTAAGGGGGCCTGGACCCTCCCACTTCCGCTTTGGGGGCCATCAACAGTTGCCAGGGCAATATTGGGCATGGCAGGGGGCTTAAGGGCGCCAGGACCCGCCCACTTCCGCTTTGGGGGGCAGCAACAGTTGCCAGGGCAACCCTGGGCATGGCAGGGGGCTTAAGGGGGCCTGGACCCGCCCTCTTCCGCTTTGGGGGCCAGCAACAGTTGCCAGGGCAACCCTGGGCATTGCAGGGGGCTTAAGGGGGCCTGGACCAGCCCACTTCCGCTTTGGGGGCAAGCAACAGTTGCCAGGGCAAACCTGGGCATGGCAGGGGGCTTAAGGGGGCCAGGACCCGCCCACTTAAGCTTTGGGGGACAGAAACAGTTGCCAGGGCAACCCTGGGCAAGGCAGGGGGCTTAAGGGCGCCTGGACCCGCCCACTTCCGCTTTGGGGGCCAGACACAGTTGCCAGGGCAACCCTGGGCATGGCAGGGGGCTTAAGGGGGCCTGGACCCTCCCACTTCCGCTTTGGGGGCCATCAACAGTTGCCAGGGCCACCCTGGTCATGGCAGGGGGCTTAAGGGTGCCTGGACCCGCCCACTTCCGCTTTAGGGGCCAGCAACAGTTGCCAGGGCAACCCTGGGCATGGTAGTCGGCATAAGGGGGCCTGGACCCGCCCACTTCCGCTTTGGGGGCCAGCAACAGTTGCCAGGGCAACCCTGGGCATGGCAGGGGGCTTAAGGGTGCCTGGACCCGCCCACTTCCGCTTTGGGGGCCAGCAACAGTTGCTAGGGCAACCCTGGGCATGGCAGGGGGCTTAAGGGGGCCAGGACCCGCCCACTTCCGCTTTGGGGGCCAGCAACAGTTGCCAGGGCAACCCTGGGCATGGCAGGGGGCTTAAGGGGGCCTGGACCCGCCCACTTCCGCTTTGGGGGCCAGCAACAGTTGCCAGGGCTACCATGGGCATGGCAGGGGGCTTACGGGCGCCATGACCCGCCCACTTCCGCTTTGGGGGCCAGCAACAGTTGCCAGGGCAACCCTGGGCATGGCAGGGGGCTTAAGGGGGCCTGGACCCGCCCACTTCCGCTTTGGGGGCCAGCAACAGTTGCCAGGGCTACCATGGGCATGGCAGGGGGCTTAAGGGCGCCATGACCCGCCCACTTCCGCTTTGGGGGCCAGAAACAGTTGCCAGGGCAACCCTGGGCATGGCAGGGGGCTTAAGGGGGCCAGGACCCGCCCACTTCCGCTTTGGGGGCCAGCAACAGTTGCCAGGGCAACCCTGGGCATGGCAGGGGGCTTAAGGGTGCCATGACCCGCCTACTTCCGCTTTGGGGGCCAGCAACAGTTGCCAGGGCAACCCTGGGCATGGCAGGGGGCTTAAGGGGGCCAGTACCCGCCCACTTCCGCTTTGGGGGCCAGCAACAGTTGCCAGGGCAACCCTGGGCATGGCAGGGGGCTTAAGGGGGCCTGGACCCGCCCACTTCCGCTTTGGGGGCCAGCAACAGTTGCCAGGGCTACCATGGGCATGACAGGGGGCTTAAGGGCGCCAGGACCCGCCCACTTCCGCTTTGGGGGCCAGCAACAGTTGCCAGGGCAACCATGGGCATGGCAGGGGGCTTAAGGGCGCCAGAACCCGCCCACTTCCGCTTTGGGGGCCAGCAACAGTTGCGAGGGCAACATTGGGCATGGCAGGGGGCTTAAGGGCGCCAGAACCCGCCCACTTCCGCTTTGGGGGCCAGCAACAGTTGCCAGGGCAACATTGGGCATGGCAGGGGGCTTAAGGGAGTCAGGACCCGCCCACTTCCGCTTTGAGGGTCAGCAACAGTTACCAGGGCAACCCTGGGCATGGCAGGGGGCTTAAGGGCGCCAGAACCCGCCCACTTCCGCTTTGGGGGCCAGCAACAGTTGCCAGGGCAATATTGGGCATGGCAGGGGGCTTAAGGGCGCCAGGACCCGCCCACTTCCGCTTTGGGGGGCAGCAACAGTTGCCAGGGCAACCCTGGGCATGGCAGGGGGCTTAAGGGGGCCTGGACCCGCCCTCTTCCGCTTTGGGGGCCAGCAACAGTTGCCAGGGCAACCCTGGGCATGGTAGTCGGCTTAAGGGGGCCTGGACCCGCCCACTTCCGCTTTGGGGGCCAGCAACAGTTGCCAGGGCAACCCTGGGCATGGCAGGGGGTTTAAGGGTGCCTGGACCCGCCCACTTCCGCTTTGGGGGCCAGCAACAGTTGCCAGGGCAACCCTGGGCAATGTAGGGGGCTTAAGGGCGCCTGGACCCGCCCACTTCCGCTTTGGGGGTTAGCAACAGTTGCCAGGGCAACCCTGGGCATGGCAGAGGGCTTAAGGGCGCCTGGACCCGCCCACTTCCGCTTTGGGGGCCAGCAACAGTTGCTAGGGCAACCCTGGGCATGGCAGGGGGCTTAAGGGGGCCAGGACCCGCCCACTTCCGCTTTGGGGGCCAGCAACAGTTGCCAGGGCAACCCTGGGCATGGCAGGGGGCTTAAGGGGGCCTGGACCCGCCCACTTCCGCTTTGGGGGCCAGCAACAGTTGCCAGGGCTACCATGGGTATGGCAGGGGGCTTAAGGGCGCCTGGACCCGCCTACTTCCGCTTTGGGGGCCAGCAACAGTTGCTAGGGCAACCCTGGGCATGGCAGGGGGCTTAAGGGGGCCAGGACCCGCCCACTTCCGCTTTGGGGGCCAGCAACAGTTGCCAGGGCAACCCTGGGCATGGCAGGGGGCTTAAGGGGGCCAGGACCCACCCACTTCCGCTTTGGGGGCCAGCAACAGTTGCCAGGGCAACCCTGGGCATGGCAGGGGGCTTAAGGGGGCCTGGACCCGCCCACTTCCGCTTTGGGGGCCAGCAACAGATGCCAGGGCAACATTGGGCATGGCAGGGGGCTTAAGGGGGCCAGGACCCGCCCACTTCCGCTTTGGGGGCCAGCAACAGTTGCCAGGGCAACCCTGGGCATGGCAGGGGGCTTAAGGGGGCCTGGACCCGCCCACTTCCGCTTTGGGGGCCAGCAACAGTTGCCAGGGCTACCATGGGCATGGCAGAGGGCTTATGGGCGCCATGACCCGCCCACTTCCGCTTTGGGGGCCAGCAACAGTTGCCAGGGCAACCCTGGGCATGGCAGGGGGCTTAAGGGCGCCAGAACCCACCCACTTCCGCTTTGGGGGCCAGCAACAGTTGCCAGGGCAACCCTGGGCATGGCAGGGGGCTTAAGGGCGCCAGGACCCGCCCACTTCCGCTTTGGGGGCCAGCAACAGTTGCCAGGTCAACATTGGGCATGGCAGGGGGCTTAAGGGCGCCAGGACCCGCCCACTTCCGCTTTGGGGGCCAGCAACAGTTGCCAGGGCAACCCTTGGCATGGCAGAGGGCTTAAGGGCGCCTGGACCCGCCCACTTCCGCTTTGGGGGCCAGCAACAGTTGCCAGGGCTACCCTGGGCATGGCAGGGGGCTTAAGGGCGCCAGGACCCGCCCACTTCCGCTTTGGGGGCCAGCAACAGTTGCCAGGGCTACCCTGGGCATGGCAGGGGGCTTAAGGGAGTCAGGACCCGCCCACTTCCGCTTTGAGGGTCAGCAACAGTTACCAGGGCAACCCTGGGCATGGCAGGGGGCTTAAGGGCGCCAGAACCCGCCCACTTCCGCTTTGGGGGCCAGCAACAGTTGCCAGGGCAATATTGGGCATGGCAGGGGGCTTAAGGGCGCCAGGACCCGCCCACTTCCGCTTTGGGGGCCAGCAACAGTTGCCAGGGCAAACCTGGGCATGGCAGGGGGCTTAAGGGGGCAAGGACCCGCCCACTTCCGCTTTGGGGGCCAGCAACAGTTGCCAGGGCAACATTGGGCATGGCAGGGGGCTTAAGGGTGCCAGGACCCGCCCACTTAAGCTTTGGGGGCCAGCAACAGTTGCCAGGGCAACCCTGGGCAAGGTAGGGGGCTTAAGGGCGCCTGGACCCGCCCACTTCCGCTTTGGGGGTTAGCAACAGTTGCCAGGGCAACCCTGGGCATGGCAGAGGGCTTAAGGGCGCCTGGACCCGCCCACTTCCGCTTTGGGGGCCAGCAACAGTTGCCAGGGCTACCATGGGCATGACAGGGGGCTTAAGGGCGCCAGGACCCGCCCACTTCCGCTTTGGGGGCCAGCAACAGTTGCCAGGGCTACCATGGGCATGACAGGGGGCTTAAGGGCGCCAGAACCCGCCCACTTCCGCTTTGGGGGCCAGCAACAGTTGCCAGGGCAACATTGGGCATGGCAGGGGGCTTAAGGGCGCCAGAACCCACCCACTTCCGCTTTGGGGGCCAGCAACAGTTGCCAGGGCAACCCTGGGCATGGCAGGGGGCTTAAGGGCGCCAGGACCCGCCTACTTCCGCTTTGGGGGCCAGCAACAGTTGCCAGGTCAACATTGGGCATGGCAGGGGGCTTAAGGGCGCCAGGACCCGCCCACTTCCGCTTTGGGGGCCAGCAACAGTTGCCAGGGCAACCCTTGGCATGGCAGAGGGCTTAAGGGCGCCTGGACCCGCCCACTTCCGCTTTGGGGGCCAGCAACAGTTGCCAGGGCTACCCTGGGCATGGCAGGGGGCTTAAGGGCGCCAGGACCCGCCCACTTCCGCTTTGGGGGCCAGCAACAGTTGCCAGGGCAACCCTGGGCATGGCAGGGGGCTTAAGGGCGCAAGGACCCACCCACTTCCGCTTTGGGGGCCAGCAACAGTTGCCAGGGCAACATTGGGCATGGCAGGGGGCTTAAGGGCGCCAGGACCCGCCCACTTCCGCTTTGGGGGCCAGCAACAGTTGCCAGGGCAACCCTGGGCATGGCAGAGGGCTTAAGGGCGCCTGGACCCGCCCACTTCCGCTTTGGGGGCCAGCAACAGTTGCCAGGGCTACCATGGGCATGGCAGAGGGCTTATGGGCGCCATGACCCGCCCACTTCCGCTTTGGGGGCCAGCAACAGTTGCCAGGGCAACCCTGGGCATGGCAGGGGGCTTAAGGGCGCCAGAACCCACCCACTTCCGCTTTGGGGGCCAGCAACAGTTGCCAGGGCAACCCTGGGCATGGCAGGGGGCTTAAGGGCGCCAGGACCCGCCTACTTCCGCTTTGGGGGCCAGCAACAGTTGCCAGGTCAACATTGGGCATGGCAGGGGGCTTAAGGGCGCCAGGACCCGCCCACTTCCGCTTTGGGGGCCAGCAACAGTTGCCAGGGCAACCCTTGGCATGGCAGAGGGCTTAAGGGCGCCTGGACCCGCCCACTTCCGCTTTGGGGGCCAGCAACAGTTGCCAGGGCTACCCTGGGCATGGCAGGGGGCTTAAGGGCGCCAGGACCCGCCCACTTCCGCTTTGGGGGCCAGCAACAGTTGCCAGGGCAACCCTGGGCATGGCAGGGGGCTTAAGGGCGCAAGGACCCACCCACTTCCGCTTTGGGGGCCAGCAACAGTTGCCAGGGCAACATTGGGCATGGCAGGGGGCTTAAGGGCGCCAGGACCCGCCCACTTCCGCTTTGGGGGCCAGCAACAGTTGCCAGGGCAACCCTGGGCATGGCAGAGGGCTTAAGGGCGCCTGGACCCGCCCACTTCCGCTTTGGGGGCCAGCAACAGTTGCCAGGGCTACCATGGGCATGGCAGAGGGCTTATGGGCGCCATGACCCGCCCACTTCCGCTTTGGGGGCCAGCAACAGTTGCCAGGGCAACCCTGGGCATGGCAGGGGGCTTAAGGGCGCCAGAACCCACCCACTTCCGCTTTGGGGGCCAGCAACAGTTGCCAGGGCAACCCTGGGCATGGCAGGGGGCTTAAGGGCGCCAGGACCCGCCCACTTCCGCTTTGGGGGCCAGCAACAGTTGCCAGGTCAACATTGGGCATGGCAGGGGGCTTAAGGGCGCCAGGACCCGCCCACTTCCGCTTTGGGGGCCAGCAACAGTTGCCAGGGCAACCCTTGGCATGGCAGAGGGCTTAAGGGCGCCTGGACCCGCCCACTTCCGCTTTGGGGGCCAGCAACAGTTGCCAGGGCTACCCTGGGCATGGCAGGGGGCTTAAGGGCGCCAGGACCCGCCCACTTCCGCTTTGGGGGCCAGCAACAGTTGCCAGGGCAACCCTGGGCATGGCAGGGGGCTTAAGGGCGCAAGGACCCACCCACTTCCGCTTTGGGGGCCAGCAACAGTTGCCAGGGCAACATTGGGCATGGCAGGGGGCTTAAGGGCGCCAGGACCCGCCCACTTCCGCTTTGGGGGCCAGCAACAGTTGCCAGGGCAACCCTGGGCATGGCAGGGGGCTTAAGGGCGCCAGGACCCGCCCACTTCCGCTTTGGGGGCCAGCAACAGTTGCCAGGGCAACATTGGGCATGGCAGGGGGCTTAAGGGCGCCAGAACCCGCCCACTTCCGCTTTGGGGGCCAGCAACAGTTGCCAGGGCAACCCTGGGTATGGCAGGGGGCTTAAGGGCGCAAGGACCCGCCCACTTCCGCTTTGGGGGCCAGCAACAGTTGCCAGGGCAACATTGGGCATGGCAGGGGGCTTAAGGGCGCCAGGACCCGCCCACTTCCGCTTTGGGGGCCAGCAACAGTTGCCAGGGCAACCCTGGGCATGGCAGGCGGCTTAAGGGCGCCAGGACCCGCCCACTTCCGCTTTGGGGGCCAGCAACAGTTGCCAGGGCATCATTGGGCATGGCAGGGGGCTTAAGGGCGCCAGAACCCGCCCACTTCCGCTTTGGGGGCCAGCAACAGTTGCCAGGGCAACATTGGGCATGGCAGGGGGCTTAAGGGAGTCAGGACCCGCCCACTTCCGCTTTGAGGGTCAGCAACAGTTACCAGGGCAACCCTGGGCATGGCAGGGGGCTTAAGGGCGCCAGAACCCGCCCACTTCCGCTTTGGGGGCCAGCAACAGTTGCCAGGGCAATATTGGGCATGGCAGGGGGCTTAAGGGCGCCAGGACCCGCCCACTTCCGCTTTGGGGGCCAGCAACAGTTGCCAGGGCAAACCTGGGCATGGCAGGGGGCTTAAGGGGGCCAGGACCCGCCCACTTCCGCTTTGGGGGCCAGCAACAGTTGCCAGGGCAACATTGGGCATGGCAGGGGGCTTAAGGGTGCCAGGACCCGCCCACTTAAGCTTTGGGGGCCAGCAACAGTTGCCAGGGCAACCCTGGGCAAGGTAGGGGGCTTAAGGGCGCCTGGACCCGCCCACTTCCGCTTTGGGGGTTAGCAACAGTTGCCAGGGCAACCCTGGGCATGGCAGAGGGCTTAAGGGCGCCTGGACCCGCCCACTTCCGCTTTGGGGGCCAGCAACAGTTGCCAGTGCTACCATGGGCATGACAGGGGGCTTAAGGGCGCCAGGACCCGCCCACTTCCGCTTTGGGGGCCAGCAACAGTTGCCAGGGCTACCATGGGCATGACAGGGGGCTTAAGGGCGCCAGAACCCGCCCACTTCCGCTTTGGGGGCCAGCAACAGTTGCCAGGGCAACATTGGGCATGGCAGGGGGCTTAAGGGCGCCAGAACCCACCCACTTCCGCTTTGGGGGCCAGCAACAGTTGCCAGGGCAACCCTGGGCATGGCAGGGGGCTTAAGGGCGCCAGGACCCGCCTACTTCCGCTTTGGGGGCCAGCAACAGTTGCCAGGTCAACATTGGGCATGGCAGGGGGCTTAAGGGCGCCAGGACCCGCCCACTTCCGCTTTGGGGGCCAGCAACAGTTGCCAGGGCAACCCTTGGCATGGCAGAGGGCTTAAGGGCGCCTGGACCCGCCCACTTCCGCTTTGGGGGCCAGCAACAGTTGCCAGGGCTACCCTGGGCATGGCAGGGGGCTTAAGGGCGCCAGGACCCGCCCACTTCCGCTTTGGGGGCCAGCAACAGTTGCCAGGGCAACCCTGGGCATGGCAGGGGGCTTAAGGGCGCAAGGACCCACCCACTTCCGCTTTGGGGGCCAGCAACAGTTGCCAGGGCAACATTGGGCATGGCAGGGGGCTTAAGGGCGCCAGGACCCGCCCACTTCCGCTTTGGGGGCCAGCAACAGTTGCCAGGGCAACCCTGGGCATGGCAGGGGGCTTAAGGGCGCCAGGACCCGCCCACTTCCGCTTTGGGGGCCAGCAACAGTTGCCAGGGCATCATTGGGCATGGCAGGGGGCTTAAGGGCGCCAGAACCCGCCCACTTCCGCTTTGGGGGCCAGCAACAGTTGCCAGGGCAACATTGGGCATGGCAGGGGGCTTAAGGGCGCCAGGACCCGCCCACTTCCGCTTTGGGGGCCAGCAACAGTTGCCAGGGCAACCCTGGGCATGGCAGGGGGCTTAAGGGGGCCTGGGCCAGCCCACTTCCGCTTTGGGGGCCAGCAACAGTTGCCAGGGCAAACCTGGGCATTGCAGGGGGCTTAAGGGGGCCAGGACCCTTCCAATTCCGCTTTGGGGGCCAGCAACAGTTGCCAGGGCAACATTGGGCATGGCAGGGGGCTTAAGGGCGCCAGAACCCGCCCACTTCCGCTTTGGGGGCCAGCAACAGTTGCCAGGGCAACATTGGGCATGGCAGGGGGCTTAAGGGCGCCAGAACCCGCCCACTTCCGCTTTGGGGGCCAGCAACAGTTGCCAGGGCAATATTGGGCATGGCAGGGGGCTTAAGGGCACCAGGACCCGCCCACTTCCGCTTTGGGGGCCAGCAACAGTTGCCAGGGCAACCCTGGGCATGGCAGGGGGCTTAAGGGGGCCTGGACCCTCCCACTTCCGCTTTGGGGGCCAGCAACAGTTGCCAGGGCAACCCTGGTCATGGCAGGGGGCTTAAGGGTGCCTGGACCCGCCCACTTCCGCTTTGGGGGCCAGCAACAGTTGCCAGGGCAACCCTGGGCATGGTTGTCGGCTTAAGGGGGCCTGGACCCGCCCACTTCCGCTTTGGGGGCCAGCAACAGTTGCCAGGGCAACCCTGGGCATGGCAGGGGGCTTAAGGGTGCCTGGACCCGCCCACTTCCGCTTTGGGGGCCAGCAACAGTTGCTAGGGCAACCCTGGGCATGGCAGGGGGCTTAAGGGGGCCAGGACCCGCCCACTTCCGCTTTGGGGGCCAGCAACAGTTGCCAGGGCAACCCTGGGCATGGCAGGGGGCTTAAGGGGGCCTGGACCCGCCCACTTCCGCTTTGGGGGCCAGCAACAGTTGCCAGGGCAACCCTGGGCATGGTTGTCGGCTTAAGGGGGCCTGGACCCGCCCACTTCCGCTTTGGGGGCCAGCAACAGTTGCCAGGGCAACCCTGGGCATGGCAGGGGGCTTAAGGGTGCCTGGACCCGCCCACTTCCGCTTTGGGGGCCAGCAACAGTTGCTAGGGCAACCCTGGGCATGGCAGGGGGCTTAAGGGGGCCAGGACCCGCCCACTTCCGCTTTGGGGGCCAGCAACAGTTGCCAGGGCAACCCTGGGCATGGCAGGGGGCTTAAGGGGGCCTGGACCCGCCCACTTCCGCTTTGGGGGCCAGCAACAGTTGCCAGGGCTACCATGGGTATGGCAGGGGGCTTAAGGGCGCCTGGACCCGCCTACTTCCGCTTTGGGGGCCAGCAACAGTTGCCAGGGCAACCCTGGGCATGGCAGGGGGCTTAAGGGGGCCTGGACCCGCCAACTTCCGCTTTGGGGGCCAGCAACAGTTGCCAGGGCAACATTGGGCATGGCAGGGGGCTTAAGGGGGCCAGGACCCGCCCACTTCCGCTTTGGGGGCCAGCAACAGTTGCCAGGGCAACCCTGGGCATGGCAGGGGGCTTAAGGGGGCCTGGACCCGCCCACTTCCGCTTTGGGGGCCAGCAACAGTTGCCAGGGCTACCATGGGCATGGCAGGGGGCTTATGGGCGCCATGACCCGCCCACTTCCGCTTTGGGGGCCAGCAACAGTTGCCAGGGCAACCCTGGGCATAGCAGGGGGCTTAAGGGGGCCTGGACCCGCCCACTTCCGCTTTGGGGGCCAGTAACAGTTGCCAGGGCTACCATGGGCATGGCAGGGGGCTTAAGGGCGCCATGACCCGCCCACTTCCGCTTTGGGGGCCAGCAACAGTTGCCAGGGCAACCCTGGGAATGGCAGGGGGCTTAAGGGGGCCAGGACCCGCCCTCTTCCGCTTTGGGGGCCAGCAACAGTTGCCAGGGCAACCCTGGGCATGACAGGGGGCTTAAGGGGGCCTGGACCCGCCCACTTCCGCTTTGGGGGCCAGCAACAGTTGCCAGGGCAACATTGGGCATGGCAGGGGGCTTAAGGGCGCCAGAACCCGCCCACTTCCGCTTTGGGGGCCAGCAACAGTTGCCAGGGCAACCCTGGGCATGGCAGGGGGCTTAAGGGCGCAAGGACCCGCCCACTTCCGCTTTGGGGGCCAGCAACAGTTGCCAGGGCAACATTGGGCATGGCAGGGGGCTTAAGGGCGCAAGGACCCGCCCACTTCCGCTTTGGGGGCCAGCAACAGTTGCCAGGGCAACCCTGGGCATGGCAGGGGGCTTAAGGGCGCCAGGACCCGCCCATTTCCGCTTTGGGGGCCAGCAACAGTTGCCAGGGCAACATTGGGCATGGCAGGGGGCTTAAGGGCGCCAGAACCCGCCCACTTCCGCTTTGGGGGCCAGCAACAGTTGCCAGGGCAACATTGGGCATGGCAGGGGGCTTAAGGGAGTCAGGACCCGCCCACTTCCGCTTTGAGGGTCAGCAACAGTTACCAGGGCAACCCTGGGCATGGCAGGGGGCTTAAGGGCGCCAGAACCTGCCCACTTCCGCTTTGGGGGCCAGCAACAGTTGCCAGGGCAATATTGGGCATGGCAGGGGGCTTAAGGGCGCCAGGACCCGCCCACTTCCGCTTTGGGGGGGCAGCAACAGTTGCCAGGGCAACCCTGGGCATGGCAGGGGGCTTAAGGGGGCCTGGACCCGCCCTCTTCCGCTTTGGGGGCCAGCAACAGTTGCCAGGGCAACCCTGGGCATTGCAGGGGGCTTAAGGGGGCCTGGACCAGCCCACTTCCGCTTTGGGGGCCAGCAACAGTTGCCAGGGCAAACCTGGGCATGGCAGGGGGCTTAAGGGGGCCAGGACCCACCCACTTCCGCTTTGGGGGCCAGCAACAGTTGCCAGGGCAACATTGGGCATGGCAGGGGGCTTAAGGGTGCCAGGACCCGCCCACTTAAGCTTTGGGGGCCAGCAACAGTTGCCAGGGCAACCCTGGGCAAGGCAGGGGGCTTAAGGGCGCCTGGACCCGCCCACTTCCACTTTGGGGGCCAGACACAGTTGCCAGGGCAACCCTGGGCATGGCAGGGGGCTTAAGGGGGTCTGGACCCTCCCACTTCCGCTTTGGGGGCCAGCAACAGTTGCCAGGGCAACCCTGATCATGGCAGGGGGCTTAAGGGTGCCTGGACCCGCCCACTTCCGCTTTGGGGGCCAGCAACAGTTGCCAGGGCAACCCTGGGCATGGAAGTCGGCTTAAGGGGGCCTGGACCCGCCCACTTCCGCTTTGGGGGCCAGAAACAGTTGCCAGGGCAACCCTGGGCATGGCAGGGGGCTTAAGGGTGCCTGGACCCGCCCACTTCCGCTTTGGGGGCCAGCAACAGTTGCCAGGGCAACCCTGGGCAAGGTAGGGGGCTTAAGGGCGCCTGGACCCGCCCACTTCCGCTTTGGGGGCCAGCAACAGTTGCTAGGGCAACCCTGGGCATGGCAGGGGGCTTAAGGGGGCCAGGACCCGCCCACTTCCGCTTTGGGGGCCAGCAACAGTTGCCAGGGCAACCCTGGGCATGGCAGGGGGCTTAAGGGGGCCTGGACCCGCCCACTACCGCTTTGGGGGCCAGCAACAGTTGCCAGGGCTACCATGGGCATGGCAGGGGGCTTACGGGCGCCATGACCCGCCCACTTCCGCTTTGGGGGCCAGCAACAGTTGCCAGGGCAACCCTGGGCATGGCAGGGGGTTTAAGGGGGCCTGGACCCGCCCACTTCCGCTTTGGGGGCCAGCAACAGTTGCCAGGGCAACCCTGGGCATGGCAGGGGGCTTAAGGGGGCCAGGACCCGCCCAGTTCCGCTTTGGGGGCCAGCAACAGTTGCCAGGGCAACCCTGGGCATGGCAGGGGGCTTAAGGGGGCCTGGACCCGCCCACTTCCGCTTTGGGGGCCAGCAACAGTTGCCAGGGCTACCATGGGCATGGCAGGGGGCTTAAGGGCGCCAGGACCCGCCCACTTCTGCTTTGGGGGCCAGCAACAGTTGCCAGGGCAACCCTGGGCATGGCAGGGGGCTTAAGGGGGCCTGGACCCGCCCACTTCTGCTTTGGGGGCGAGCAACAGTTGCCAGGGCTACCATGGGCATGGCAGGGGGTTTAAGGGGGCCAGGACCCGCCCACTTCCACTTTGGGGGCCAGCAACAGTTGCCAGGGCAACCCTGGGCATGGCAGGGGGCTTAAGGGGGCCTGGGCCAGCCCACTTCCGCTTTGGGGGCCAGCAACAGTTGCCATGGCAAACCTGAGCATTGCAGGGGGCTTAAGGGGGCCAGGACCCGTCCAATTCCGCTTTGGGGGCCAGCAACAGTTGCCAGGGCAACATTGGGCATGGCAGGGGGCTTAAGGGCGCCATGACCCGCCCACTTCCGCTTTGGGGGCCAGCAACAGTTGCCAGGGCAACCCTGGGCATGGCAGGGGGCTTAAGGGGGCCAGGACCCGCCCACTTCCGCTTTGGGGGCCAGCAACAGTTGCCAGGGCAACCCTGGGCGTGGCAGGGGGCTTAAGGGCGCCAGGACCCGCCCACTTCCGCTTTGGGGGCCAGCAACAGTTGCCAGGGCAACCCTGGGCATGGCAGGGGGCTTAAGGGCGCCATGACCCGCCCACTTCCGCTTTGGGGGCCAGCAACAGTTGCCAGGGCTACCATGGGCATGGCAGGGGGCTTAAGGGCGCCAGGACCCGCCCACTTCCGCTTTGGGGGCCAGCAACAGTTGCCAGGGCAACCCTTGGCATGGCAGAGGGCTTAAGGGCGCCTGGACTCGCCCACTTCCGCTTTGGGGGCCAGCAACAGTTGCCAGGGCTACCCTGGGCAAGGTAGGGGGCTTAAGGGCGCCATGACCCGCCCACTTCCGCTTTGGGGGCCAGCAACAGTTGCCAGGGCTACCATGGGCATGGCAGGGGGCTTAAGGGCGCCAGGACCCGCCCACTTCCGCTTTGGGGGCCAGCAACAGTTGCCAGGGCAACCCTTGGCATGGCAGAGGGCTTAAGGGCGCCTGGACTCGCCCACTTCCGCTTTGGGGGCCAGCAACAGTTGCCAGGGCTACCCTGGGCAAGGTAGGGGGCTTAAGGGCGCCTGGACCCGCCCACTTCCGCTTTGGGGGCCAGCAACAGTTGCTAGGGCAACCCTGGGCATGGCAGGGGGCTTAAGGGGGCCAGGACCCGCCCACTTCCGCTTTGGGGGCCAGCAACAGTTGCCAGGGCAACCCTGGGCATGGCAGGGGGCTTAAGGGGGCCTGGACCCGCCCACTACCGCTTTGGGGGCCAGCAACAGTTGCCAGGGCTACCATGGGCATGGCAGGGGGCTTACGGGCGCCATGACCCGCCCACTTCCGCTTTGGGGGCCAGCAACAGTTGCCAGGGCAACCCTGGGCATGGCAGGGGGTTTAAGGGGGCCTGGACCCGCCCACTTCCGCTTTGGGGGCCAGCAACAGTTGCCAGGGCAACCCTGGGCATGGCAGGGGGCTTAAGGGGGCCAGGACCCGCCCAGTTCCGCTTTGGGGGCCAGCAACAGTTGCCAGGGCAACCCTGGGCATGGCAGGGGGCTTAAGGGGGCCTGGACCCGCCCACTTCCGCTTTGGGGGCCAGCAACAGTTGCCAGGGCTACCATGGGCATGGCAGGGGGCTTAAGGGCGCCAGGACCCGCCCACTTCTGCTTTGGGGGCCAGCAACAGTTGCCAGGGCAACCCTGGGCATGGCAGGGGGCTTAAGGGGGCCTGGACCCGCCCACTTCTGCTTTGGGGGCGAGCAACAGTTGCCAGGGCTACCATGGGCATGGCAGGGGGTTTAAGGGGGCCAGGACCCGCCCACTTCCACTTTGGGGGCCAGCAACAGTTGCCAGGGCAACCCTGGGCATGGCAGGGGGCTTAAGGGGGCCTGGGCCAGCCCACTTCCGCTTTGGGGGCCAGCAACAGTTGCCATGGCAAACCTGAGCATTGCAGGGGGCTTAAGGGGGCCAGGACCCGTCCAATTCCGCTTTGGGGGCCAGCAACAGTTGCCAGGGCAACATTGGGCATGGCAGGGGGCTTAAGGGCGCCATGACCCGCCCACTTCCGCTTTGGGGGCCAGCAACAGTTGCCAGGGCAACCCTGGGCATGGCAGGGGGCTTAAGGGGGCCAGGACCCGCCCACTTCCGCTTTGGGGGCCAGCAACAGTTGCCAGGGCAACCCTGGGCATGGCAGGGGGCTTAAGGGCGCCAGGACCCGCCCACTTCCGCTTTGGGGGCCAGCAACAGTTGACAGGGCAACATTGGGCATGGCAGGGGGCTTAAGGGCGCCAGAACCCGCCCACTTCCGCTTTGGGGGCCAGCAACAGTTGCCAGGGCAACCCTGGGCATGGCAGGGGGCTTAAGGCCGCAAGGACCCGCCCACTTCCGCTTTGGGGGCCAGCAACAGTTGCCAGGGCAACATTGGGCAAGGCAGGGGTCTTAAGGGCGCCAGGACCCGCCCACTTCCGCTTTGGGGGCCAGCAACAGTTGCCAGGGCAACCCTGGGCATGGCAGGGGGCTTAAGGGCGCCAGGACCCGCCCACTTCCGCTTTGGGGGCCAGCAACAGTTGCCAGGGCAACATTGGGCATGGCAGGGGGCTTAAGGGAGCCAGAACCCGCCCACTTCCGCTTTGGTGGCCAGCAACAGTTGCCAGGGCAACATTGGGCATGGCAGGGGGCTTAAGGGAGTCAGGACCCGCCCACTTCCGCTTTGAGGGTCAGCAACAGTTACCAGGGCAACCCTGGGCATGGCAGGGGGCTTAAGGGCGCCAGAACCCGCCCTCTTCCGCTTTGGGGGCCAGCAACAGTTGCCAGGGCAATATTGGGCATGGCAGGGGGCTTAAGGGCTCCAGGACCCGCCCACTTCCGCTTTGGGGGGCAGCAACAGTTGCCAGGGCAACCCTGGGCATGGCAGGGGGCTTAAGGGGGCCTGGACCCGCCCTCTTCCGCTTTGGGGGCCAGCAACAGTTGCCAGGGCAACCCTGGGCATTGCAGGGGGCTTAAGGGGGCCTGGACCAGCCCACTTCCGCTTTGGGGGCCAGCAACAGTTGCCAGGGCAAACCTGGGCATGGCAGGGGGCTTAAGGGGGCCTGGACCCGCCCACTTCCGCTTTGGGGGCCAGCAACAGTTGCCAGGGCTACCATGGGCATGGCAGGGGGCTTACGGGCGCCATGACCCGCCCACTTCCGCTTTGGGGGCCAGCAACAGTTGCCAGGGCAACCCTGGGCATGGCAGGGGGCTTAAGGGGGCCTGGACCCGCACACTTCCGCTTTGGGGGCCAGCAACAGTTGCCAGGGCTACCATGGGCATGGCAGGGGGCTTAAGGGCGCCATGACCCGCCCACTTCCGCTTTGGGGGCCAGAAACAGTTGCCAGGGCAACCCTGGGCATGGCAGGGGGCTTAAGGGGGCCAGGACCCGCCCACTTCCGCTTTGGGGGCCAGCAACAGTTGCCAGGGCAACCCTGGGCATGGCAGGGTGCTTAAGGGGGCCAGGACCCGCCCACTTCCGCTTTGGGGGCCAGCAACAGTTGCCAGGGCAACCCTGGGCATGGCAGGGGCTTAAGGGGGCATGGACCCGCCCACTTCCGCTTTGGGGGCCAGCAACAGTTGCCAGGGCTACCATGGGCATGACAGGGGGCTTAAGGGGGCCAGGACCTGCCCACTTCCGCTTTGGGGGCCAGCAACAGTTGCCAGGGCAACCCTGGGCATGGCAGGGGGCTTAAGGGGGCCTGGACCCGCCCACTTCCGCTTTGGGGGCGAGCAACAGTTGCCAGGGCTACCATGGGCATGGCAGGGGGCTTAAGGGCGCCAGGACCCGCCCACTTCCGCTTTGGAGGCCAGCAACAGTTGCCAGGGCAACGCTGGGCATGGCAGGGGGCTTAAGGGGGCCTGGGCCAGCCCACTTCCGCTTTGGGGGCCAGCAACAGTTGCCAGGGCAAACCTGGGCATTGCAGGGGGCTTAAGGGGACCAGGGCCCGTCCAATTCCGCTTTGGGGGCCAGCAACAGTTGCCAGGGCAACATTGGGCATGGCAGGGGGCTTAAGGGCGCCAGAACCCGCCCACTTCCGCTTTGGGGGCCAGCAACAGTTGCCAGGGCAACATTGGGCATGGCAGGGGGCTTAAGGGCGCCAGAACCCGCCCACTTCCGCTTTGGGGGCCAGCAACAGTTGCCAGGGCAAAATTGGGCATGGCAGGGGGCTTAAGGGAGTCAGGACCCGCCCACTTCCGCTTTGAGGGTCAGCAACAGTTACCAGGGCAACCCTGGGCATGGCAGGGGGCTTAAGGGCGCCAGAACCCGCCCACTTCCGCTTTGGGGGCCAGCAACAGTTGCCAGGGCAATATTGGGCATGGCAGGGGGCTTAAGGGCGCCAGGACCCGCCCACTTCCGCTTTGGGGGGCAGCAACAGTTGCCAGGGCAACCCTGGGCATGGCAGGGAGCTTAAGGGGGCCTGGACCCGCCCTCTTCCGCTTTGGGGGCCAGCAACAGTTGCCAGGGCAACCCTGGGCATGGCAGGGGGCTTAAGGGCGCCTGGACCTGCCCACTTCCGCTTTGGGGGCCAGCAACAGTTGCCAGGGCAACCCTGGGCATGGCAGGGGGCTTAAGTGCGCCAGAACCCGCCCACTTCCGCTTTGGGGGGCAGCAACAGTTGCCAGGGCAACCCTGGGCATGGCAGGGGGCTTAAGGGGGCCTGGACCCGCCCACTTACGCTTTGGGGGCCAGCAACAGTTGCCAGGGCAAAATTGGGCATGGCAGGGGGCTTAAGGGCGCCAGAACCCGCCCACTTCCGCTTTGGGGGCCAGCAACAGTTGCCAGGGCAACATTGGGCATGGCAGGGGTCTTAAGGGTGCCTGGACCCGCCCACTTCCACTTTGGGGGCCAGCAACAGTTGCCAGGGCAACCCTGGGCATGGCAGGAGGCTTAAGGGGGCCTGGACCCGCCCACTTCCGCTTTGGGGGCCAGCAACAGTTGCCAGGTCAACCCTGGGCATGGCAGGGGGCTTAAGGGTGCCTGGACCCGCCCACTTCCGCTTTGAGGGCCAGCAACAGTTGCCAGGGCAACCCTGGGCATTGCAGGGGGCTTAAGGGGGCCTGGACCAGCCCACTTCCGCTTTGGGGGCCAGCAACAGTTGCCAGGGCAACCCTGGGCATGGCAGGGGGCTTGAGGGCGCCAGGCCCCGCCAACTTCCGCTTTGGGGGTCAGCAACAGATGCCAGGGCAACCTTGGGCATGGAAGGGGGCTGAAGGGCGCCAGGCCCCGCCCACTTCCGCTTTGGGGGCCAGCAACAGTTGCCAGGGCAACCCTGGGCATGGCAGGGGGCTTAAGGGGGCCTGGACCCGCCCACTTCCGCTTTGGGGGCGAGCAACAGTTGCCAGGGCTACCATGGGCATGGCAGGGGGCTTACGGGCGCCATGACCCGCCCACTTCCGCTTTGGGGCCAGCAACAGTTGCCAGGGCAACCCTGGGCATGGCAGGGGGCTTAAGGGGGCCTGGACCCGCCCTCTTCCGCTTTGGGGGCCAGCAACAGTTGCCAGGGCAACCCTGGGCATTGCAGGGGGCTTAAGGGGGCCTGGACCAGCCCACTTCCGCTTTGGGGGCCAGCAACAGTTGCCAGGGCAAACCTGGGCATGGCAGGGGGCTTAAGGGGGCCAGGCCCCGCCAACTTCCGCTTTGGGGGTCAGCAACAGATGCCAGGGCAACCTTGGGCATGGAAGGGGGCTGAAGGGCGCCAGGCCCCGCCCACTTCCGCTTTGGGGGCCCAGCAACAGTTGCCAGGGCTACCATGGGCATGGCAGGGGGCTTACGGGCGCCATGACCTGCCCACTTCCGCTTTGGGGGCCAGCAACAGTTGCCAGGGCAACCCTGGGCATGGCAGGGGGCCTAAGGGGGCCTGGACCCGCCCTCTTCCTCTTTGGGGGCCAGCAACAGTTGCCAGGGCAACCCTGTGCATTGCAGGGGGCTTAAGGGGGCCTGGACCAGCCCACTTCCGCTTTGGGGGCCAGCAACAGTTGCCAGGGCAAACCTGGGCATGGCAGGGGGCTTAAGGGGGCCAGGACCCGCCCACTTCCGCTTTGGGGGCCAGCAACAGTTGCCAGGGCAACATTGGGCATGGCAGGGGGCTTAAGGGTGCCAGGACCCGCCCACTTAAGCTTTGGGGGCCAGCAACAGTTGCCAGGGCAACCCTGGGCAAGGCAGGGGGCTTAAGGGCGCCTGGACCCGCCCACTTCCGCTTTGGGGGCCAGACACAGTGCCAGGGCAACCCTGGGCATGGCAGGGGGCTTAAGGGGGCCTGGACCCTCCCACTTCCGCTTTGGGGGCCAGCACAGTTGCCAGGGCAACCCTGGTCATGGCAGGGGGCTTAAGGGTGCCTGGACCCGCCCACTTCCGCTTTGGGGGCCAGCAACAGTTGCCTGGGCAACCCTGGGCATGGTAGTCGGCTTAAGGGGGCCTGGACCCGCCCACTTCCGCTTTGGGGGCCAGCAACAGTTTGCCAGGGCAACCCTGGGCATGGCAGGGGGCTTAAGGGTGCCTGGACCCGCCCACTTCCGCTTTGGGGGCCAGCAACAGTTGCCAGGGCAACCCTGAGCAAGGTAGGGGGCTTAAGGGCGCCTGGACCCGCCCACTTCCGCTTTGGGGGTTAGCAACAGTTGCCAGGGCAACCCTGGGCATGGCAGAGGGCTTAAGGGCGCCTGGACCCGCCCACTTCCGCTTTGGGGGCCAGCAACAGTTGCTAGGGCAACCCTGGGCATGGCAGGGGGCTTAAGGGGGCCAGGACCCGCCCACTTCCGCTTTGGGGGCCAGCAACAGTTGCCAGGGCAACCCTGGGCATGGCAGGGGGCTTAAGGGGGCCTGGACCCGCCCACTTCCGCTTTGGGGGCCAGCAACAGTTGCCAGGGCAACATTGGGCATGGCAGGGGGCTTAAGGGGGCCAGGACCCGCCCACTTCCGCTTTGGGGGCCAGCAACAGTTGCCAGGGCAACCCTGGGCATGGCAGGGGGCTTAAGGGGGCCTGGACCCGCCCACTTCCGCATTGGGGGCCAGCAACAGTTGCCAGGTCTACCATGGGCATGGCAGGGGGCTTAAGGGCGCCATGACCCGCCCACTTCCGCTTTGGGGGCCAGCAACAGTTGCCAGGGCAACCCTGGGCATGGCAGGGGGCTTAAGGGGGCCAGGACCCGCCCACTTCAACTTTGGGGCCAGCAACAGTTGCCAGGGCAACCCTGGGCATGGCAGGGGGCTTAAGGGGGCCTGGACCCGCCCACTTCCGCTTTGGGGGCCAGCAACAGTTGCCAGGGCAACATTGGGCATGGCAGGGGGCTTAAGGGCGCCAGAACCCGCCCACTTCCGCTTTGGGGGCCAGCAACAGTTGCCAGGGCAACCCTGGGCATGGCAGGGGGCTTAAGGGCGCAAGGACCCGCCCACTTCCGCTTTGGGGGCCAGCAACAATTGCCAGGGCAACAATGGGCATGGCAGGGGGCTTAAGGGCGCCAGGACCCGCCCACTTCCGCTTTGGGGGCCAGCAACAGTTGCCAGGGCAACCCTGGGCATGGCAGGGGGCTTAAGGGCGCCAGGACCCGCCCACTTCCGCTTTGGGGGCCAGCAACAGTTGCCAGGGCAACATTGGGCATGGCAGGGGGCTTAAGGGCGCCAGAACCCGCCCACTTCCGCTTTGGGGGCCAGCAACAGTTGCCAGGGCAACATTGGGCATGGCAGGGGGCTTAAGGGAGTCAGGACCCGCCCACTTCCGCTTTGAGGGTCAGCAACAGTTACCAGGGCAACCCTGGGCATGGCAGGGGGCTTAAGGGCGCCAGAACCCGCCCACTTCCGCTTTGGGGGGCAGCAACAGTTGCCAGGGCAACCCTGGGCATGGCAGGGGGCTTAAGGGGGCCTGGACCCGCCCTCTTCCGCTTTGGGGGCCAGCAACAGTTGCCAGGGCAAACCTGGGCATGGCAGGGGGCTTAAGGGGGCCAGGACCCGCCCACTTCCGCTTTGGGGGCCAGCAACAGTTGCCAGGGCAACATTGGGCATGGCAGGGGGCTTAAGGGTGCCAGGACCCGCCCATTTAAGCTTTGGGGGCCAGCAACAGTTGCCAGGGCAACCCTGGGCAAGGCAGGGGGCTTAAGGGCGCCTGGTCCCGCCCACTTCCGCTTTGGGGGCCAGCAACAGTTGCCAGGGCAACCCTGGGCATGGCAGGGGGCTTAAGGGGGCCTGGACCCGCCCACTTCCGCTTTGGGGGCGAGCAACAGTTGCCAGGGCTACCATGGGCATGGCAGGGGGCTTAAGGGCGCCAGGACCCGCCCACTTCCGCTTTGGGGGCCAGCAACAGTTGCCAGGGCAACCCTGGGCATTGCAGGGGGCTTAAGGGGGCCTGGACCAGCCCACTTCCGCTTTGGGGGCCAGCAACAGTTGCCAGGGCAAACCTGGGCATGGCAGGGGGCTTAAGGGGGCCAGAACCCGCCCACTTCCGCTTTGGGGGCAGCAACAGTTGCCAGGGCAACCCTGGGCATGGCAGGGGGCTTAAGGGGGCCTGGACCCGCCCTCTTCCGCTTTGGGGGCCAGCAACAGTTGCCAGGGCAACCCTGGGCATTGCAGGGGGCTTAAGGGGGCCTGGACCAGCCCACTTCCGCTTTGGGGGCCAGCAACAGTTGCCAGGGCAACATTGGGCATGGCAGGGGGCTTAAGGGTGCCAGGACCCGCCCATTTAAGCTTTGGGGGCCAGCAACAGTTGCCAGGGCAACCCTGGGCATTGCAGGGGGCTTAAGGGGGCCTGGACCAGCCCACTTCCGCTTTGGGGGCCAGCAACAGTTGCCAGGGCAAACCTGGGCATGGCAGGGGGCTTAAGGGGGCCAGGACCCGCCCACTTCCGCTTTGGGGGCCAGCAACAGTTGCCAGGGCAACATTGGGCATGGCAGGGTGCTTAAGGGTGCCAGGACCCGCCCATTTAAGCTTTGGGGGCCAGCAACAGTTGCCAGGGCAACCCTGGGCATGGCAGGGGGCTTAAGGGGGCCTGGGCCAGCCCACTTCCGCTTTGGGGGCCAGCAACAGTTGCCAGGGCAAACCTGGGCATTGCAGGGGGCTTAAGGGGGCCAGGACCCGTCCAATTCCGCTTTGGGGGCCAGCAACAGTTGCCAGGGCAACATTGGGCATGGCAGGGGGCTTAAGGGCGCCAGAACCCGCCCACTTCCGCTTTGGGGGCCAGCAACAGTTGCCAGGGCAACATTGGGCATGGCAGGGGGCTTAAGGGCGCCAGAACCCGCCCACTTCTGCTTTGGGGGCCAGCAACAGTTGCCAGGGCAATATTGGGCATGGCAGGGGGCTTAAGGGCGCCTGGACCCGCCCACTTCCGCTTTGGGGGGCAGCAACAGTTGCCAGGGCAACCCTGGGCATGGCAGGGGGCTTAAGGGGGCCTGGACCCGCCCTCTTCCGCTTTGAGGGCCAGCAACAGTTGCCAGGGCAACCCTGGGCATGGCAGGGGGCTTAAGGGCGCCAGAACCCGCCCACTTCCGCTTTGGGGGCCAGCAACAGTTGCCAGGGCAACATTGGGCATGGCAGGGGTCTTAAGGGCGCCTGGACCCGCCCACTTCCACTTTGGGGGCCAGCAACAGTTGCCAGGGCAACCCTGGGCATGGCAGGAGGCTTAAGGGGGCCTGGACCCGCCCACTTCCGCTTTGGGGGCCAGCAACAGTTGCCAGGTCAACCCTGGGCATTGCAGGGGGCTTAAGGGGGCCTGGACCAGCCCACTTCCCGCTTTGAGGGCCAGCAACAGTTGCCAGGGCAAACCTGGGCATGGCAGGTGGCTTAAGGGGGCCTGGACCAGCCCACTTCCGCTTTGGGGGCCAGCAACAGTTGCCAGGGCAACCCTGGGCAAGGTAGGGGGCTTAAGGGCGCCTGGACCCGCCCACTTCCGCTTTGGGGGTTAGCAACAGTTGCCAGGGCAACCCTGGGCATGGCAGAGGGCTTAAGGGTGCCTGGACCCGCCCACTTCCGCTTTGGGGGTCAGCAACAGTTGCCAGGGCAACCCTGGGCATGGCAGGGGGCTTGAGGGCGCCAGGCCCCGCCAACTTCCGCTTTGGGGGTCAGCAACAGATGCCAGGGCAACCTTGGGCATGGAAGGGGGCTGAAGGGCGCCAGGCCCCGCCCACTTCCGCTTTGGGGGCCAGCAACAGTTGCCAGGGCTACCATGGGCATGGCAGGGGGCTTACGGGCGCCATGACCCGCCCACTTCCGCTTTGGGGGCCAGCAACAGTTGCCAGGGCAACCCTGGGCATGGCAGGGGGCTTAAGGGGGCCTGGACCCGCCCTCTTCCGCTTTGGGGGCCAGCAACAGTTGCCAGGGCAACCCTGGGCATTGCAGGGGCTTAAGGGGGCCTGGACCAGCCCACTTCTGCTTTGGGGGCAAGCAACAGTTGCCAGGGCAAACCTGGGCATGGCAGGGGGCTTAAGGGGGCCAGGCCCCGCCAACTTCCGCTTTGGGGGTCAGCAACAGATGCCAGGGCAACCTTGGGCATGGAAGGGGGCTGAAGGGCGCCAGGCCCCGCCCACTTCCGCTTTGGGGGCCAGCAACAGTTGCCAGGGCTACCATGGGCATGGCAGGGGGCTTACGGGCGCCATGACCTGCCCACTTCCGCTTTGGGGGCCAGCAACAGTTGCCAGGGCAACCCTGGGCATGGCAGGGGGCCTAAGGGGGCCTGGACCCGCCCTCTTCCTCTTTGGGGGCCAGCAACAGTTGCCAGGGCAACCCTGGGCATTGCAGGGGGCTTAAGGGGGCCTGGACCAGCCCACTTCCGCTTTGGGGGCCAGCAACAGTTGCCAGGGCAAACCTGGGCATGGCAGGGGGCTTAAGGGGGCCAGGACCCGCCCACTTCCGCTTTGGGGGCCAGCAACAGTTGCCAGGGCAACATTGGGCATGGCAGGGGGCTTAAGGGTGCCAGGACCCGCCCACTTAAGCTTTGGGGGCCAGCAACAGTTGCCAGGGCAACCCTGGGCAAGGCAGGGGGCTTAAGGGCGCCTGGACCCGCCCACTTCCGCTTTGGGGGCCAGACACAGTTGCCAGGGCAACCCTGGGCATGGCAGGGGGCTTAAGGGGGCCTGGACCCTCCCACTTCCGCTTTGGGGGCCAGCAACAGTTTCCAGGGCAACCCTGGTCATGGCAGGGGGCTTAAGGGTGCCTGGACCCGCCCACTTCCGCTTTGGGGGCCAGCAACAGTTGCCTGGGCAACCCTGGGCATGGTAGTCGGCTTAAGGGGGCCTGGACCCGCCCACTTCCGCTTTGGGGGCCAGCAACAGTTGCCAGGGCAACCCTGGGCATGGCAGGGGGCTTAAGGGTGCCTGGACCCTCCCACTTCCGCTTTGGGGGCCAGCAACAGTTGCCAGGGCAACCCTGAGCAAGGTAGGGGGCTTAAGGGCGCCTGGATCCGCCCACTTCCGCTTTGGGGGTTAGCAACAGTTGCCAGGGCAACCCTGGGCATGGCAGAGGGCTTAAGGGCGCCTGGACCCGCCCACTTCCGCTTTGGGGGCCAGCAACAGTTGCTAGGGCAACCCTGGGCATGGCAGGGGCTTAAGGGGGACAGGACCCGCCCACTTCCGCTTTGGGGGCCAGCAACAGTTGCCAGGGCAACCCTGGGCATGGCAGGGGGCTTAAGGGGGCCCTGGACCCGCCCACTTCCGCTTTGGGGGCCAGCAACAGTTGCCAGGGCAACATTGGGCATGGCAGGGGGCTTAAGGGGGCCAGGACCCGCCCACTTCCGCTTTGGGGGCCAGCAACAGTTGCCAGGGCAACCTTGGGCATGGCAGGGGGCTTAAGGGGGCCTGGACCCGCCCACTTCCGCATTGGGGGCCAGCAACAGTTGCCAGGTCTACCATGGGCATGGCAGGGGGCTTAAGGGCGCCATGACCCGCCCACTTCCGCTTTGGGGGCCAGCAACAGTTGCCAGGGCAACCCTGGGCATGGCAGGGGCTTAAGGGGGCCAGGACCCGCCCACTTCAACTTTGGGGCCAGCAACAGTTGCCAGGGCAACCCTGGGCATGGCAGGGGGCTTAAGGGGGCCTGGACCCGCCCACTTCCGCTTTGGGGGCCAGCAACAGTTGCCAGGGCAACATTGGGCATGGCAGGGGGCTTAAGGGCGCCAGAACCCGCCCACTTCCGCTTT
Source organism: Crinia signifera (assembly GCF_055691185.1). NCBI lineage: Eukaryota > Metazoa > Chordata > Amphibia > Anura > Myobatrachidae > Crinia > Crinia signifera. The sequence continues at coordinate 12,222,486 of NC_139228.1, read as the reverse complement.
GGGGGCCAGCAACAGTTGCCAGGGCAACCCTGGGCATGGCAGGGGGCTTAAGGGCGCAAGGACCCGCCCACTTCCGCTTTGGGGGCCAGCAACAATTGCCAGGGCAACAATGGGCATGGCAGGGGGCTTAAGGGCGCCAGGACCCGCCCACTTCCGCTTTGGGGGCCAGCAACAGTTGCCAGGGCAACCCTGGGCATGGCAGGGGGCTTAAGGGCGCCAGGACCCGCCCACTTCCGCTTTGGGGGCCAGCAACAGTTGCCAGGGCAACATTGGGCATGGCAGGGGGCTTAAGGGCGCCAGAACCCGCCCACTTCCGCTTTGGGGGCCAGCAACAGTTGCCAGGGCAACATTGGGCATGGCAGGGGGCTTAAGGGAGTCAGGACCCGCCCACTTCCGCTTTGAGGGTCAGCAATAGTTACCAGGGCAACCCTGGGCATGGCAGGGGGCTTAAGGGCGCCAGAACCCGCCCACTTCCGCTTTGGGGGGCAGCAACAGTTGCCAGGGCAACCCTGGGCATGGCAGGAGGCTTAAGGGGGCCTGGACCCGCCCACTTCCGCTTTGGGGGCCAGCAACAGTTGCCAGGTCAACCCTGGGCATTGCAGGGGGCTTAAGGGGGCCTGGACCAGCCCACTTCCGCTTTGGGGGCCAGCAACAGTTGCCAGGGCAAACCTGGGCATGGCAGGTGGCTTAAGGGGGCCTGGACCAGCCCACTTCCGCTTTGGGGGCCAGCAACAGTTGCCAGGGCAACCCTGGGCAAGGTAGGGGGCTTAAGGGCGCCTGGACCCGCCCACTTCCGCTTTGGGGGTTAGCAACAGTTGCCAGGGCAACCCTGGGCATGGCAGAGGGCTTAACGGTGCCTGGACCCGCCCACTTCCGCTTTGGGGGTCAGCAACAGTTGCCAGGGCAACCCTGGGCATGGCAGGGGGCTTGAGGGCGCCAGGCCCCGCCAACTTCCGCTTTGGGGGTCAGCAACAGATGCCAGGGCAACCTTGGGCATGGAAGGGGGCTGAAGGGCGCCAGGCCCCGCCCACTTCCGCTTTGGGGGCCAGCAACAGTTGCCAGGGCTACCATGGGCATGGCAGGGGGCTTACGGGCGCCATGACCCGCCCACTTCCGCTTTGGGGGCCAGCAACAGTTGCCAGGGCAACCCTGGGCATGGCAGGGGGCTTAAGGGGGCCTGGACCCGCCCTCTTCCGCTTTGGGGGCCAGCAACAGTTGCCAGGGCAACCCTGGGCATTGCAGGGGGCTTAAGGGGGCCTGGACCAGCCCACTTCCGCTTTGGGGGCCAGCAACAGTTGCCAGGGCAAACCTGGGCATGGCAGGGGGCTTAAGGGGGCCAGGCCCCGCCAACTTCCGCTTTGGGGGTCAGCAACAGATGCCAGGGCAACCTTGGGCATGGAAGGGGGCTTAAGGGCGCCAGGCCCCGCCCACTTCCGCTTTGGGGGCCAGCAACAGTTGCCAGGGCTACCATGGGCATGGCAGGGGCTTACGGGCGCCATGACCTGCCCACTTCCGCTTTGGGGGCCAGCAACAGTTGCCAGGGCAACCCTGGGCATGGCAGGGGGCCTAAGGGGGCCTGGACCCGCCCTCTTCCTCTTTGGGGGCCAGCAACAGTTGCCAGGGCAACCCTGGGCATTGCAGGGGGCTTAAGGGGGCCTGGACCAGCCCACTTCCGCTTTGGGGGCCAGCAACAGTTGCCAGGGCAAACCTGGGCATGGCAGGGGGCTTAAGGGGGCCAGGCCCCGCCAACTTCCGCTTTGGGGGTCAGCAACAGATGCCAGGGCAACCTTGGGCATGGAAGGGGGCTGAAGGGCGCCAGGCCCCGCCCACTTCCGCTTTGGGGGCCAGCAACAGTTGCCAGGGCTACCATGGGCATGGCAGGGGGCTTACGGGCGCCATGACCTGCCCACTTCCGCTTTGGGGGCCAGCAACAGTTGCCAGGGCAACCCTGGGCATGGCAGGGGGCCTAAGGGGGCCTGGACCCGCCCTCTTCCTCTTTGGGGGCCAGCAACAGTTGCCAGGGCAACCCTGGGCATTGCAGGGGGCTTAAGGGGGCCTGGACCAGCCCACTTCCGCTTTGGGGGCCAGCAACAGTTGCCAGGGCAAACCTGGGCATGGCAGGGGGCTTAAGGGCGCAAGGACCCGCCCACTTCCGCTTTGGGGGCCAGCAACAATTGCCAGGGCAACAATGGGCATGGCAGGGGGCTTAAGGGCGCCAGGACCCGCCCACTTCCGCTTTGGGGGCCAGCAACAGTTGCCAGGGCAACCCTGGGCATGGCAGGGGGCTTAAGGGCGCCAGGACCCGCCCACTTCCGCTTTGGGGGCCAGCAACAGTTGCCAGGGCAACATTGGGCATGGCAGGGGGCTTAAGGGCGCCAGAACCCGCCCACTTCCGCTTTGGGGGCCAGCAACAGTTGCCAGGGCAACATTGGGCATGGCAGGGGGCTTAAGGGAGTCAGGACCCGCCCACTTCCGCTTTGAGGGTCAGCAACAGTTACCAGGGCAACCCTGGGCATGGCAGGGGGCTTAAGGGCGCCAGAACCCGCCCACTTCCGCTTTGGGGGGCAGCAACAGTTGCCAGGGCAACCCTGGGCATGGCAGGGGGCTTAAGGGGGCCTGGACCCGCCCCTCTTCCGCTTTGGGGGCCAGCAACAGTTGCCAGGGCAAACCTGGGCATGGCAGGGGGCTTAAGGGGGCCAGGACCCGCCCACTTCCGCTTTGGGGGCCAGCAACAGTTGCCAGGGCAACATTGGGCATGGCAGGGGGCTTAAGGGTGCCAGGACCCGCCCCATTTAAGCTTTGGGGGCCAGCAACAGTTGCCAGGGCAACCCTGGGCAAGGCAGGGGGCTTAAGGGCGCCTGGTCCCGCCCACTTCCGCTTTGGGGGCCAGCAACAGTTGCCAGGGCAACCCTGGGCATGGCAGGGGGCTTAAGGGGGCCTGGACCCGCCCACTTCCGCTTTGGGGGCGAGCAACAGTTGCCAGGGCTACCATGGGCATGGCAGGGGGCTTAAGGGCGCCAGGACCCGCCCACTTCCGCTTTGGGGGCCAGCAACAGTTGCCAGGGCAACCCTGGGCATTGCAGGGGGCTTAAGGGGGCCTGGACCAGCCCACTTCCGCTTTGGGGGCCAGCAACAGTTGCCAGGGCAAACCTGGGCATGGCAGGGGGCTTAAGGGGGCCAGAACCCGCCCACTTCCGCTTTGGGGGGCAGCAACAGTTGCCAGGGCAACCCTGGGCATGGCAGGGGGCTTAAGGGGGCCTGGACCCGCCCTCTTCCGCTTTGGGGGCCAGCAACAGTTGCCAGGGCAACCCTGGGCATTGCAGGGGGCTTAAGGGGGCCTGGACCAGCCCACTTCCGCTTTGGGGGCCAGCAACAGTTGCCAGGGCAAACCTGGGCATGGCAGGGGGCTTAAGGGGGCCAGGACCCGCCCACTTCCGCTTTGGGGGCCAGCAACAGTTGCCAGGGCAACATTGGGCATGGCAGGGGGCTTAAGGGTGCCAGGACCCGCCCATTTAAGCTTTGGGGGCCAGCAACAGTTGCCAGGGCAACCCTAGGCATTGCAGGGGGCTTAAGGGGGCCTGGACCAGCCCACTTCCGCTTTGGGGGCCAGCAACAGTTGCCAGGGCAAACCTGGGCATGGCAGGGGGCTTAAGGGGGCCAGGACCCGCCCACTTCCGCTTTGGGGGCCAGCAACAGTTGCCAGGGCAACATTGGGCATGGCAGGGTGCTTAAGGGTGCCAGGACCCGCCCATTTAAGCTTTGGGGGCCAGCAACAGTTGCCAGGGCAACCCTGGGCATGGCAGGGGGCTTAAGGGGGCCTGGGCCAGCCCACTTCCGCTTTGGGGGCCAGCAACAGTTGCCAGGGCAAACCTGGGCATTGCAGGGGGCTTAAGGGGGCCAGGACCCGTCCAATTCCGCTTTGGGGGCCAGCAACAGTTGCCAGGGCAACATTGGGCATGGCAGGGGGCTTAAGGGCGCCAGAACCCGCCCACTTCCGCTTTGGGGGCCAGCAACAGTTGCCAGGGCAACATTGGGCATGGCAGGGGGCTTAAGGGCGCCAGAACCCGCCCACTTCTGCTTTGGGGGCCAGCAACAGTTGCCAGGGCAATATTGGGCATGGCAGGGGGCTTAAGGGCGCCTGGACCCGCCCACTTCCGCTTTGGGGGGCAGCAACAGTTGCCAGGGCAACCCTGGGCATGGCAGGGGGCTTAAGGGGGCCTGGACCCGCCCTCTTCCGCTTTGAGGGCCAGCAACAGTTGCCAGGGCAACCCTGGGCATGGCAGGGGGCTTAAGGGCGCCAGAACCCGCCCACTTCCGCTTTGGGGGCCAGCAACAGTTGCCAGGGCAACATTGGGCATGGCAGGGGTCTTAAGGGCGCCTGGACCCGCCCACTTCCACTTTGGGGGCCAGCAACAGTTGCCAGGGCAACCCTGGGCATGGCAGGAGGCTTAAGGGGGCCTGGACCCGCCCACTTCCGCTTTGGGGGCCAGCAACAGTTGCCAGGTCAACCCTGGGCATTGCAGGGGGCTTAAGGGGGCCTGGACCAGCCCACTTCCGCTTTGAGGGCCAGCAACAGTTGCCAGGGCAAACCTGGGCATGGCAGGTGGCTTAAGGGGGCCTGGACCAGCCCACTTCCGCTTTGGGGGCCAGCAACAGTTGCCAGGGCAACCCTGGGCAAGGTAGGGGGCTTAAGGGCGCCTGGACCCGCCCACTTCCGCTTTGGGGGTTAGCAACAGTTGCCAGGGCAACCCTGGGCATGGCAGAGGGCTTAAGGGTGCCTGGACCCGCCCACTTCCGCTTTGGGGGTCAGCAACAGTTGCCAGGGCAACCCTGGGCATGGCAGGGGGCTTGAGGGCGCCAGGCCCCGCCAACTTCCGCTTTGGGGGTCAGCAACAGATGCCAGGGCAACCTTGGGCATGGAAGGGGGCTGAAGGGCGCCAGGCCCCGCCCACTTCCGCTTTGGGGGCCAGCAACAGTTGCCAGGGCTACCATGGGCATGGCAGGGGGCTTACGGGCGCCATGACCCGCCCACTTCCGCTTTGGGGGCCAGCAACAGTTGCCAGGGCAACCCTGGGCATGGCAGGGGGCTTAAGGGGGCCTGGACCCGCCCTCTTCCGCTTTGGGGGCCAGCAACAGTTGCCAGGGCAACCCTGGGCATTGCAGGGGGCTTAAGGGGGCCTGGACCAGCCCACTTCTGCTTTGGGGGCAAGCAACAGTTGCCAGGGCAAACCTGGGCATGGCAGGGGGCTTAAGGGGGCCAGGCCCCGCCAACTTCCGCTTTGGGGGTCAGCAACAGATGCCAGGGCAACCTTGGGCATGGAAGGGGGCTGAAGGGCGCCAGGCCCCGCCCACTTCCGCTTTGGGGGCCAGCAACAGTTGCCAGGGCTACCATGGGCATGGCAGGGGGCTTACGGGCGCCATGACCTGCCCACTTCCGCTTTGGGGGCCAGCAACAGTTGCCAGGGCAACCCTGGGCATGGCAGGGGGCCTAAGGGGGCCTGGACCCGCCCTCTTCCTCTTTGGGGGCCAGCAACAGTTGCCAGGGCAACCCTGGGCATTGCAGGGGGCTTAAGGGGGCCTGGACCAGCCCACTTCCGCTTTGGGGGCCAGCAACAGTTGCCAGGGCAAACCTGGGCATGGCAGGGGGCTTAAGGGGGCCAGGACCCGCCCACTTCCGCTTTGGGGGCCAGCAACAGTTGCCAGGGCAACATTGGGCATGGCAGGGGGCTTAAGGGTGCCAGGACCCGCCCACTTAAGCTTTGGGGGCCAGCAACAGTTGCCAGGGCAACCCTGGGCAAGGCAGGGGGCTTAAGGGCGCCTGGACCCCCCCACTTCCGCTTTGGGGGCCAGACACAGTTGCCAGGGCAACCCTGGGCATGGCAGGGGGCTTAAGGGGGCCTGGACCCTCCCACTTCCGCTTTGGGGGCCAGCAACAGTTTCCAGGGCAACCCTGGTCATGGCAGGGGGCTTAAGGGTGCCTGGACCCGCCCACTTCCGCTTTGGGGGCCAGCAACAGTTGCCTGGGCAACCCTGGGCATGGTAGTCGGCTTAAGGGGGCCTGGACCCGCCCACTTCCGCTTTGGGGGCCAGCAACAGTTGCCAGGGCAACCCTGGGCATGGCAGGGGGCTTAAGGGTGCCTGGACCCTCCCACTTCCGCTTTGGGGGCCAGCAACAGTTGCCAGGGCAACCCTGAGCAAGGTAGGGGGCTTAAGGGCGCCTGGACCCGCCCACTTCCGCTTTGGGGGTTAGCAACAGTTGCCAGGGCAACCCTGGGCATGGCAGAGGGCTTAAGGGCGCCTGGACCCGCCCACTTCCGCTTTGGGGGCCAGCAACAGTTGCTAGGGCAACCCTGGGCATGGCAGGGGGCTTAAGGGGGACAGGACCCGCCCACTTCCGCTTTGGGGGCCAGCAACAGTTGCCAGGGCAACCCTGGGCATGGCAGGGGGCTTAAGGGGGCCTGGACCCGCCCACTTCCGCTTTGGGGGCCAGCAACAGTTGCCAGGGCAACATTGGGCATGGCAGGGGGCTTAAGGGGGCCAGGACCCGCCCACTTCCGCTTTGGGGGCCAGCAACAGTTGCCAGGGCAACCTTGGGCATGGCAGGGGGCTTAAGGGGGCCTGGACCCGCCCACTTCCGCATTGGGGGCCAGCAACAGTTGCCAGGTCTACCATGGGCATGGCAGGGGGCTTAAGGGCGCCATGACCCGCCCACTTCCGCTTTGGGGGCCAGCAACAGTTGCCAGGGCAACCCTGGGCATGGCAGGGGGCTTAAGGGGGCCAGGACCCGCCCACTTCAACTTTGGGGCCAGCAACAGTTGCCAGGGCAACCCTGGGCATGGCAGGGGGCTTAAGGGGGCCTGGACCCGCCCACTTCCGCTTTGGGGGCCAGCAACAGTTGCCAGGGCAACATTGGGCATGGCAGGGGGCTTAAGGGCGCCAGAACCCGCCCACTTCCGCTTTGGGGGCCAGCAACAGTTGCCAGGGCAACCCTGGGCATGGCAGGGGGCTTAAGGGCGCCAGGACCCGCCCACTTCCGCTTTGGGGGCCAGCAACAGTTGCCAGGGCAACCCTGGGCATGGCAGGGGGCTTAAGGGCGCCAGGACCCGCCCACTTCCGCTTTGGGGGCCAGCAACAGTTGCCAGGGCAACATTGGGCATGGCAGGGGGCTTAAGGGCGCCAGAACCCGCCCACTTCCGCTTTGGGGGCCAGCAACAGTTGCCAGGGCAACATTGGGCATGGCAGGGGGCTTAAGGGAGTCAGGACCCGCCCACTTCCGCTTTGAGGGTCAGCAATAGTTACCAGGGCAACCCTGGGCATGGCAGGGGGCTTAAGGGCGCCAGAACCCGCCCACTTCCGCTTTGGGGGGCAGCAACAGTTGCCAGGGCAACCCTGGGCATGGCAGGAGGCTTAAGGGGGCCTGGACCCGCCCACTTCCGCTTTGGGGGCCAGCAACAGTTGCCAGGTCAACCCTGGGCATTGCAGGGGGCTTAAGGGGGCCTGGACCAGCCCACTTCCGCTTTGGGGGCCAGCAACAGTTGCCAGGGCAAACCTGGGCATGGCAGGTGGCTTAAGGGGGCCTGGACCAGCCCACTTCCGCTTTGGGGGCCAGCAACAGTTGCCAGGGCAACCCTGGGCAAGGTAGGGGGCTTAAGGGCGCCTGGACCCGCCCACTTCCGCTTTGGGGGTTAGCAACAGTTGCCAGGGCAACCCTGGGCATGGCAGAGGGCTTAACGGTGCCTGGACCCGCCCACTTCCGCTTTGGGGGTCAGCAACAGTTGCCAGGGCAACCCTGGGCATGGCAGGGGGCTTGAGGGCGCCAGGCCCCGCCAACTTCCGCTTTGGGGGTCAGCAACAGATGCCAGGGCAACCTTGGGCATGGAAGGGGGCTGAAGGGCGCCAGGCCCCGCCCACTTCCGCTTTGGGGGCCAGCAACAGTTGCCAGGGCTACCATGGGCATGGCAGGGGGCTTACGGGCGCCATGACCCGCCCACTTCCGCTTTGGGGGCCAGCAACAGTTGCCAGGGCAACCCTGGGCATGGCAGGGGGCTTAAGGGGGCCTGGACCCGCCCTCTTCCGCTTTGGGGGCCAGCAACAGTTGCCAGGGCAACCCTGGGCATTGCAGGGGGCTTAAGGGGGCCTGGACCAGCCCACTTCCGCTTTGGGGGCCAGCAACAGTTGCCAGGGCAAACCTGGGCATGGCAGGGGGCTTAAGGGGGCCAGGCCCCGCCAACTTCCGCTTTGGGGGTCAGCAACAGATGCCAGGGCAACCTTGGGCATGGAAGGGGGCTTAAGGGCGCCAGGCCCCGCCCACTTCCGCTTTGGGGGCCAGCAACAGTTGCCAGGGCTACCATGGGCATGGCAGGGGGCTTACGGGCGCCATGACCTGCCCACTTCCGCTTTGGGGGCCAGCAACAGTTGCCAGGGCAACCCTGGGCATGGCAGGGGGCCTAAGGGGGCCTGGACCCGCCCTCTTCCTCTTTGGGGGCCAGCAACAGTTGCCAGGGCAACCCTGGGCATTGCAGGGGGCTTAAGGGGGCCTGGACCAGCCCACTTCCGCTTTGGGGGCCAGCAACAGTTGCCAGGGCAAACCTGGGCATGGCAGGGGGCTTAAGGGGGCCAGGCCCCGCCAACTTCCGCTTTGGGGGTCAGCAACAGATGCCAGGGCAACCTTGGGCATGGAAGGGGGCTGAAGGGCGCCAGGCCCCGCCCACTTCCGCTTTGGGGGCCAGCAACAGTTGCCAGGGCTACCATGGGCATGGCAGGGGGCTTACGGGCGCCATGACCTGCCCACTTCCGCTTTGGGGGCCAGCAACAGTTGCCAGGGCAACCCTGGGCATGGCAGGGGGCCTAAGGGGGCCTGGACCCGCCCTCTTCCTCTTTGGGGGCCAGCAACAGTTGCCAGGGCAACCCTGGGCATTGCAGGGGGCTTAAGGGGGCCTGGACCAGCCCACTTCCGCTTTGGGGGCCAGCAACAGTTGCCAGGGCAAACCTGGGCATGGCAGGGGGCTTAAGGGGGCCAGGACCCGCCCACTTCCGCTTTGGGGGCCAGCAACAGTTGCCAGGGCAACATTGGGCATGGCAGGGGGCTTAAGGGTGCCAGGACCCGCCCACTTAAGCTTTGGGGGCCAGCAACAGTTGCCAGGGCAACCCTGGGCAAGGCAGGGGGCTTAAGGGCGCCTGGACCCGCCCACTTCCGCTTTGGGGGCCAGACACAGTTGCCAGGGCAACCCTGGGCATGGCAGGGGGCTTAAGGGGGCCTGGACCCTCCCACTTCCGCTTTGGGGGCCAGCAACAGTTGCCAGGGCAACCCTGGTCATGGCAGGGGGCTTAAGGGGGCCTGGACCCGCCCACTTCCGCTTTGGGGGCCAGCAACAGTTGCCAGGGCAACCCTGGGCATGGCAGGGGGCTTAAGGGTGCCTGGACCCGCCCACTTCCGCTTTGGGGGCCAGCAACAGTTGCCAGGGCAACCCTGAGCAAGGTAGGGGGCTTAAGGGCGCCTGGACCCGCCCACTTCCGCTTTGGGGGTTAGCAACAGTTGCCAGGGCAACCCTGGGCATGGCAGAGGGCTTAAGGGCGCCTGGACCCGCCCACTTCCGCTTTGGGGGCCAGCAACAGTTGCTAGGGCAACCCTGGGCATGGCAGGGGGCTTAAGGGGGACAGGACCCGCCCACTTCCGCTTTGGGGGCCAGCAACAGTTGCCAGCGCAACCCTGGGCATGGCAGGGGGCTTAAGGGGGCCTGGACCCGCCCACTTCCGCTTTGGGGGCCAGCAACAGTTGCCAGGGCAACATTGGGCATGGCAGGGGGCTTAAGGGGGCCAGGACCCGCCCACTTCCGCTTTGGGGGCCAGCAACAGTTGCCAGGGCAACCTTGGGCATGGCAGGGGGCTTAAGGGGGCCTGGACCCGCCCACTTCCGCATTGGGGGCCAGCAACAGTTGCCAGGTCTACCATGGGCATGGCAGGGGGCTTAAGGGCGCCATGACCCGCCCACTTCCGCTTTGGGGGCCAGCAACAGTTGCCAGGGCAACCCTGGGCATGGCAGGGGGCTTAAGGGGGCCAGGACCCGCCCACTTCAACTTTGGGGCCAGCAACAGTTGCCAGGGCAACCCTGGGCATGGCAGGGGGCTTAAGGGGGCCTGGACCCGCCCACTTCCGCTTTGGGGGCCAGCAACAGTTGCCAGGGCAACATTGGGCATGGCAGGGGGCTTAAGGGCGCCAGAACCCGCCCACTTCCGCTTTGGGGGCCAGCAACAGTTGCCAGGGCAACCCTGGGCATGGCAGGGGGCTTAAGGGCGCCAGGACCCGCCCACTTCCGCTTTGGGGGCCAGCAACAGTTGCCAGGGCAACATTGGGCATGGCAGGGGGCTTAAGGGCGCCAGAACCCGCCCACTTCCGCTTTGGGGGCCAGCAACAGTTGCCAGGGCAACATTGGGCATGGCAGGGGGCTTAAGGGAGTCAGGACCCGCCCACTTCCGCTTTGAGGGTCAGCAACAGTTACCAGGGCAACCCTGGGCATGGCAGGGGGCTTAAGGGCGCCAGAACCCGCCCACTTCCGCTTTGGGGGCCAGCAACAGTTGCCAGGGCAACCCTGGGCATGGCAGGGGGCTTAAGGGGGCCTGGGCCAGCCCACTTCCGCTTTGGGGGCCAGCAACAGTTGCCAGGGCAAACCTGGGCATTGCAGGGGGCTTAAGGGTGCCAGGACCCGCCCATTTAAGCTTTGGGGGCCAGCAACAGTTGCCAGGGCAACCCTGGGCAAGGCAGGGGGCTTAAGGGCGCCTGGACCCGCCCACTTCCGCTTTGGGGGCCAGCAACAGTTGCCAGGGCAACCCTGGGCATGGCAGGGGGCTTAAGGGGGCCTGGACCCGCCCACTTCCGCTTTGGGGGCGAGCAACAGTTGCCAGGGCTACCATGGGCATGGCAGGGGGCTTAAGGGCGCCAGGACCCGCCCACTTCCGCTTTGGGGGCCAGCAACAGTTGCCAGGGCAACCCTGGGCATGGCAGGGGGCTTAAGGGGGCCTGGGCCAGCCCACTTCCGCTTTGGGGGCCAGCAACAGTTGCCAGGGCAAACCTGGGCATTGCAGGGGGCTTAAGGGGGCCAGGACTAGTCCAATTCCGCTTTGGGGGCCAGCAACAGTTGCCAGGGCAACATTGGGCATGGCAGGTGGCTTAAGGGCGCCAGAACCCGCCCACTTCCGCTTTGGGGGCCAGCAACAGTTGCCAGGGCAACATTGGGCATGGCAGGGGGCTTAAGGGCGCCAGAACCCGCCCACTTCTGCTTTGGGGGCCAGCAACAGTTGCCAGGGCAATATTGGGCATGGCAGGGGGCTTAAGGGCGCCTGGACCCGCCCACTTCCGCTTTGGGGGCAGCAACAGTTGCCAGGGCAACCCTGGGCATGGCAGGGGGCTTAAGGGGGCCTGGACCCGCCCTCTTCCGCTTTGAGGGCCAGCAACAGTTGCCAGGGCAACCCTGGGCATGGCAGGGGGCTTAAGGGCGCCTGGACCTGCCCACTTCCGCTTTGGGGGCCAGCAACAGTTGCCAGGGCAACCCTGGGCATGGCAGGGGGCTTAAGGGCGCCAGAACCCGCCCACTTCCGTTTTGGGGGCCAGCAACAGTTGCCAGGGCAACCCTGGGCATGGCAGGGGGCTTAAGGGCGCCAGGACCCACCCACTTCCGCTTTGGGGGCCAGCAACAGTTGCCAGGACAACCCTGGGCATGGCAGGGGGCTTAAGGGCGCCTGGACCCGCCCACTTCCGCTTTGGGGGCCAGCAACAGTTGCCAGGGCAACCCTGGGCATGGCAGGGGGCTTGAGGGCGCCAGGCCCCACCAACTTCCGCTTTGGGGGTCAGCAACAGATGCCAGGGCAACTTTGGGCATGGAAGGGGGCTGAAGGGCACCAGGCCCCGCCCACTTCCGCTTTGGGGGCCAGCAACAGTTGCCAGGGCTACCATGGGCATGGCAGGGGGCTTACGGGCGCCATGACCCGCCCACTTCCGCTTTGGGGGCCAGCAACAGTTGCCAGGGCAACCCTGGGCATGGCAGGGGGCTTAAGGGGGCCTGGACCCGCCCACTTCCGCTTTGGGGGGCAGCAACAGTTGCCAGGGCAACATTGGGCATGGCAGGGGGCTTAAGGGTGCCAGGACCCGCCCATTTAAGCTTTGGGGGCCAGCAACAGTTGCCAGGGCAACCCTGGGCAAGGCAGGGGGCTTAAGGGCGCCTGGACCCGCCCACTTCCGCTTTGGGGGCCAGCAACAGTTGCCAGGGCTACCTTGGGCATGGCAGGGGGCTTAAGGGCGCCAGGACCCGCCCACTTCCGCTTTGGAGGCCAGCAACAGGGCAACCCTGGGCATGGCAGGGGGCTTAAGGGGGCCTGGGCCAGCCCACTTCCGCTTTGGGGGCCAGCAACAGTTGCCAGGGCAAACCTGGGCATTGCAGGGGGCTTAAGGGGGCCAGGACCCGTCCAATTCCGCTTTGGGGGCCAGCAACAGTTGCCAGGGCAACATTGGGCATGGCAGGGGGCTTAAGGGCGCCAGAACCCGCCCACTTCCGCTTTGGGGGCCAGCAACAGTTGCCAGGGCAACATTGGGCATGGCAGGGGGCTTAAGGGCGCCAGAACCCGCCCACTTCTGCTTTGGGGGCCAGCAACAGTTGCCAGGGCAACATTGGGCATAGCAGGGGGCTTAAGGGAGTCAGGACCCGCCCACTTCCGCTTTGAGGGTCAGAAACAGTTACCAGGGCAACCCTGGGCATGGCAGGGGGCTTAAGGGCGCCAGAACCCGCCCACTTCCGCTTTGGGGGCCAGCAACAGTTGCCAGGGCAACATTGGGCATGGCAGGGGTCTTACGGGCGCCTGGACCCGCCCACTTCCACTTTGGGGGCCAGCAACAGTTGCCAGGGCAACCCTGGGCATGGCAGGGGGCTTATGGGGGCCTGGACCCGCCCACTTCCGCTTTGGGGGCCAGCAACAGTTGCCAGGGCTACCATGGGCATGGCAGGGGGCTTAAGGGCGCCATGACCCGCCCACTTCCGCTTTGGGGGCCAGCAACAGTTGCCAGGGCAACCTTGGGCATGGCAGGGGGCTTAAGGGGGCCATGACCCGCCCACTTCCGCTTTGGGGGCCAGCAACAGTTGCCAGGGCAACCCTGGGCATGGCAGGGGGCTTAAGGGAGCCTGGACCCGCCCACTTCCGCTTTGGGGGCCAGCAACAGTTGCCAGGGCTACCATGGGCATGACAGGGAGCTTAAGGGCGCCAGGACCCGCCCACTTCCGCTTTGGGGGCCAGCAACAGTTGCCAGGGCAACCCTGGGCATGGCAGGGGGCTTAAGGGGGCCTGGACCCGCCCACTTCCGCTTTGGGGGCGAGCAACAGTTGCCAGGGCTACCATGGGCATGGCAGGGGGTTTAAGGGGGCCAGGACCCGCCCACTTCCGCTTTGGGGGCCAGCAACAGTTGCCAGGGCAACCCTGGGCATGGCAGGGGGCTTAAGGGGGCCTGGGCCAGCCCACTTCCGCTTTGGGGGCCAGCAACAGTTGCCATGGCAAACCTGGGCATTGCAGGGGGCTTAAGGGGGCCAGGACCCGTCCAATTCCGCTTTGGGGGCCAGCAACAGTTGCCAGGGCTACCATGGGCATGGCAGGGGGCTTAAGGGCGCCAGGACCCGCCCACTTCCGCTTTGGGGGCCAGCAACAGTTGCCAGGGCAACCCTTGGCATGGCAGAGGGCTTAAGGGCGCCTGGACCCGCCCACTTCCGCTTTGGGGGCCAGCAACAGTTGCCAGGGCTACCCTGGGCATGGCAGGGGGCTTAAGGGCGCCAGGACCCGCCCACTTCCGCTTTGGGAGCCAGCAACAGTTGCCAGGGCAACCCTGGGCATGGCAGGGGGCTTAAGGGCGCAAGGACCCGCCCACTTCCGCTTTGGGGGCCAGCAACAGTTGCCAGGGCAACATTGGGCATGGCAGGGGGCTTAAGGGCGCCAGGACCCGCCCACTTCCGCTTTGGGAGCCAGCAACAGTTGCCAGGGCAACCCTGGGCATGGCAGGGGGCTTAAGGGCGCCAGGACCCTCCCACTTCCGCTTTTGGGGCCAGCAACAGTTGCCAGGGCAACATTGGATATGGCAGGGGGCTTAAGGGCGCCAGAACCCGCCCACTTCCGCTTTGGGGGCCAGCAACAGTTGCCAGGGCAACCCTGGGCATGGCAGGGGGCTTAAGGGCGCCAGGACCCGCCCACTTCCGCTTTGGGGGTTAGCAACAGTTGCCAGGGCAACATTGGGCATGGCAGGGGGCTTAAGGGCGCCAGAACCCGCCCACTTCCGCTTTGGGGGCCAGCAACAGTTGCCAGGGAAACATTGGGCATGGCAGGGGGCTTAAGGGAGTCAGGACCCGCCCACTTCCGCTTTGAGGGTCAGCAACAGTTACCAGGGCAACCCTGGGCATGGCAGGGGGCTTAAGGGCGCCAGAACCCGCCCACTTCCGCTTTGGGGGCCAGCAACAGTTGCCAGGGCAATATTGGGCATGGCAGGGGGCTTAAGGGCGCCAGGACCCGCCCACTTCCGCTTTGGGGGGCAGCAACAGTTGACAGGGCAACCCTGGGCATGGCAGGGGGCTTAAGGGGGCCTGGACCCGCCCTCTTCCGCTTTGGGGGCCAGCAACAGTTGCCAGGGCAACCCTGGGCATTGCAGGGGGCTTAAGGGGGCCTGGACCAGCCCACTTCCGCTTTGGGGGCCAGCAACAGTTGCCAGGGCAAACCTGGGCATGGCAGGGGGCTTAAGGGGGCCAGGACCCGCCCACTTCCGCTTTGGGGGCCAGCAACAGTTGCCAGGGCAACATTGGGCATGGCAGGGGGCTTAAGGGTGCCAGGACCCGCCCACTTAAGCTTTGGGGGCCAGCAACAGTTGCCAGGGCAACCCTGGGCAAGGCAGGGGGCTTAAGGGCGCCTAGACCCGCCCACTTCCGCTTTGGGGGCCAGACACAGTTGCCAGGGCAACCCTGGGCATGGCAGGGGGCTTAAGGGGGCCTGGACCCTCCCACTTCCGCTTTGGGGGCCAGCAACAGTTGCCAGGGCAACCCAGGTCATGGCAGGGTGGCTTAAGGGTGCCTGGACCCGCCCACTTCCGCTTTGGGGGCCAGCAACAGTTGCCAGGGCAACCCTGGGCAAGGCAGGGGGCTTAAGGGCGCCTGGACCCGCCCACTTCCGCTTTGGGGGCCAGACACAGTTGCCAGGGCAACCCTGGGCATGGCAGGGGGCTTAAGGGGGCCTGGACCCTCCCACTTCCGCTTTGGGGGCCAGCAACAGTTGCCAGGGCAACCCTGGTCATGGCAGGGGGCTTAAGGGTGCCTGGACCCGCCCACTTCCGCTTTGGGGGCCAGCAACAGTTGCCAGGGCAACCCTGGGCATGTCAGGGGGCTTAAGGGGGCCAGGACCCGCCCACTTCCGCTTTGGGGGCCAGCAACAGTTGCCAGGGCAACCCTGGGCATGGCAGGGGGCTTAAGGGGGCCTGGACCCGCCCACTTCCGCTTTGGGGGCCAGCAACAGTTGCCAGGGCTACCATGGGCATGACAGGGGGCTTAAGGGCGCCAGGACCCGCCCACTTCCGCTTTGGGGGCCAGCAACAGTTGCCAGGGCAAACCTGGGCATGGCAGGGGGCTTAAGGGGGCCTGGACCCACCCACTTCCGCTTTGGGGGCGAGCAACAGTTGCCAGGGCTACCATGGGCATGGCAGGGGGCTTAAGGGCGACAGGACCCACCCACTTCCGCTTTGGGGGCCAGCAACAGTTGCCAGGGCAACCCTGGGCATGGCAGGGGGCTTAAGAGGGCCTGGGCCAGCCCACTTCCGCTTTGGGGGCCAGCAACAGTTGCCAGGGCAAACCTGGGCATTGCAGGGGGCTTAAGGGGGCCAGGACCCGTCCAATTCCGCTTTGGGGGCCAGCAACAGTTGCCAGGGAAACATTGGGCATGGCAGGGGGCTTAAGGGCGCCAGAACCCGCCCACTTCCGCTTTGGGGGCCAGCAACAGTTGCCAGGGCAACATTGGGCATGGCAGGGGGCTTAAGGGCGCCAGAACCCGCCCACTTCCGCTTTGGGGGCCAGCAACAGTTGCCAGGGCAACATTGGGCATGGCAGGGGGCTTAAGGGAGTCAGGACCCGCCCACTTCCGCTTTGAGGGTCAGCAACAGTTACCAGGGCAACCCTGGGCATGGCAGGGGGCTTAAGGGCGCCAGAACCCGCCCACTTCCGCTTTGGGGGCCAGCAACAGTTGCCAGGGCAATATTGGGCATGGCAGGGGGCTTAAGGGCGCCAGGACCCGCCCACTTCCGCTTTGGGGGGCAGCAACAGTTGCCAGGGCAACCCTGGGCATGGCAGGGGGCTTAAGGGGGCCTGGACCCGCCCTCTTCCGCTTTGGGGGCCAGCAACAGTTGCCAGGGCAACCCTGGGCATGGCAGGGGGCTTAAGGGCGCCTGGACCTGCCCACTTCCGCTTTGGGGCCAGCAACAGTTGCCAGGGCAACCCTGGGCATGGCAGGGGGCTTAAGGGCGCCAGAACCCGCCCACTTCCGCTTTGGGGGGCAGCAACAGTTGCCAGGGCAACCCTGGGCATGGCAGGGGGCTTAAGGGGGCCTGGACCCGCCCACTTACGCTTTGGGGGCCAGCAACAGTTGCCAGGGCAACATTGGGCATGGCAGGGGGCTTAAGGACGCCAGAACCCGCCCACTTCCGCTTTGGGGGCCAGCAACAGTTGCCAGGGCAACATTGGGCATGGCAGGGGTCTTACGGGCGCCTGGACCCGCCCACTTCCACTTTGGGGGCCAGCAACAGTTGCCAGGGCAACCCTGGGCATGGCAGGAGGCTTAAGGGGGCCTGGACCCGCCCACTTCCACTTTGGGGGCCAGCAACAGTTGCCAGGTCAACCCTGGGCATGGCAGGGGGCTTAAGGGGGCCTGGACCCGCCCACTTCCGCTTTGGGGGCCAGCAACAGTTGCCAGGGCAACCCTGGGCATGGCAGGGGGCTTAAGGGGGCCTTGACCCGCCCACTTCCGCTTTGGGGGCAAGCAACAGTTGCCAGGGCAACCCTGGGCATGGCAGGGGGCTTAAGGGCGCCAGGACCCGCCCACTTCCGCTTTGGGGGCCAGCAACAGTTGCCAGGACAACCCTGGGCATGGCAGGGGGCTTAAGGGTGCCTGGACCCGCCCACTTCCGCTTTGGGGGCCAGCAACAGTTGCCAGGGCAACCCTGGGCATGGCAGGGGGCTTGAGGGCACCAGGCCCCGCCAACTTCCGCTTTTGGGGTCAGCAACAGATGCCAGGGCAACCTTGGGCATGGAAGGGGGCTGAAGGGGGCCAGGACCCGCCCACTTCCGCTTTGGGGGCCAGCAACAGTTGCCAGGGCAACCCTGGGCATGGCAGGGGGCTTAAGGGGGCCTGGACCCGCCCACTTCCGCTTTGGGGGCCAGCAACAGTTGCCAGGGCTACCATGGGCATGGCAGGGGGCTTACGGGTGCCATGACCCGCCCACTTCCGCTTTGGGGGCCAGCAACAGTTGCCAGGGCAACCCTGGGCATGGCAGGGGGCTTAAGGGGGCCTGGACCCGCCCACTTCCGCTTTGGGGGCCAGCAACAGTTGCCAGGGCTACCATGGGCATGGCAGGGGGCTTAAGGGCGCCATGACCCGCCCACTTCCGCTTTGGGGGCCAGCAACAGTTGCCAGGGCAACCCTGGGCATGGCAGGGGGCTTAAGGGGGCCAGGACCCGCCCACTTCCGCTTTGGGGGCCAGCAACAGTTGCCAGGGCAACCCTGGGCATGGCAGGGGGCTTAAGGGCGCCATGACCCGCCCACTTCCGCTTTGGGGGCCAGCTTGCCAGGGCAACCCTGGGCATGGCAGGGGGCTTAAGGGGGCCAGGACCCGCCCACTTCCGCTTTGGGGGCCAGCAACAGTTGCCAGGGCAACCCTGGGCATGGCAGGGGGCTTAAGGGGGCCTGGACCCGCCCACTTCCGCTTTGGGGGCCAGCAACAGTTGCCAGGGCTACCATGGGCATGACAGGGGGCTTAAGGGCGCCTGGACCCGCCCACTTCCGCTTTGGGGGCCAGCAACAGTTGACAGGGCAACCCTGGGCATGGCAGGGGGCTTAAGGGGGCCTGGACCCGCCCACTTCAGCTTTGGGGGCGAGCAACAGTTGCCAGGGCAACCCTGGGCATGGCAGGGGGCCTTGACCCGCCCACTTCCGCTTTGGGGGCCAGCAACAGTTGCCAGGGCTACCATGGGCATGGCAGGGGGCTTAAGGGCGCCATGACCCGCCCACTTCCGCTTTGGGGGCCAGCAACAGTTGCCAGGGCAACCCTGGGCATGGCAGGGGGCTTAAGGGGGCCAGGACCCGCCCACTTCCGCTTTGGGGGCCAGCAACAGTTGCCAGGGCAACCCTGGGCATGGCAGGGGGCTTAAGGGCGCCATGACCCGCCCACTTCCGCTTTGGGGGCCAGCAACAGTTGCCAGGGCAACCCTGGGCATGGAAGGGGGCTTAAGGGGGCCAGGACCCGCCCACTTCCGCTTTGGGGGCCAGCAACAGTTGCCAGGGCAACCCTGGGCATGGCAGGGGGCTTAAGGGGGCCTGTACCCGCCCACTTCCGCTTTGGGGGCCAGCAACAGTTGCCAGGGCTACCATGGGCATGACAGGGGGCTTAAGGGCGCCTG
This sequence comes from Crinia signifera, assembly GCF_055691185.1. Taxonomy (NCBI): domain Eukaryota; kingdom Metazoa; phylum Chordata; class Amphibia; order Anura; family Myobatrachidae; genus Crinia; species Crinia signifera. Next base: position 12,203,810 of record NC_139228.1, on the reverse strand, counting down.
GACCCGCCCACTTCCGCTTTGGGGGCCAGCAACAGTTGACAGGGCAACCCTGGGCATGGCAGGGGGCTTAAGGGGGCCTGGACCCGCCCACTTCCGCTTTGGGGGCCAGCAACAGTTGCCAGGGCAACCCTGGGCATGGCAGGGGGCTTAAGGGGGCCTGGACCCACCCACTTCCGCTTTGGGGGCCAGCAACAGTTGCCAGGGCTACCATGGGCATGACAGGGGGCTTAAGGGCGCCTGGACCCGCCCACTTCCGCTTTGGGGGCCAGCAACAGTTGCCAGGGTTACCATGGGCATGGCAGGGGGCTTAAGGGCGCCAGGACCCGCCCACTTCCGCTTTGGGGGCCAGCAACAGTTGCCAGGGCATCCCTGGGCATGGCAGGGGGCTTAAGGGGGCCTGGGCCAGCCCACTTCCGCTTTGGGGGCCAGCAACAGTTGCCAGGGCCAACCTGGGCATTGCAGGGGGTTAAAGGGGGCCAGGACCCGTCCAATTCCGCTTTGGGGGCCAGCAACAGTTGCCAGGGCAACATTGGGCATGGCAGGGGGCTTAAGGGCGCCAGAACCCGCCCACTTCCGCTTTGGGGGCCAGCAACAGTTGCCAGGGCAACATTGGGCATGGCAGGGGGCTTAAGGGCGCCTGGACCCGCCCACTTCCGCTTTGGGGGCCAGCAACAGTTGCCAGGGCAACCCTGGGCATGGCAGGAGGCTTAAGGGGGCCAAGACCCGCCCACTTCCGCTTTGGGGGCCAGCAACAGTTGCCAGGGCAACCCTGGGCATGGCAGGGGGCTTAAGGGGGCCTGGACCCGCCCACTTCCGCTTTGGGGGCCAGCAACAGTTGCCAGGGCAAACCTGGGCATGGCAGGGGGCTTAAGGGTGCCTGGACCCGCCCACTTCCGCTTTGGGGGCCAGCAACAGTTGCCAGGGCAACCCTGGGCATGGCAGGGGGCTTAAGGGGGCCTGGACCCGCCCACTTCCGCATTGGGGGCCTGCAACAGTTGCCAGGGCTACCATTGGCATGGCAGGGGGCTTAAGGGCGCCAGGACCCGCCCACTTCCGCTTTGGGGGCCAGCAACAGTTGCCAGGGCAACCCTGGGCATGGCAGGGGGCTTAAGGGGGCCTGGACCCGCCCACTTCCGCTTCGGGGGCGATCAACAGTTGCCAGGGCAACCCTGGGCATGGCAGGGGGCTTAAGGGGGCCTAGACCCGCCCACTTCCGCTTTGGGGGCCAGCAACAGTTGCCAGGGCAACCCTGGGCATGGCAGGGGGCTTAAGGGGGCCTGGACCAGCCCACTTCCGCTTTGGGGGCCAGCAACAGTTGCCAGGGAAAACCTGGGCATGGCAGGGGGCTTAAGGGGGCCAGGACCCGTCCAATTCCGCTTTGGGGGCCAGCAACAGTTGCCAGGGCAACATTGGGCATGGCAAGGGGCTTAAGGGCGCCAGAACCCGCCCACTTCCGCTTTGGGGGCCAGCAACAGTTGCCAGGGCAATATTGGGCATGGCAGGGGGCTTAAGGGCGCCTGGACCCGCCCACTTCCGCTTTGGGGGGCAGCAACAGTTGCCAGGGCAACCCTGGGCATGGCAGGGGGCTTAAGGGGGCCTGGACCCGCCCTCTTCCGCTTTGAGGGCCAGCAACAGTTGCCAGGGCAACCCTGGGCATGGCAGGGGGCTTAAGGGCGCCTGGACCTGCCCACTTCCGCTTTGGGGGCCAGCAACAGTTGCCAGGGCAACCCTGGGCATGGCAGGGGGCTTAAGGGCGCCAGAACCCGCCCACTTTCGCTTTGGGGGGCAGCAACAGTTGCCAGGGCAACCCTGGGCATGGCAGGGGGCTTAAGGGGGCCTGGACCCGCCCACTTACGCTTTGGGGGCCAGCAACAGTTGCCAGGGCAACATTGGGCATGGCAGGGGGCTTAAGGACGCCAGAACCCGCCCACTTCCGCTTTGGGGGCCAGCAACAGTTGCCAGGGCAACATTGGGCATGGCAGGGGTCTTAAGGGCGCCTGGACCCGCCCACTTCCGCTTTGGGGGCCAGCAACAGTTGCCAGGGCAATATTGGGCATGGCAGGGGGCTTAAGGGCGCCTGGACCCGCCCACTTCCGCTTTGGGGGGCAGCAACAGTTGCCAGGGCAACCCTGGGCATGGCAGGGGGCTTAAGGGGGCCTGGACCCGCCCTCTTCCGCTTTGAGGGCCAGCAACAGTTGCCAGGGCAACCCTGGGCATGGCAGGGGGCTTAAGGGCGCCTGGACCTGCCCACTTCCGCTTTGGGGGCCAGCAACAGTTGCCAGGGCAACCCTGGGCATGGCAGGGGGCTTAAGGGCGCCAGAACCCGCCCACTTTCGCTTTGGGGGGCAGCAACAGTTGCCAGGGCAACCCTGGGCATGGCAGGGGGCTTAAGGGGGCCTGGACCCGCCCTCTTCCGCTTTGAGGGCCAGCAACAGTTGCCAGGGCATCCCTGGGCATGGCAGGGGGCTTAAGGGGGCCTGGGCCAGCCCACTTCCGCTTTGGGGGCCAGCAACAGTTGCCAGGGCCAACCTGGGCATTGCAGGGGGTTAAAGGGGGCCAGGACCCGTCCAATTCCGCTTTGGGGGCCAGCAACAGTTGCCAGGGCAACATTGGGCATGGCAGGGGGCTTAAGGGCGCCAGAACCCGCCCACTTCCGCTTTGGGGGCCAGCAACAGTTGCCAGGGCAACATTGGGCATGGCAGGGGGCTTAAGGGCGCCTGGACCCGCCCACTTCCGCTTTGGGGGCCAGCAACAGTTGCCAGGGCAACCCTGGGCATGGCAGGAGGCTTAAGGGGGCCAAGACCCGCCCACTTCCGCTTTGGGGGCCAGCAACAGTTGCCAGGGCAACCCTGGGCATGGCAGGGGGCTTAAGGGGGCCTGGACCCGCCCACTTCCGCTTTGGGGGCCAGCAACAGTTGCCAGGGCAAACCTGGGCATGGCAGGGGGCTTAAGGGTGCCTGGACCCGCCCACTTCCGCTTTGGGGGCCAGCAACAGTTGCCAGGGCAACCCTGGGCATGGCAGGGGGCTTAAGGGGGCCTGGACCCGCCCACTTCCGCATTGGGGGCCTGCAACAGTTGCCAGGGCTACCATTGGCATGGCAGGGGGCTTAAGGGCGCCAGGACCCGCCCACTTCCGCTTTGGGGGCCAGCAACAGTTGCCAGGGCAACCCTGGGCATGGCAGGGGGCTTAAGGGGGCCTGGACCCGCCCACTTCCGCTTCGGGGGCGATCAACAGTTGCCAGGGCAACCCTGGGCATGGCAGGGGGCTTAAGGGGGCCTAGACCCGCCCACTTCCGCTTTGGGGGCCAGCAACAGTTGCCAGGGCAACCCTGGGCATGGCAGGGGGCTTAAGGGGGCCTGGACCAGCCCACTTCCGCTTTGGGGGCCAGCAACAGTTGCCAGGGAAAACCTGGGCATGGCAGGGGGCTTAAGGGGGCCAGGACCCGTCCAATTCCGCTTTGGGGGCCAGCAACAGTTGCCAGGGCAACATTGGGCATGGCAAGGGGCTTAAGGGCGCCAGAACCCGCCCACTTCCGCTTTGGGGGCCAGCAACAGTTGCCAGGGCAATATTGGGCATGGCAGGGGGCTTAAGGGCGCCTGGACCCGCCCACTTCCGCTTTGGGGGGCAGCAACAGTTGCCAGGGCAACCCTGGGCATGGCAGGGGGCTTAAGGGGGCCTGGACCCGCCCTCTTCCGCTTTGAGGGCCAGCAACAGTTGCCAGGGCAACCCTGGGCATGGCAGGGGGCTTAAGGGCGCCTGGACCTGCCCACTTCCGCTTTGGGGGCCAGCAACAGTTGCCAGGGCAACCCTGGGCATGGCAGGGGGCTTAAGGGCGCCAGAACCCGCCCACTTTCGCTTTGGGGGGCAGCAACAGTTGCCAGGGCAACCCTGGGCATGGCAGGGGGCTTAAGGGGGCCTGGACCCGCCCACTTACGCTTTGGGGGCCAGCAACAGTTGCCAGGGCAACATTGGGCATGGCAGGGGGCTTAAGGACGCCAGAACCCGCCCACTTCCGCTTTGGGGGCCAGCAACAGTTGCCAGGGCAACATTGGGCATGGCAGGGGTCTTAAGGGCGCCTGGACCCGCCCACTTCCGCTTTGGGGGCCAGCAACAGTTGCCAGGGCAATATTGGGCATGGCAGGGGGCTTAAGGGCGCCTGGAACCGCCCACTTCCGCTTTGGGGGGCAGCAACAGTTGCCAGGGCAACCCTGGGCATGGCAGGGGGCTTAAGGGGGCCTGGACCCGCCCTCTTCCGCTTTGAGGGCCAGCAACAGTTGCCAGGGCAACCCTGGGCATGGCAGGGGGCTTAAGGGCGCCTGGACCTGCCCACTTCCGCTTTGGGGGCCAGCAACAGTTGCCAGGGCAACCCTGGGCATGGCAGGGGGCTTAAGGGCGCCAGAACCCGCCCAATTCCGCTTTGGGGGCCAGCAACAGTTGCCAGGGCTACCATGGGCATGGTAGGGGGCTTAAGGGGGCCTGGACCCGCCCACTTACGCTTTGGGGGCCAGCAACAGTTGCCAGGGCAACATTGGGCATGGCAGGGGGCTTAAGGACGCCAGAACCCGCCCACTTCCGCTTTGGGGGCCAGCAACAGTTGCCAGGGCAACATTGGGCATGGCAGGGGTCTTAAGGGCGCCTGGACCCGCCCACTTCCACTTTGGGGGCCAGCAACAGTTGCCAGGGCAACCCTGGGCATGGCAGGAGGCTTAAGGGGGCCTGGACCCGCCCACTTCCGCTTTGGGGGCCAGCAACAGTTGCCAGGTCAACCCTGGGCATGGCAGGGGGCTTAAGGGTGCCTGGACCCGCCCACTTCCGTTTTGGGGGCCAGCAACAGTTGCCAGGGCAACCCTGGGCATGGCAGGGCGCTTAAGGGCGCCAGGACCCTCCCACTTCCGCTTTTGGGGCCAGCAACAGTTGTCAGGGCAACATTGGGCATGGCAGGGGGCTTAAGGGCGCCAGAACCCGCCCACTTCCGCTTTGGGGGCCAGCAACAGTTGCCAGGGCAACCCTGGGCATGTCAGGGGGCTTAAGGGGGCCAGGACCCGCCCACTTCCGCTTTGGGGGCCAGCAACAGTTGCCAGGGAAACATTGGGCATGGCAGGGGGCTTAAGGGCGCCAGAACCCGCCCACTTCCGCTTTGGGGGCCAGCAACAGTTGCCAGGGCAACATTGGGCATGGCAGGGGGCTTAAGGGCGCCAGAACCCGCCCACTTCCGCTTTGGGGGCCAGCAACAGTTGCCAGGGCAACATTGGGCATGGCAGGGGGCTTAAGGGAGTCAGGACCCGCCCACTTCCGCTTTGAGGGTCAGCAACAGTTACCAGGGCAACCCTGGGCATGGCAGGGGGCTTAAGGGCGCCAGAACCCGCCCACTTCCGCTTTGGGGGCCAGCAACAGTTGCCAGGGCAATATTGGGCATGGCAGGGGGCTTAAGGGCGCCAGGACCCGCCCACTTCCGCTTTGGGGGGCAGCAACAGTTGCCAGGGCAACCCTGGGCATGGCAGGGGGCTTAAGGGGGCCTGGACCCGCCCTCTTCCGCTTTGGGGGCCAGCAACAGTTGCCAGGGCAACCCTGGGCATGGCAGGGGGCTTAAGGGCGCCTGGACCTGCCCACTTCCGCTTTGGGGGCCAGCAACAGTTGCCAGGGCAACCCTGGGCATGGCAGGGGGCTTAAGGGCGCCAGAACCCGCCCACTTCCGCTTTGGGGGGCAGCAACAGTTGCCAGGGCAACCCTGGGCATGGCAGGGGGCTTAAGGGGGCCTGGACCCGCCCACTTACGCTTTGGGGGCCAGCAACAGTTGCCAGGGCAACATTGGGCATGGCAGGGGTCTTACGGGCGCCTGGACCCGCCCACTTCCGCTTTGGGGGCCAGCAACAGTTGCCAGGGCAACCCTGGGCATGGCAGGAGGCTTAAGGGGGCCTGGACCCGCCCACTTCCGCTTTGGGGGCCAGCAACAGTTGCCAGGTCAACCCTGGGCATGGCAGGGGGCTTAAGGGTGCCTGGACCCGCCCACTTCCGCTTTGGGGGCCAGCAACAGTTGCCAGGGCAACCCTGGGCATGGCAGGGGGCTTAAGGGGGCCTTGACCCGCCCACTTCCGCTTTGGGGGCCAGCAACAGTTGCCAGGGCAACCCTGGGCATGGCAGGGGGCTTAAGGGCGCCAGGACCCGCCCACTTCCGCTTTGGGGGCCAGCAACAGTTGCCAGGACAACCCTGGGCATGGCAGGGGGCTTAAGGGTGCCTGGACCCGCCCACTTCCGCTTTGGGGGCCAGCAACAGTTGCCAGGGCAACACTGGGCATGGCAGGGGGCTTGAGGGCACCAGGCCCCGCCAACTTCCGCTTTTGGGGTCAGCAACAGATGCCAGGGCAACCTTGGGCATGGAAGGGGGCTGAAGGGCGCCAGGCCCCGCCCACTTCCGCTTTGGGGGCCAGCAACAGTTGCCAGGGCTACCATGGGCATGGCAGGGGGCTTACGGGCGCCATGACCCGCCCACTTCCGCTTTGGGGGCCAGCAACAGTTGCCAGGGCAACCCTGGGCATGGCAGGGGGCTTAAGGGGGCCTGGACCCGCCCACTTCCGCTTTGGGGGCCAGCAACAGTTGCCAGGGCTACCATGGGCATGGCAGGGGGCTTACGGGTGCCATGACCCGCCCACTTCCGCTTTGGGGGCCAGCAACAGTTGCCAGGGCAACCCTGGGCATGGCAGGGGGCTTAAGGGGGCCTGGACCCGCCCACTTCCGCTTTGGGGGGCAGCAACAGTTGCCAGGGCAACCCTGGGCATGGCAGGGGGCTTAAGGGGGCCTGGACCCGCCCACTTCCGCTTTGGGGGCCAGCAACAGTTGCCAGGGCTACCATGGGCATGACAGGGGGCTTAAGGGCGCCTGTACCCGCCCACTTCCGCTTTGGGGGCCAGCAACAGTTGACAGGGCAACCCTGGGCATGGCAGGGGGCTTAAGGGGGCCTGGACCCGCCCACTTCCGCTTTGGGGGCGAGCAACAGTTGCCAGGGCAACCCTGGGCATGGCAGGGGGCTTAAGGGGGCCTGGACCCGCCCACTTCCGCTTTGGAGGCCAGCAACAGTTGCCAGGGCTACCATGGGCATGGCAGGGGGCTTAAGGGCGCCATGACCCGCCCACTTCCGCTTTGGGGGCCAGCAACAGTTGCCAGGGCAACCCTGGGCATGGCAGGGGGCTTAAGGGGGCCAGGACCCGCCCACTTCCGCTTTGGGGGCCAGCAACAGTTGCCAGGGCAACCCTGGGCATGGCAGGGGGCTTAAGGGCGCCATGACCCGCCCACTTCCGCTTTGGGGGCCAGCAACAGTTGCCAGGGCAACCCTGGGCATGGAAGGGGGCTTAAGGGGGCCAGGACCCGCCCACTTCCGCTTTGGGGGCCAGCAACAGTTGCCAGGGCAACCCTGGGCATGGCAGGGGGCTTAAGGGGGCCTGGACCCGCCCACTTCCGCTTTGGGGGCCAGCAACAGTTGCCAGGGCTACCATGGGCATGACAGGGGGCTTAAGGGCGCCTGGACCCGCCCACTTCCGCTTTGGGGGCCAGCAACAGTTGCCAGGGCAACCCTGGGCATGGCAGGGGGCTTAAGGGGGCCTGGACCCGCCCACTTCCGCTTTGGGGGCCAGCAACAGTTGCCAGGGCAACCCTGGGCATGGCAGGGGGCTTAAGGGGGCCTGGACCCACCCACTTCCGCTTTGGGGGCCAGCAACAGTTGCCAGGGCTACCATGGGCATGACAGGGGGCTTAAGGGCGCTTGGACCCGCCCACTTCCGCTTTGGGGGCCAGCAACAGTTGCCAGGGCTACCATGGGCATGGCAGGGGGCTTAAGGGCGCCAGGAACCGCCCACTTCCGCATTGGGGGCCAGCAACAGTTGCCAGGGCATCCCTTGGCATGGCAGGGGGCTTAAGGGGGCCTGGGCCAGCCCACTTCCGCTTTGGGGGCCAGCAACAGTTGCCAGGGCAAACCTGGGCATTGCAGGGGGCTTAAGGGGGCCAGGACCCGTCCAATTCCGCTTTGGGGGCCAGCAACAGTTGCCAGGGCAACATTGGGCATGGCAGGGGGCTTAAGGGCGCCAGAACCCGCCCACTTCCGCTTTGGGGGCCAGCAACAGTTGCCAGGGCAACCCTGGGCATGGCAGCAGGCTTAAGGGGGCCAAGACCCGCCCACTTCCGCTTTGGGGGCCAGCAACAGTTGCCAGGGCAACCCTGGGCATGGCAGGGGGCTTAAGGGTGCCTGGACCCGCCCACTTCCGCTTTGGGGGCCAGCAACAGTTGCCAGGGCAACCCTGGGCATGGCAGGGGGCTTAAGGGGGCCTGGACCCGCCCACTTCCGCTTTGGGGGCCAGCAACAGTTGCCAGGGCAAACCTGGGCATGGCAGGGGGCTTAAGGGTGCCTGGACCCGCCCACTTCCGCTTTGCGGGCCAGCAACAGTTGCCAGGGCAACCCTGGGCATGGCAGGGGGCTTAAGGGGGCCTGGACCCGCCCACTTCCGCATTGGGGGCCTGCAACAGTTGCCAGGGCTACCATTGGCATGGCAGGGGGCTTAAGGGCGCCAGGACCCGCCCACTTCCGCTTTGGGGGCCAGCAACAGTTGCCAGGGCAACCCTGGGCATGGCAGGGGGCTTAAGGGGGCCTGGACCCGCCCACTTACGCTTCGGGGGCGATCAACAATTGCCAGGGCAACCCTGGGCATGGCAGGGGGCTTAAGGGGGCCTAGACCCGCCCACTTCCGCTTTGGGGGCCAGCAACAGTTGCCAGGGCAACCCTGGGCATGGCAGGGGGCTTAAGGGGGCCTGGACCAGCCCACTTCCGCTTTGGGGGCCAGCAACAGTTGCCAGGGAAAACCTGGGCATGGCAGGGGGCTTAAGGGGGCCAGGACCCGTCCAATTCCGCTTTGGGGGCCAGCAACAGTTGCCAGGGCAACATTGGGCATGGCAGGGGGCTTAAGGGCGCCAGAACCCGCCCACTTCCGCTTTGGGGGCCAGCAACAGTTGCCAGGGCAATATTGGGCATGGCAGGGGGCTTAAGGGCGCCTGGACCCGCCCACTTCCGCTTTGGGGGGCAGCAACAGTTGCCAGGGCAACCCTGGGCATGGCAGGGGGCTTAAGGGGGCCTGGACCCGCCCTCTTCCGCTTTGAGGGCCAGCAACAGTTGCCAGGGCAACCCTGGGCATGGCAGGGGGCTTAAGGGCGCCTGGACCTGCCCACTTCCGCTTTGGGGGCCAGCAACAGTTGCCAGGGCAACCCTGGGCATGGCAGGGGGCTTAAGGGCGCCAGAACCCGCCCACTTTCGCTTTGGGGGGCAGCAACAGTTGCCAGGGCAACCCTGGGCATGGCAGGGGGCTTAAGGGGGCCTGGACCCGCCCACTTACGCTTTGGGGGCCAGCAACAGTTGCCAGGGCAACATTGGGCATGGCAGGGGGCTTAAGGACGCCAGAACCCGCCCACTTCCGCTTTGGGGGCCAGCAACAGTTGCCAGGGCAACATTGGGCATGGCAGGGGTCTTAAGGGCGCCTGGACCCGCCCACTTCCACTTTGGGGGCCAGCAACAGTTGCCAGGGCAACCCTGGGCATGGCAGGAGGCTTAAGGGGGCCTGGACCCGCCCACTTCCGCTTTGGGGGCCAGCAACAGTTGCCAGGTCAAGCCTGGGCATTGCAGGGGGCTTAAGGGTGCCTGGACCCGCCCACTTCCGCTTTGGGGGCCAGCAACAGTTGCCAGGGCAACCCTGGGCATGGCAGGGGGCTTAAGGGGGCCTTGACCCGCCCACTTCCGCTTTGGGGGTTAGCAACAGTTGCCAGGGCAACCCTGGGCATGGCAGAGGGCTTAAGGGCGCCTGGACCCGCCCACTTCCGCTTTGGGGGGCAGCAACAGTTGCTAGGGCAACCCTGGGCATGGCAGGGGGCTTAAGGGGGCCAGGACCCGCCCACTTCCGCTTTGGGGGCCAGCAACAGTTGCCAGGGCAAACCTGGGCATGGCAGGGGGTTTACGGGCGCCATGACCCGCCCACTTCCGCTTTGGGGGCCAGCAACAGTTGCCAGGGCAACCCTGGGCATGGCAGGGGGCTTATGGGGGCCTGGACCCGCCCACTTCCGCTTTGGGGGCCAGCAACAGTTGACAGGGCAACCCTGGGCATGGCAGGGGGCTTAAGGGGGCCTGGACCCGCCCACTTCCGCTTTGGGGGCGAGCAACAGTTGCCAGGGCAACCCTGGGCATGGCAGGGGGCTTAAGGGGGCCTGGACCCGCCCACTTCCGCTTTGGAGGCCAGCAACAGTTGCCAGGGCTACCATGGGCATGGCAGGGGGCTTAAGGGCGCCATGACCCGCCCACTTCCGCTTTGGGGGCCAGCAACAGTTGCCAGGGCAACCCTGGGCATGGCAGGGGGCTTAAGGGGGCCAGGACCCGCCCACTTCCGCTTTGGGGGCCAGCAACAGTTGCCAGGGCAACCCTGGGCATGGCAGGGGGCTTAAGGGCGCCATGACCCGCCCACTTCCGCTTTGGGGGCCAGCAACAGTTGCCAGGGCAACCCTGGGCATGGAAGGGGGCTTAAGGGGGCCAGGACCCGCCCACTTCCGCTTTGGGGGCCAGCAACAGTTGCCAGGGCAACCCTGGGCATGGCAGGGGGCTTAAGGGGGCCTGGACCCGCCCACTTCCGCTTTGGGGGCCAGCAACAGTTGCCAGGGCTACCATGGGCATGACAGGGGGCTTAAGGGCGCCTGGACCCGCCCACTTCCGCTTTGGGGGCCAGCAACAGTTGACAGGGCAACCCTGGGCATGGCAGGGGGCTTAAGGGGGCCTGGACCCGCCCACTTCCGCTTTGGGGGCCAGCAACAGTTGCCAGGGCAACCCTGGGCATGGCAGGGGGCTTAAGGGGGCCTGGACCCACCCACTTCCGCTTTGGGGGCCAGCAACAGTTGCCAGGGCTACCATGGGCATGACAGGGGGCTTAAGGGCGCTTGGACCCGCCCACTTCCGCTTTGGGGGCCAGCAACAGTTGCCAGGGCTACCATGGGCATGGCAGGGGGCTTAAGGGCGCCAGGACCCGCCCACTTCCGCATTGGGGGCCAGCAACAGTTGCCAGGGCATCCCTGGGCATGGCAGGGGGCTTAAGGGGGCCTGGGCCAGCCCACTTCCGCTTTGGGGGCCAGCAACAGTTGCCAGGGCAAACCTGGGCATTGCAGGGGGCTTAAGGGGGCCAGGACCCGTCCAATTCCGCTTTGGGGGCCAGCAACAGTTGCCAGGGCAACATTGGGCATGGCAGGGGGCTTAAGGGCGCCAGAACCCGCCCACTTCCGCTTTGGGGGCCAGCAACAGTTGCCAGGGCAACATTGGGCATGGCAGGGGGCTTAAGGTCGCCTGGACCCGCCCACTTCCGCTTTGGGGGCCAGCAACAGTTGCCAGGGCAACCCTGGGCATGGCAGCAGGCTTAAGGGGGCCAAGACCCGCCCACTTCCGCTTTGGGGGCCAGCAACAGTTGCCAGGGCAACCCTGGGCATGGCAGGGGGCTTAAGGGTGCCTGGACCCGCCCACTTCCGCTTTGGGGGCCAGCAACAGTTGCCAGGGCAACCCTGGGCATGGCAGGGGGCTTAAGGGGGCCTGGACCCGCCCACTTCCGCTTTGGGGGCCAGCAACAGTTGCCAGGGCAAACCTGGGCATGGCAGGGGGCTTAAGGGTGCCTGGACCCGCCCACTTCCGCTTTGCGGGCCAGCAACAGTTGCCAGGGCAACCCTGGGCATGGCAGGGGGCTTAAGGGGGCCTGGACCCGCCCACTTCCGCATTGGGGGCCTGCAACAGTTGCCAGGGCTACCATTGGCATGGCAGGGGGCTTAAGGGCGCCAGGACCCGCCCACTTCCGCTTTGGGGGCCAGCAACAGTTGCCAGGGCAACCCTGGGCATGGCAGGGGGCTTAAGGGGGCCTGGACCCGCCCACTTACGCTTCGGGGGCGATCAACAGTTGCCAGGGCAACCCTGGGCATGGCAGGGGGCTTAAGGGGGCCTAGACCCGCCCACTTCCGCTTTGGGGGCCAGCAACAGTTGCCAGGGCAACCCTGGGCATGGCAGGGGGCTTAAGGGGGCCTGGACCAGCCCACTTCCGCTTTGGGGGCCAGCAACAGTTGCCAGGGAAAACCTGGGCATGGCAGGGGGCTTAAGGGGGCCAGGACCCGTCCAATTCCGCTTTGGGGGCCAGCAACAGTTGCCAGGGCAACATTGGGCATGGCAGGGGCTTAAGGGCGCCAGAAGCCGCCCACTTCCGCTTTGGGGGGCAGCAACAGTTGCCAGGGCAACCCTGGGCATGGCAGGGGGCTTAAGGGGGCCTGGACCCGCCCTCTTCCGCTTTGAGGGCCAGCAACAGTTGCCAGGGCAACCCTGGGCATGGCAGGGGGCTTAAGGGCGCCTGGACCTGCCCACTTCCGCTTTGGGGGCCAGCAACAGTTGCCAGGGCAACCCTGGGCATGGCAGGGGGCTTAAGGGCGCCAGAACCCGCCCACTTTCGCTTTGGGGGGCAGCAACAGTTGCCAGGGCAACCCTGGGCATGGCAGGGGGCTTAAGGGGGCCTGGACCCGCCCACTTACGCTTTGGGGGCCAGCAACAGTTGCCAGGGCAACATTGGGCATGGCAGGGGGCTTAAGGACGCCAGAACCCGCCCACTTCCGCTTTGGGGGCCAGCAACAGTTGCCAGGGCAACATTGGGCATGGCAGGGGTCTTAAGGGCGCCTGGACCCGCCCACTTCCACTTTGGGGGCCAGCAACAGTTGCCAGGGCAACCCTGGGCATGGCAGGAGGCTTAAGGGGGCCTGGACCCGCCCACTTCCGTTTTGGGGGCCAGCAACAGTTGCCAGGTCAAGCCTGGGCATGGCAGGGGGCTTAAGGGTGCCTGGACCCGCCCACTTCCGCTTTGGGGGCCAGCAACAGTTGCCAGGGCAACCCTGGGCATGGCAGGGGGCTTAAGGGGGCCTTGACCCGCCCACTTCCGCTTTGGGGGCCAGCAACAGTTGCCAGGGCAACCCTGGGCATGGCAGGGGGCTTAAGGGCGCCAGGACCCACCCACTTCCGCTTTGGGGGCCAGCAACAGTTGCCAGGACAACCCTGGGCATGGCAGGGGGCTTAAGGGCGCCTGGACCCGCCCACTTCCGCTTTGGGGGACAGCAACAGTTGCCAGGGCAACCCTGGGCATGGCAGGGGGCTTGAGGGCGCCAGGCCCCGCCAACTTCCGCTTTGGGGGTCAGCAACAGATGCCAGGGCAACTTTGGGCATGGAAGGGGGCTGAAGGGCACCAGGCCCCGCCCACTTCCGCTTTGGGGGCCAGCAACAGTTGCCAGGGCTACCATGGGCATGGCAGGGGGCTTACGGGCGCCATGACCCGCCCACTTCCGCTTTGGGGGCCAGCAACAGTTGCCAGGGCAACCCTGGGCATGGCAGGGGGCTTAAGGGGGCCTTGACCCGCCCACTTCCGCTTTGGGGGCCAGCAACAGTTGCCAGGGCTACCATGGGCATGGCAGGGGGCTTACGGGCGCCATGACCCGCCCACTTCCGCTTTGGGGGCCAGCAACAGTTGCCAGGGCAACCCTGGGCATGGCAGGGGGCTTAAGGGGGCCTGGACCCGCCCACTTCCGCTTTGGGGGCCAGCAACAGTTGCCAGGGCTACCATGGGCATGGCAGGGGGCTTAAGGGCGCCATGACCCGCCCACTTCCGCTTTGGGGGCCAGCAACAGTTGCCAGGGCAACCCTGGGCATGGCAGGGGGCTTAAGGGGGCCAGGACCCGCCCACTTCCGCTTTGGGGGCCAGCAACAGTTGCCAGGGCAACCCTGGGCATGGCAGGGGGCTTAAGGGCGCCATGACCCGCCCACTTCCGCTTTGGGGGCCAGCAACAGTTGCCAGGGCAACCCTGGGCATGGCAGGGGGCTTAAGGGGGCCTGGACCCGCCCACTTCCGCTTTGGGGGCCAGCAACAGTTGCCAGGGCTACCATGGGCATGACAGGGGGCTTAAGGGCGCCAGGACCCGCCCACTTCCTCTTTGGGGGCCAGCAACAGTTGACAGGGCAACCCTGGGCATGGCAGGGGGCTTAAGGGGGCCTGGACCCGCCCACTTCCGCTTTGGGGGCGAGCAACAGTTGCCAGGGCTACCATGGGCATGGCAGGGGCTTAAGGGCGCCAGGACCCGCCCACTTCCGCTTTGGGGGCCAGCAACAGTTGCCAGGGCAACCCTGGGCATGGCAGGGGGCTTAAGGGGGCCTGGGCCAGCCCACTTCCGCTTTGGGGGCCAGCAACAGTTGCCAGGGCAAACCTGGGCATTGCAGGGGGCTTAAGGGGGCCAGGACCCGTCCAATTCCGCTTTGGGGGCCAGCAACAGTTGCCAGGGCAACATTGGGCATGGCAGGGGGCTTAAGGGCGCCAGAACCCGCCCACTTCCGCTTTGGGGGCCAGCAACAGTTGCCAGGGCAACATTGGGCATGGCAGGGGGCTTAAGGGCGCCTGGACCCGCCCACTTCCGCTTTGGGGGCCAGCAACAGTTGCCAGGGCAACCCTGGGCATGGCAGGGGGCTTAAGGGTGCCTGGACCCGCCCACTTCCGCTTTGGGGGCCAGCAACAGTTGCCAGGGCAACCCTGGGCAAGGTAGGGGGCTTAAGGGCGCCTGGACCCGCCCACTTCCGCTTTGGGGGTTAGCAACAGTTGCCAGGGCAACCCTGGGCATGGCAGAGGGCTTAAGGGCGCCTGGACCCGCCCACTTCCGCTTTGGGGGCCAGCAACAGTTGCTAGGGCAACCCTGGGCATGGCAGGGGGCTTAAGGGGGCCAGGACCCGCCCACTTCCGCTTTGGGGGCCAGCAACAGTTGCCAGGGCAACCCTGGGCATGGCAGGGGGCTTACGGGCGCCATGACCCGCCCACTTCCGCTTTGGGGGCCAGCAACAGTTGCCAGGGCAACCCTGGGCATGGCAGGGGGCTTATGGGGGCCTGGACCCGCCCACTTCCGCTTTGGGGGCCAGCAACAGTTGCCAGGGCTACCATGGGCATGGCAGGGGGCTTAAGGGCGCCATGACCCGCCCACTTCCGCTTTGGGGGCCAGCAACAGTTGCCAGGGCAACCTTGGGCATGGCAGGGGGCTTAAGGGGGCCAGGACCCGCCCACTTCCGCTTTGGGGGCCAGCAACAGTTGCCAGGGCAACCCTGGGCATGGCAGGGGGCTTAAGGGAGCCTGGACCCGCCCACTTCCGCTTTGGGGGCCAGCAACAGTTGCCAGGGCTACCATGGGCATGACAGGGGGCTTAAGGGCGCCAGGACCCGCCCACTTCCGCTTTGGGGGCCAGCAACAGTTGCCAGGGCAACCCTGGGCATGGCAGGGGGCTTAAGGGGGCCTGGACCCGCCCACTTCCGCTTTGGGGGCGAGCAACAGTTGCCAGGGCTACCATGGGCATGGCAGGGGGTTTAAGGGGGCCAGGACCCGCCCACTTCCGCTTTGGGGGCCAGCAACAGTTGCCAGGGCAACCCAGGGCATGGCAGGGGGCTTAAGGGCGCCAGGACCCGCCCACTTCCGTTTTGGGGGCCAGCAACAGTTGCCAGGGCAACCCTGGGCATGGCAGGGCGCTTAAGGGCGCCAGGACCCTCCCACTTCCGCTTTTGGGGCCAGCAACAGTTGTCAGGGCAACATTGGGCATGGCAGGGGGCTTAAGGGCGCCAGAACCCGCCCACTTCCGCTTTGGGGGCCAGCAACAGTTGCCAGGGCAACCCTGGGCATGGCAGGGGGCTTAAGGGCGCAAGGACCCGCCCACTTCCGCTTTGGGGGCCAGCAACAGTTGCCAGGGCAACATTGGGCATGGCAGGGGCCTTAAGGGCGCCAGGACCCGCCCACTTCCGCTTTGGGGGCCAGCAACAGTTGCCAGGGCAACCCTGGGCATGGCAGGGGGCTTAAGGGCGCCAGGACCCGCCCACTTCCGCTTTGGGGGCCAGCAACAGTTGCCAGGGCAACATTGGGCATGGCAGGGGGCTTAAGGGCGCCTGGACCCGCCCACTTCCACTTTGGGGGCCAGCAACAGTTGCCAGGGCAACCCTGGGCATGGCAGGAGGCTTAAGGGGGCCTGGACCCGCCCACTTCCGCTTTGGGGGCCAGCAACAGTTGCCAGGTCAACCCTGGGCATGGCAGGGGGCTTAAGGGTGCCTGGACCCGCCCACTTCCGCCTTGGGGGCCAGCAACAGTTGCCAGGGCAACCCTGGGCATGGCAGGGGGCTTAAGGGGGCCTTGACCCGCCCACTTCCGCTTTGGGGGCCAGCAACAGTTGCCAGGGCAACCCTGGGCATGGCAGGGGGCTTAAGGGCGCCAGGACCCACCCACTTCCGCTTTGGGGGCCAGCAACAGTTGCCAGGACAACCCTGGGCATGGCAGGGGGCTTAAGGGCGCCTGGACCCGCCCACTTCCGCTTTGGGGGACAGCAACAGTTGCCAGGGCAACCCTGGGCATGGCAGGGGGCTTGAGGGCGCCAGGCCCCGCCAACTTCCGCTTTGGGGGTCAGCAACAGATGCCAGGGCATCTTTGGGCATGGAAGGGGGCTGAAGGGCACCAGGCCCCGCCCACTTCCGCTTTGGGGGCCAGCAACAGTTGCCAGGGCTACCATGGGCATGGCAGGGGGCTTACGGGCGCCATGACCCGCCCACTTCCGCTTTGGGGGCCAGCAACAGTTGCCAGGGCAACCCTGGGCATGGCAGGGGGCTTAAGGGGGCCTGGACCCGCCCACTTCCGCTTTGGGGGCCAGCAACAGTTGCCAGGGCTACCATGGGCATGGCAGGGGGCTTACGGGCGCCATGACCCGCCCACTTCCGCTTTGGGGGCCAGCAACAGTTGCCAGGGCAACCCTGGGCATGGCAGGGGGCTTAAGGGGGCCTGGACCCGCCCACTTCCGCTTTGGGGGCCAGCAACAGTTGCCAGGGCTACCATGGGCATGGCAGGGGGCTTAAGGGCGCCATGACCGGCCCACTTCCGCTTTGGGGGCCAGCAACAGTTGCCAGGGCAACCCTGGGCATGGCAGGGGGCTTAAGGGGGCCAGGACCCGCCCACTTCCGCTTTGGGGGTCAGCAACAGTTGCCAGGGCAACCCTGGGCATGGCAGGGGGCTTAAGGGCGCCATGACCCGCCCACTTCCGCTTTGGGGGCCAGCAACAGTTGCCAGGGCAACCCTGGGCATGGCAGGGGGCTTAAGGGGGCCTGGACCCGCCCACTTCCGCTTTGGGGGCCAGCAACAGTTGCCAGGGCTACCATGGGCATGACAGGGGGCTTAAGGGCGCCAGGACCCGCCCACTTCCGCTTTGGGGGCCAGCAACAGTTGACAGGGCAACCCTGGGCATGGCAGGGGGCTTAAGGGGGCCTGGACCCGCCCACTTCCGCTTTGGGGGCGAGCAACAGTTGCCAGGGCTACCATGGGCATGGCAGGGGGCTTAAGGGCGCCAGGACCCGCCCACTTCCGCTTTGGGGGCCAGCAACAGTTGCCAGGGCAACCCTGGGCATGGCAGGGGGCTTAAGGGGGCCTGGGCCAGCCCACTTCCGCTTTGGGGGCCAGCAACAGTTGCCAGGGCAAACCTGGGCATTGCAGGGGGCTTAAGGGGGCCAGGACCCGTCCAATTCCGCTTTGGGGGCCAGCAACAGTTGCCAGGGCAACATTGGGCATGGCAGGGGGCTTAAGGGCGCCAGAACCCGCCCACTTCCGCTTTGGGGGCCAGCAACAGTTGCCAGGGCAACATTGGGCATGGCAGGGGGCTTAAGGGCGCCTGGACCCGCCCACTTCCGCTTTGGGGGCCAGCAACAGTTGCCAGGGCAACCCTGGGCATGGCAGGGGGCTTAAGGGGGCCTTGACCCGCCCACTTCCGCTTTGGGGGCCAGCAACAGTTGCCAGGGCAACCCTGGGCATGGCAGGGGGCTTAAGGGCGCCAGGACCCACCCACTTCCGCTTTGGGGGCCAGCAACAGTTGCCAGGACAACCCTGGGCATGGCAGGGGGCTTAAGGGGGCCAGGACCCGCCCACTTCCGCTTTGGGGGCCAGCAACAGTTGCCAGGGCAACCCTGGGCATGGCAGGGGGCTTAAGGGCGCCATGACCCGCCCACTTCCGCTTTGGGGGCCAGCAACAGTTGCCAGGGCAACCCTGGGCATGGCAGGGGGCTTAAGGGGGCCTGGACCCGCCCACTTCCGCTTTGGGGGCCAGCAACAGTTGCCAGGGCTACCATGGGCATGACAGGGGGCTTAAGGGCGCCAGGACCCGCCCACTTCCGCTTTGGGGGCCAGCAACAGTTGACAGGGCAACCCTGGGCATGGCAGGGGGCTTAAGGGGGCCTGGACCCGCCCACTTCCGCTTTGGGGGCGAGCAACAGTTGCCAGGGCTACCATGGGCATGGCAGGGGGCTTAAGGGCGCCAGGACCCGCCCACTTCCGCTTTGGGGGCCAGCAACAGTTGCCAGGGCAACCCTGGGCATGGCAGGGGGCTTAAGGGGGCCTGGGCCAGCCCACTTCCGCTTTGGGGGCCAGCAACAGTTGCCAGGGCAAACCTGGGCATTGCAGGGGGCTTAAGGGGGCCAGGACCCGTCCAATTCCGCTTTGGGGGCCAGCAACAGTTGCCAGGGCAACATTGGGCATGGCAGGGGGCTTAAGGGCGCCAGAACCCGCCCACTTCCGCTTTGGGGGCCAGCAACAGTTGCCAGGGCAACATTGGGCATGGCAGGGGGCTTAAGGGCGCCTGGACCCGCCCACTTCCGCTTTGGGGGCCAGCAACAGTTGCCAGGGCAACCCTGGGCATGGCAGGGGGCTTAAGGGGGCCTTGACCCGCCCACTTCCGCTTTGGGGGCCAGCAACAGTTGCCAGGGCAACCCTGGGCATGGCAGGGGGCTTAAGGGCGCCAGGACCCACCCACTTCCGCTTTGGGGGCCAGCAACAGTTGCCAGGACAACCCTGGGCATGGCAGGGGGCTTAAGGGCGCCTGGACCCGCCCACTTCCGCTTTGGGGGACAGCAACAGTTGCCAGGGCAACCCTGGGCATGGCAGGGGGCTTGAGGGCGCCAGGCCCCGCCAACTTACGCTTTGGGGGTCAGCAACAGATGCCAGGGCAACTTTGGGCATGGAAGGGGGCTGAAGGGCACCAGGCCCCGCCCACTTCCGCTTTGGGGGCCAGCAACAGTTGCCAGGGCTACCATGGGCATGGCAGGGGGCTTACGGGCGCCATGACCCGCCCACTTCCGCTTTAGGGGCCAGCAACAGTTGCCAGGGCAACCCTGGGCATGGCAGGGGGCTTAAGGGGGCCTGGACCCGCCCACTTCCGCTTTGGGGGCCAGCAACAGTTGCCAGGGCTACCATGGGCATGGCAGGGGGCTTACGGGCGCCATGACCCGCCCACTTCCGCTTTGGGGGCCAGCAACAGTTGCCAGGGCAACCCTGGGCATGGCAGGGGGCTTAAGGGGGCCTGGACCCGCCCACTTCCGCTTTGGGGGCCAGCAACAGTTGCCAGGGCTACCATGGGCATGGCAGGGGGCTTAAGGGCGCCATGACCCGCCCACTTCCGCTTTGGGGGCCAGCAACAGTTGCCAGGGCAACCCTGGGCATGGCAGGGGGCTTAAGGGGGCCAGGACCCGCCCACTTCCGCTTTGGGGGCCAGCAACAGTTGCCAGGGCAACCCTGGGCATGGCAGGGGGCTTAAGGGCGCCATGACCCGCCCACTTCCGCTTTGGGGGCCAGCAACAGTTGCCAGGGCAACCCTGGGCATGGCAGGGGGCTTAAGGGGGCCTGGACCCGCCCACTTCCGCTTTGGGGGCCAGCAACAGTTGCCAGGGCTACCATGGGCATGACAGGGGGCTTAAGGGCGCCAGGACCCGCCCACTTCCGCTTTGGGGGCCAGCAACAGTTGACAGGGCAACCCTGGGCATGGCAGGGGGCTTAAGGGGGCCTGGACCCGCCCACTTCCGCTTTGGGGGCGAGCAACAGTTGCCAGGGCTACCATGGGCATGGCAGGGGGCTTAAGGGCGCCAGGACCCGCCCACTTCCGCTTTGGGGGCCAGCAACAGTTGCCAGGGCAACCCTGGGCATGGCAGGGGGCTTAAGGGGGCCTGGGCCAGCCCACTTCCGCTTTGGGGGCCAGCAACAGTTGCCAGGGCAAACCTGGGCATTGCAGGGGGCTTAAGGGGGCCAGGACCCATCCAATTCCGCTTTGGGGGCCAGCAACAGTTGCCAGGGCAACATTGGGCATGGCAGGGGGCTTAAGGGCGCCAGAACCCGCCCACTTCCGCTTTGGGGGCCAGCAACAGTTGCCAGGGCAACATTGGGCATGGCAGGGGGCTTAAGGGCGCCTGGACCCGCCCACTTCCGCTTTGGGGGCCAGCAACAGTTGCCAGGGCAACCCTGGGCATGGCAGGGGGCTTAAGGGTGCCTGGACCCGCCCACTTCCGCTTTGGGGGCCAGCAACAGTTGCCAGGGCAACCCTGGGCAAGGTAGGGGGCTTAAGGGCGCCTGGACCCGCCCACTTCCGCTTTGGGGGTTAGCAACAGTTGCCAGGGCAACCCTGGGCATGGCAGAGGGCTTAAGGGCGCCTGGACCCGCCCACTTCCGCTTTGGGGGCCAGCAACAGTTGCTAGGGCAACCCTGGGCATGGCAGGGGGCTTAAGGGGGCCAGGACCCGCCCACTTCCGCTTTGGGGGCCAGCAACAGTTGCAAGGGCAACCCTGGGCATGGCAGGGGGCTTACGGGCGCCATGACCCGCCCACTTCCGCTTTGGGGGCCAGCAACAGTTGCCAGGGCAACCCTGGGCATGGCAGGGGGCTTATGGGGGCCTGGACCCGCCCACTTCCGCTTTGGGGGCCAGCAACAGTTGCCAGGGCTACCATGGGCATGGCAGGGGGCTTAAGGGCGCCATGACCCGCCCACTTCCGCTTTGGGGGCCAGCAACAGTTGCCAGGGCAACCTTGGGCATGGCAGGGGGCTTAAGGGGGCCAGGACCCGCCCACTTCCGCTTTGGGGGCCAGCAACAGTTGCCAGGGCAACCCTGGGCATGGCAGGGGGCTTAAGGGAGCCTGGACCCGCCCACTTCCGCTTTGGGGGCCAGCAACAGTTGCCAGGGCTACCATGGGCATGACAGGGGGCTTAAGGGCGCCAGGACCCGCCCACTTCCGCTTTGGGGGCCAGCAACAGTTGCCAGGGCAACCCTGGGCATGGCAGGGGGCTTAAGGGGGCCTGGACCCGCCCACTTCCGCTTTGGGGGCGAGCAACAGTTGCCAGGGCTACCATGGGCATGGCAGGGGGTTTAAGGGGGCCAGGACCCGCCCACTTCCGCTTTGGGGGCCAGCAACAG
Organism: Crinia signifera; assembly: GCF_055691185.1. NCBI lineage: Eukaryota > Metazoa > Chordata > Amphibia > Anura > Myobatrachidae > Crinia > Crinia signifera. The sequence continues at coordinate 12,182,497 of NC_139228.1, read as the reverse complement.
TTGCCAGGGCAACCCTGGGCATGGCAGGGGGCTTAAGGGCGCCAGGACCCGCCCACTTCCGTTTTGGGGGCCAGCAACAGTTGCCAGGGCAACCCTGGGCATGGCAGGGCGCTTAAGGGCGCCAGGACCCTCCCACTTCCGCTTTTGGGGCCAGCAACAGTTGTCAGGGCAACATTGGGCATGGCAGGGGGCTTAAGGGCGCCAGAACCCGCCCACTTCCGCTTTGGGGGCCAGCAACAGTTGCCAGGGTAACCCTGGGCATGGCAGGGGGCTTAAGGGCGCAAGGACCCGCCCACTTCCGCTTTGGGGGCCAGCAACAGTTGCCAGGGCAACATTGGGCATGGCAGGGGCCTTAAGGGCGCCAGGACCCGCCCACTTCCGCTTTGGGGGCCAGCAACAGTTGCCAGGGCAACCCTGGGCATGGCAGGGGGCTTAAGGGCGCCAGGACCCGCCCACTTCCGCTTTGGGGGCCAGCAACAGTTGCCAGGGCAACATTGGGCATGGCAGGGGGCTTAAGGGCGCCTGGACCCGCCCACTTCCACTTTGGGGGCCAGCAACAGTTGCCAGGGCAACCCTGGGCATGGCAGGAGGCTTAAGGGGGCCTGGACCCGCCCACTTCCGCTTTTGGGGCCAGCAACAGTTGCCAGGTCAACCCTGGGCATGGCAGGGGGCTTAAGGGTGCCTGGACCCGCCCACTTCCGCCTTGGGGGCCAGCAACAGTTGCCAGGGCAACCCTGGGCATGGCAGGGGGCTTAAGGGGGCCTTGACCCGCCCACTTCCGCTTTGGGGGCCAGCAACAGTTGCCAGGGCAACCCTGGGCATGGCAGGGGGCTTAAGGGCGCCAGGACCCACCCACTTCCGCTTTGGGGGCCAGCAACAGTTGCCAGGACAACCCTGGGCATGGCAGGGGGCTTAAGGGCGCCTGGACCCGCCCACTTCCGCTTTGGGGGACAGCAACAGTTGCCAGGGCAACCCTGGGCATGGCAGGGGGCTTGAGGGCGCCAGGCCCCGCCAACTTCCGCTTTGGGGGTCAGCAACAGATGCCAGGGCATCTTTGGGCATGGAAGGGGGCTGAAGGGCACCAGGCCCCGCCCACTTCCGCTTTGGGGGCCAGCAACAGTTGCCAGGGCTACCATGGGCATGGCAGGGGGCTTACGGGCGCCATGACCCGCCCACTTCCGCTTTGGGGGCCAGCAACAGTTGCCAGGGCAACCCTGGGCATGGCAGGGGGCTTAAGGGGGCCTGGACCCGCCCACTTCCGCTTTGGGGGCCAGCAACAGTTGCCAGGGCTACCATGGGCATGGCAGGGGGCTTACGGGCGCCATGACCCGCCCACTTCCGCTTTGGGGGCCAGCAACAGTTGCCAGGGCAACCCTGGGCATGGCAGGGGGCTTAAGGGGGCCTGGACCCGCCCACTTCCGCTTTGGGGGCCAGCAACAGTTGCCAGGGCTACCATGGGCATGGCAGGGGGCTTAAGGGCGCCATGACCGGCCCACTTCCGCTTTGGGGGCCAGCAACAGTTGCCAGGGCAACCCTGGGCATGGCAGGGGGCTTAAGGGGGCCAGGACCCGCCCACTTCCGCTTTGGGGGCCAGCAACAGTTGCCAGGGCAACCCTGGGCATGGCAGGGGGCTTAAGGGCGCCATGACCCGCCCACTTCCGCTTTGGGGGCCAGCAACAGTTGCCAGGGCAACCCTGGGCATGGCAGGGGGCTTAAGGGGGCCTGGACCCGCCCACTTCCGCTTTGGGGGCCAGCAACAGTTGCCAGGGCTACCATGGGCATGACAGGGGGCTTAAGGGCGCCAGGACCCGCCCACTTCCGCTTTGGGGGCCAGCAACAGTTGACAGGGCAACCCTGGGCATGGCAGGGGGCTTAAGGGGGCCTGGACCCGCCCACTTCCGCTTTGGGGGCGAGCAACAGTTGCCAGGGCTACCATGGGCATGGCAGGGGGCTTAAGGGCGCCAGGACCCGCCCACTTCCGCTTTGGGGGCCAGCAACAGTTGCCAGGGCAACCCTGGGCATGGCAGGGGGCTTAAGGGGGCCTGGGCCAGCCCACTTCCGCTTTGGGGGCCAGCAACAGTTGCCAGGGCAACCCTGGGCATGGCAGGGGGCTTAAGGGGGCCTGGGCCAGCCCACTTCCGCTTTGGGGGCCAGCAACAGTTGCCAGGGCAAACCTGGGCATTGCAGGGGGCTTAAGGGGGCCAGGACCCGTCCAATTCCGCTTTGGGGGCCAGCAACAGTTGCCAGGGCTACCATGGGCATGACAGGGGGCTTAAGGGCGCCAGGACCCGCCCACTTCCGCTTTGGGGGCCAGCAACAGTTGACAGGGCAACCCTGGGCATGGCAGGGGGCTTAAGGGGGCCTGGACCCGCCCACTTCCGCTTTGGGGGCGAGCAACAGTTGCCAGGGCTACCATGGGCATGGCAGGGGGCTTAAGGGCGCCAGGACCCGCCCACTTCCGCTTTGGGGGCCAGCAACAGTTGCCAGGGCAACCCTGGGCATGGCAGGGGGCTTAAGGGGGCCTGGGCCAGCCCACTTCCGCTTTGGGGGCCAGCAACAGTTGCCAGGGCAAACCTGGGCATTGCAGGGGGCTTAAGGGGGCCAGGACCCGTCCAATTCCGCTTTGGGGGCCAGCAACAGTTGCCAGGGCAACATTGGGCATGGCAGAGGGCTTAAGGGCGCCAGAACCCGCCCACTTCCGCTTTGGGGGCCAGCAACAGTTGCCAGGGCAACATTGGGCATGGCAGGGGGCTTAAGGGCGCCTGGACCCGCCCACTTCCGCTTTGGGGGCCAGCAACAGTTGCCAGGGCAACCCTGGGCATGGCAGGGGGCTTAAGGGTGCCTGGACCCGCCCACTTCCGCTTTGGGGGCCAGCAACAGTTGCCAGGGCAACCCTGGGCAAGGTAGGGGGCTTAAGGGCGCCTGGACCCGCCCACTTCCGCTTTGGGGGTTAGCAACAGTTGCCAGGGCAACCCTGGGCATGGCAGGGGGCTTAAGGGGGCCTGGACCCGCCCACTTCCGCTTTGGGGGCGAGCAACAGTTGCCAGGGCTACCATGGGCATGGCAGGGGGCTTAAGGGCGCCAGGACCCGCCCACTTCCGCTTTGGGGGCCAGCAACAGTTGCCAGGGCAACCCTGGGCATGGCAGGGGGCTTAAGGGGGCCTGGGCCAGCCCACTTCCGCTTTGGGGGCCAGCAACAGTTGCCAGGGCAAACCTGGGCATTGCAGGGGGCTTAAGGGGGCCAGGACCCGTCCAATTCCGCTTTGGGGGCCAGCAACAGTTGCCAGGGCAACATTGGGCATGGCAGAGGGCTTAAGGGCGCCAGAACCCGCCCACTTCCGCTTTGGGGGCCAGCAACAGTTGACAGGGCAACCCTGGGCATGGCAGGGGGCTTAAGGGGGCCTGGACCCGCCCACTTCCGCTTTGGGGGCGAGCAACAGTTGCCAGGGCTACCATGGGCATGGCAGGGGGCTTAAGGGCGCCAGGACCCGCCCACTTCCGCTTTGGGGGCCAGCAACAGTTGCCAGGGCAACCCTGGGCATGGCAGGGGGCTTAAGGGGGCCTGGGCCAGCCCACTTCCGCTTTGGGGGCCAGCAACAGTTGCCAGGGCAAACCTGGGCATTGCAGGGGGCTTAAGGGGGCCAGGACCCGTCCAATTCCGCTTTGGGGGCCAGCAACAGTTGCCAGGGCAACATTGGGCATGGCAGAGGGCTTAAGGGCGCCAGAACCCGCCCACTTCCGCTTTGGGGGCCAGCAACAGTTGCCAGGGCAACATTGGGCATGGCAGGGGGCTTAAGGGCGCCTGGACCCGCCCACTTCCGCTTTGGGGGCCAGCAACAGTTGCCAGGGCAACCCTGGGCATGGCAGGGGGCTTAAGGGTGCCTGGACCCGCCCACTTCCGCTTTGGGGGCCAGCAACAGTTGCCAGGGCAACCCTGGGCAAGGTAGGGGGCTTAAGGGCGCCTGGACCCGCCCACTTCCGCTTTGGGGGTTAGCAACAGTTGCCAGGGCAACCCTGGGCATGGCAGAGGGCTTAAGGGCGCCTGGACCCGCCCACTTCCGCTTTGGGGGCCAGCAACAGTTGCTAGGGCAACCCTGGGCATGGCAGGGGGCTTAAGGGGGCCAGGACCCGCCCACTTCCGCTTTGGGGGCCAGCAACAGTTGCCAGGGCAACCCTGGGCATGGCAGGGGGCTTATGGGGGCCTGGACCCGCCCACTTCCGCTTTGGGGGCCAGCAACAGTTGCCAGGGCTACCATGGGCATGGCAGGGGGCTTAAGGGCGCCATGACCCGCCCACTTCCGCTTTGGGGGCCAGCAACAGTTGCCAGGGCAACCTTGGGCATGGCAGGGGGCTTAAGGGGGCCAGGACCCGCCCACTTCCGCTTTGGGGGCCAGCAACAGTTGCCAGGGCAACCCTGGGCATGGCAGGGGGCTTAAGGGAGCCTGGACCCGCCCACTTCCGCTTTGGGGGCCAGCAACAGTTGCCAGGGCTACCATGGGCATGACAGGGGGCTTAAGGGCACCAGGACCCGCCCACTTCCGCTTTGGGGGCCAGCAACAGTTGCCAGGGCAACCCTGGGCATGGCAGGGGGCTTAAGGGGGCCTGGACCCGCCCACTTCCGCTTTGGGGGCGAGCAACAGTTGCCAGGGCTACCATGGGCATGGCAGGGGGTTTAAGGGGGCCAGGACCCGCCCACTTCCGCTTTGGGGGCCAGCAACAGTTGCCAGGGCAACCCTGGGCATGGCAGGGGGGTTAAGGGGGCCTGGGCCAGCCCACTTCCGCTTTGGGGGCCAGCAACAGTTGCCATGGCAAACCTGGGCATTGCAGGGGGCTTAAGGGGGCCAGGACCCGTCCAATTCCGCTTTGGGGGCCAGCAACAGTTGCCAGGGCTACCATGGGCATGGCAGGGGGCTTAAGGGCGCCAGGACCCGCCCACTTCCGCTTTGGGGGCCAGCAACAGTTGCCAGGGCAACCCTTGGCATGGCAGAGGGCTTAAGGGCGCCTGGACCCGCCCACTTCCGCTTTGGGGGCCAGCAACAGTTGCCAGGGCAACCCTGGGCATGGCAGGGGGCTTAAGGGCGCAAGGACCCGCCCACTTCCGCTTTGGGGGCCAGCAACAGTTGCCAGGGCAACATTGGGCATGGCAGGGGGCTTAAGGGCGCCAGGACCCGCCCACTTCCGTTTTGGGGGCCAGCAACAGTTGCCAGGGCAACCCTGGGCATGGCAGGGCGCTTAAGGGCGCCAGGACCCTCCCACTTCCGCTTTTGGGGCCAGCAACAGTTGTCAGGGCAACATTGGGCATGGCAGGGGGTTTAAGGGCGCCAGAACCCGCCCACTTCCGCTTTGGGGGCCAGCAACAGTTGCCAGGGCAACCCTGTGCATGGCAGGGGGCTTAAGGGCGCAAGGACCCGCCCACTTTCGCTTTGGGGGCCAGCAACAGTTGCCAGGGCAACATTGGGCATGGCAGGGGGCTTAAGGGCGCCAGGACCCGCCCACTTCCGCTTTGGGGGCCAGCAACAGTTGCCAGGGCAACCCTGGGCATGGCAGGGGGCTTAAGGGTGCCAGGACCCGCCCACTTCCGCTTTGGGGGCCAGCAACAGTTGCCAGGGCAACATTGGGCATGGCAGGGGGCTTAAGGGCGCCAGAACCCGCCCACTTCCGCTTTGGGGGCCAGCAACAGTTGCCAGGGCAACATTGGGCATGGCAGGGGGCTGAAGGGAGTCAGGACCCGCCCACTTCCGCTTTGAGGGTCAGCAACAGTTACCAGGGCAACCCTGGGCATGGCAGGGGGCTTAAGGGCGCCAGAACCCGCCCACTTCCGCTTTGGGGGCCAGCAACAGTTGCCAGGGCAATATTGGGCATGGCAGGGGGCTTAAGGGGGCCTGGACCCGCCCTCTTCCGCTTTGGGGGCCAGCAACAGTTGCCAGGGCAACCCTGGGCATTGCAGGGGGCTTAAGGGGGCCTGGACCAGCCCACTTCCGCTTTGGGGGCCAGCAACAGTTGCCAGGGCAAACCTGGGCATGGCAGGGGGCTTAAGGGGGCCAGGACCCGCCCACTTCCGCTTTGGGGGCCAGCAACAGTTGCCAGGGCAACATTGGGCATGGCAGGGGGCTTAAGGGTGCCAGGACCCGCCCACTTAAGCTTTGGGGGCCAGCAACAGTTGCCAGGGAAACCCTGGGCAAGGCAGGGGGCTTAAGGGCGCCTGGACCATCCCACTTCCGCTTTGGGGGCCAGACACAGTTGCCAGGGCAACCCTGGGCATGGCAGGGGGCTTAAGGGGGCCTGGACCCTCCCACTTCCGCTTTGGGGGCCAGCAACAGTTGCCAGGGCAACCCTGGTCATGGCAGGGGGCTTAAGGGTGCCTGGACCCGCCCACTTCCGCTTTGGGGGCCAGCAACAGTTGCCAGGGCAACCCTGGGCATGGCAGGGGGCTTAAGGGGGCCAGGACCCGCCCACTTCCGCTTTGGGGGCCAGCAACAGTTGCCAGGGCAACCCTGGGCATGGCAGGGGGCTTAAGGGGGCCTGGACCCGCCCACTTCCGCTTTGGGGGCCAGCAACAGTTGCCAGGGCAAACCTGGGCATGGCATGGGGCTTAAGGGGGCCTGGACCCGCCCACTTCCGCTTTGGGGGCGAGCAACAGTTGCCAGGGCTACCATGAGCATGGCAGGGGGCTTAAGGGCGACAGGACCCGCCCACTTCCGCTTTGGGGGCCAGCAACAGTTGCCAGGGCAACCCTGGGCATGGCAGGGGGCTTAAGAGGGCCTGGGCCAGCCCACTTCCGCTTTGGGGGCCAGCAACAGTTGCCAGGGCAACATTGGGCATGGCAGGGGGCTTAAGGGAGTCAGGACCCGCCCACTTCCGCTTTGAGGGTCAGCAACAGTTACCAGGGCAACCCTGGGCATGGCAGGGGGCTTACGGGCGCCATGACCCGCCCACTTCCGCTTTGGGGGCCAGCAACAGTTGCCAGGGCAACCCTGGGCATGGCAGGGGGCTTAAGGGGGCCAGGACCCGCCCACTTCCGCTTTGGGGGCCAGCAACAGTTGCCAGGGCAACCCTGGGCATGGCAGGGGGCTTAAGGGCGCCATGACCCGCCCACTTCCGCTTTGGGGGCCAGCAACAGTTGCCAGGGCAACCCTGGGCATGGCAGGGGGCTTAAGGGGGCCTGGACCCGCCCACTTCCGCTTTGGGGGCGAGCAACAGTTGCCAGGGCTACCATGGGCATGGCAGGGGGCTTAAGGGCGCCAGGACCCGCCCACTTCCGCTTTGGGGGCCAGCAACAGTTGCCAGGGCAACCCTGGGCATGGCAGGGGGCTTAAGGGGGCCTGGGCCAGCCCACTTCCGCTTTGGGGGCCAGCAACAGTTGCCAGGGCAAACCTGGGCATTGCAGGGTGCTTAAGGGGGCCAGGACCCGTCCAATTCCGCTTTGGGGGCCAGCAACAGTTGCCAGGGCAACATTGGGCATGGCAGGGGGCTTAAGGGCGCCAGAACCCGCCCACTTCCGCTTTGGGGGCCAGCAACAGTTGCCAGGGCAACATTGGGCATGGCAGGGGGCTTAAGGGCGCCTGGACCCGCCCACTTCCGCTTTGGGGGCCAGCAACAGTTGCCAGGGAAACCCTGGGCATGGCAGGGGGCTTAAGGGTGCCTGGACCCGCCCACTTCCGCTTTGGGGGCCAGCAACAGTTGCCAGTGCAACCCTGGGCAAGGTAGGGGGCTTAAGGGCGCCTGGACCCGCCCACTTCCGCTTTGGGGGTTAGCAACAGTTGCCAGGGCAACCCTGGGCATGGCAGAGGGCTTAAGGGCGCCTGGACCCGCCCACTTCCGCTTTGGGGGCCAGCAACAGTTGCTAGGGCAACCCTGGGCATGGCAGGGGGCTTAAGGGGGCCAGGACCCGCCCACTTCCGCTTTAGGGGCCAGCAACAGTTGCCAGGGCAACCCTGGGCATGGCAGGGGGCTTATGGGGGCCTGGACCCGCCCACTTCCGCTTTGGGGGCCAGCAACAGTTGCCAGGGCTACCATGGGCATGGCAGGGGGCTTAAGGGCGCCATGACCCGCCCACTTCCGCTTTGGGGGCCAGCAACAGTTGCCAGGGCAACCTTGGGCATGGCAGGGGGCTTAAGGGGGCCAGGACCCGCCCACTTCCGCTTTGGGGGCCAGCAACAGTTGCCAGGGCAACCCTGGGCATGGCAGGGGGCTTAAGGGGGCCAGGACCCGCCCACTTCCGCTTTGGGGGCCAGCAACAGTTGCTAGGGCAACCCTGGGCATGGCAGGGGGCTTAAGGGGGCCTGGACCCGCCCACTTCCGCTTTGGGGGCGAGCAACAGTTGCCAGGGCTACCATGGGCATGGCAGGGGGTTTAAGGGGGCCAGGACCCGCCCACTTCCGCTTTGGGGGCCAGCAACAGTTGCCAGGGCAACCCTGGGCATGGCAGGGGGCTTAAGGGGGCCTGGGCCAGCCCACTTCCGCTTTGGGGGCCAGCAACAGTTGCCATGGCAAACCTGGGCATTGCAGGGGGCTTAAGGGGGCCAGGACCCGTCCAATTCCGCTTTGGGGGCCAGCAACAGTTGCCAGGGCTACCATGGGCATGGCAGGGGGCTTAAGGGCGCCAGGACCCGCCCACTTCCGCTTTGGGGGCCAGCAACAGTTGCCAGGGCAACCCTTGGCATGGCAGAGGGCTTAAGAGCGCCTGGACCCGCCCACTTCCGCTTTGGGGGCCAGCAACAGTTGCCAGGGCAACCCTGGGCATGGCAGGGGGCTTAAGGGCGCAAGGACCCGCCCACTTCCGCTTTTTGGGCCAGCAACAGTTGCCAGGGCAACATTGGGCATGGCAGGGGGCTTAAGGGCGCCAGGACCCGCCCACTTCCGTTTTGGGGGCCAGCAACAGTTGCCAGGGCAACCCTGGGCATGGCAGGGCGCTTAAGGGCGCCAGGACCCTCCCACTTCCGCTTTTGGGGCCAGCAACAGTTGTCAGGGCAACATTGGGCATGGCAGGGGGCTTAAGGGCGCCAGAACCCGCCCACTTCCGCTTTGGGGGCCAGCAACAGTTGCCAGGGCAACCCTGGGCATGGCAGGGGGCTTAAGGGCGCAAGGACCCGCCCACTTCCGCTTTGGGGGCCAGCAACAGTTGCCAGGGCAACATTGGGCATGGCAGGGGGCTTAAGGGCGCCAGGACCCGCCCACTTCCGCTTTGGGGGCCAGCAACAGTTGCCAGGGCAACCCTGGGCATGGCAGGGGGCTTAAGGGTGCCAGGACCCGCCCACTTCCGCTTTGGGGGCCAGCAACAGTTGCCAGGGCAACATTGGGCATGGCAGGGGGCTTAAGGGCGCCAGAACCCGCCCACTTCCGCTTTGGGGGCCAGCAACAGTTGCCAGGGCAACATTGGGCATGGCAGGGGGCTTAAGGGAGTCAGGACCCGCCCACTTCCGCTTTGAGGGTCAGCAACAGTTACCAGGGCAACCCTGGGCATGGCAGGGGGCTTAAGGGCGCCAGAACCCGCCCACTTCCGCTTTGGGGGCCAGCAACAGTTGCCAGGGCAATATTGGGCATGGCAGGGGGCTTAAGGGCGCCAGGACCCGCCCACTTCCGCTTTGGGGGGCAGCAACAGTTGCCAGGGCAACCCTGGGCATGGCAGGGGGCTTAAGGGGGCCTGGACCCGCCCTCTTCCGCTTTGGGGGCCAGCAACAGTTGCCAGGGCAACCCTGGGCATTGCAGGGGGCTTAAGGGGGCCTGGACCAGCCCACTTCCGCTTTGGGGGCCAGCAACAGTTGCCAGGGCAAACCTGGGCATGGCAGGGGGCTTAAGGGGGCCAGGACCCGCCCACTTCCGCTTTGGGGGCCAGCAACAGTTGCCAGGGCAACATTGGGCATGGCAGGGGGCTTAAGGGTGCCAGGACCCGCCCACTTAAGCTTTGGGGGCCAGCAACAGTTGCCAGGGCAACCCTGGGCAAGGCAGGGGGCTTAAGGGCGCCTGGACCCGCCCACTTCCGCTTTGGGGGCCAGACACAGTTGCCAGGGCAACCATGGGCATGGCAGGGGGCTTAAGGGGGCCTGGACCCTCCCACTTCCGCTTTGGGGGCCAGCAACAGTTGCCAGGGCAACCCTGGTCATGGCAGGGGGCTTAAGGGTGCCTGGACCCGCCCACTTCCGCTTTGGGGGCCAGCAACAGTTGCCAGGGCAACCCTGGGCATGGCAGGGGGCTTAAGGGGGCCAGGACCCGCCCACTTCCACTTTGGGGGCCAGCAACAGTTGCCAGGGCAACCCTGGGCATGGCAGGGGGCTTAAGGGGGCCTGGACCCGCCCACTTCCGCTTTGGGGGCCAGCAACAGTTGCCAGGGCTACCATGGGCATGACAGGGGGCTTAAGGGCGCCAGGACCCGCCCACTTCCGCTTTGGGGGCCAGCAACAGTTGCCAGGGCAAACCTGGGCATGGCATGGGGCTTAAGGGGGCCTGGACCCGCCCACTTCCGCTTTGGGGGCGAGCAACAGTTGCCAGGGCTACCATGGGCATGGCAGGGGGCTTAAGGGCGACAGGACCCGCCCACTTCCGCTTTGGGGGCCAGCAACAGTTGCCAGGGCAACCCTGGGCATGGCAGGGGGCTTAAGAGGGCCTGGGCCAGCCCACTTCCGCTTTGGGGGCCAGCAACAGTTGCCAGGGCAACATTGGGCATGGCAGGGGGCTTAAGGGAGTCAGGACCCACCCACTTCCGCTTTGAGGGTCAGCAACAGTTACCAGGGCAACCCTGGGCATGGCAGGGGGCTTAAGGGCGCCAGAACCCGCCCACTTCCGCTTTGGGGGCCAGCAACAGTTGCCAGGGCAATATTGGGCATGGCAGGGGGCTTAAGGGCGCCAGGACCCGCCCACTTCCGCTTTGGGGGGCAGCAACAGTTGCCAGGGCAACCCTGGGCATGGCAGTGGGCTTAAGGGGGCCTGGACCCGCCCTCTTCCGCTTTGGGGGCCAGCAACAGTTGCCAGGGCAACCCTGGGCATGGCAGGGGGATTAAGGGCGCCTGGACCTGCCCACTTCCGCTTTGGGGGCCAGCAACAGTTGCCAGGGCAACCCTGGGCATGGCAGGGGGCTTAAGGGCGCCAGAACCCGCCCACTTCCGCTTTGGGGGGCAGCAACAGTTGCCAGGGCAACCCTGGGCATGGCAGGGGGCTTAAGGGGGCCTGGACCCGCCCACTTACGCTTTGGGGGCCAGCAACAGTTGCCAGGGCAACATTGGGCATGGCAGGGGGCTTAAGGACGCCAGAACCCGCCCACTTCCGCTTTGGGGGCCAGCAACAGTTGCCAGGGCAACATTGGGCATGGCAGGGGTCTTACGGGCGCCTGGACCCGCCCACTTCCACTTTAAGGGCCAGCAACAGTTGCCAGGGCAACCCTGGGCATGGCAGGAGGCTTAAGGGGGCCTGGACCCGCCCACTTCCGCTTTGGGGGCCAGCAACAGTTGCCAGGTCAACCCTGGGCATGGCAGGGGGCTTAAGGGTGCCTGGACCCGCCCACTTCCGCTTTGGGGGCCAGCAACAGTTGCCAGGGCAACCCTGGGCATGGCAGGGGGCTTAAGGGGACCTTGACCCGCCCACTTCCGCTTTGGGGGCCAGCAACAGTTGCCAGGGCAACCCTGGGCATGGCAGGGGGCTTAAGGGCGCCAGGACCCGCCCACTTCCGCTTTGGGGGCCAGCAACAGTTGCCAGGACAACCCTGGGCATGGCAGGGGGCTTAAGGGTGCCTGGACCCGCCCACTTCCGCTTTGGGGGCCAGCAACAGTTGCCAGGGCAACCCTGGGCATGGCAGGGGGCTTGAGGGCGCCAGGCCTCGCCAACTTCCGCTTTTGGGGTCAGCAACAGATGCCAGGGCAACCTTGGGCATGGAAGGGGGCTGAAGGGCGCCAGGCCCCGCCCACTTCCGCTTTGGGGGCCAGCAACAGTTGCCAGGGCTACCATGGGCATGGCAGGGGGCTTACGGGCGCCATGACCCGCCCACTTCCGCTTTGGGGGCCAGCAACAGTTGCCAGGGCAACCCTGGGCATGGCAGGGGGCTTAAGGGGGCCTGGACCCGCCCACTTCCGCTTTGGGGGCCAGCAACAGTTGCCAGGGCTACCATGGGCATGGCAGGGGGCTTACGGGCGCCATGACCCGCCCACTTCCGCTTTGGGGGCCAGCAACAGTTGCCAGGGCAATATTGGGCATGGCAGGGGGCTTATGGGCGCCAGGACCCGCCCACTTCCGCTTTGGGGGGCAGCAACAGTTGCCAGGGCAACCCTGGGCATGGCAGGGGGCTTAAGGGGGCCTGGACCCGCCCTCTTCCGCTTTGGGGGCCAGCAACAGTTGCCAGGGCAACCCTGGGCATGGCAGGGGGCTTAAGGGCGCCAGAACCCGCCCACTTCCGCTTTGGGGGGCAGCAACAGTTGCCAGGGCAACCCTGGGCATGGCAGGGGGCTTAAGGGGGCCTGGACCCGCCCACTTACGCTTTGGGGGCCAGCAACAGTTGCCAGGGCAACATTGGGCATGGCAGGGGGCTTAAGGACGCCAGAACCCGCCCACTTCCGCTTTGGGGGCCAGCAACAGTTGCCAGGGCAACATTGGGCATGGCAGGGGTCTTACGGGCGCCTGGACCCGCCCACTTCCACTTTAAGGGCCAGCAACAGTTGCCAGGGCAACCCTGGGCATGGCAGGAGGCTTAAGGGGGCCTGGACCCGCCCACTTCCGCTTTGGGGGCCAGCAACAGTTGCCAGGTCAACCCTGGGCATGGCAGGGGGCTTAAGGGTGCCTGGACCCGCCCACTTCCGCTTTGGGGGCCAGCAACAGTTGCCAGGGCAACCCTGGGCATGGCAGGGGGCTTAAGGGGGCCTTGACCCGCCCACTTCCGCTTTGGGGGCCAGCAACAGTTGCCAGGGCAACCCTGGGCATGGCAGGGGGCTTAAGGGCGCCAGGACCCGCCCACTTCCGCTTTGGGGGCCAGCAACAGTTGCCAGGACAACCCTGGGCATGGCAGGGGGCTTAAGGGTGCCTGGACCCGCCCACTTCCGCTTTGGGGGCCAGCAACAGTTGCCAGGGCAACCCTGGGCATGGCAGGGGGCTTGAGGGCGCCAGGCCTCGCCAACTTCCGCTTTTGGGGTCAGCAACAGATGCCAGGGCAACCTTGGGCATGGAAGGGGGCTGAAGGGCGCCAGGCCCCGCCCACTTCCGCTTTGGGGGCCAGCAACAGTTGCCAGGGCTACCATGGGCATGGCAGGGGGCTTACGGGCGCCATGACCCGCCCACTTCCGCTTTGGGGGCCAGCAACAGTTGCCAGGGCAACCCTGGGCATGGCAGGGGGCTTAAGGGGGCCTGGACCCGCCCACTTCCGCTTTGGGGGCCAGCAACAGTTGCCAGGGCTACCATGGGCATGGCAGGGGGCTTACGGGCGCCATGACCCGCCCACTTCCGCTTTGGGGGCCAGCAACAGTTGCCAGGGCAACCCTGGGCATGGCAGGGGGCTTAAGGGGGCCTGGACCCGCCCACTTCCGCTTTGGGGGCCAGCAACAGTTGCCAGGGCTACCATGGGCATGGCAGGGGGCTTAAGGGCGCCATGACCCGCCCTCTTCCGCTTTGGGGGCCAGCAACAGTTGCCAGGGCAACCCTGGGCATGGCAGGGGGCTTAAGGGGGCCAGGACCCGCCCACTTCCGCTTTGGGGGCCAGCAACATTTGCCAGGGCAACCCTGGGCATGGCAGGGGGCTTAAGGGCGCCATGACCCGCCCACTTCCGCTTTGGGGGCCAGGAACAGTTGCCAGGGCAACCCTGGGCATGGCAGGGGGCTTAAGGGGGCCAGGACCCGCCCACTTCCGCTTTGGGGGCCAGCAACAGTTGCCAGGGCAACCCTGGGCATGGCAGGGGGCTTAAGGGTGCCTGGACCCGCCCACTTCCGCTTTGGGGGCCAGCAACAGTTGCCAGGGCTACCATGGGCATGACAGGGGGCTTAAGGGCGCCTGGACCCGCCCACTTCCGCTTTGGGGGCCAGCAACAGTTGACAGGGCAACCCTGGGCATGGCAGGGGGCTTGAGGGGGCCTGGACCCGCCCACTTCCGCTTTGGGGGCGAGCAACAGTTGCCAGGGCAACCCTGGGCATGGCAGGGGGCTTAAGGGGGCCTGGACCCGCCCACTTCCGCTTTGGGGGCCAGCAACAGTTGCCAGGGCTACCATGGGCATGGCAGGGGGCTTAAGGGCGCCATGACCCGCCCACTTCCGCTTTGGGGGCCAGCAACAGTTGCCAGGGCAACCCTGGGCATGGCAGGGGGCTTAAGGGGGCCAGGACCCGCCCACTTCCGCTTTGGGGGCCAGCAACAGTTGCCAGGGCAACCCTGGGCATGGCAGGGGGCTTAAGGGCGCCATGACCCGCCCACTTCCGCTTTGGGGGCCAGCAACAGTTGCCAGGGCAACCCTGGGCATGGAAGGGGGCTTAAGGGGGCCAGGACCCGCCCACTTCCGCTTTGGGGGCCAGCAACAGTTGCCAGGGCAACCCTGGGCATGGCAGGGGGCTTAAGGGGGCCTGGACCCGCCCACTTCCGCTTTGGGGGCCAGCAACAGTTGCCAGGGCTACCATGGGCATGACAGGGGGCTTAAGGGCGCCTGGACCCGCCCACTTCCGCTTTGGGGGCCAGCAACAGTTGCCAGGGCAACCCTGGGCATGGCAGGGGGCTTAAGGGCGCCAGGACCCGCCCACTTCCGCTTTGGGGGCCAGCAACAGTTGCCAGGACAACCCTGGGCATGGCAGGGGGCTTAAGGGTGCCTGGACCCGCCCACTTCCGCTTTGGGGGCCAGCAACAGTTGCCAGGGCAACCCTGGGCATGGCAGGGGGCTTAAGGGCGCCAGGACCCGCCCACTTCCGCTTTGGGGGCCAGCAACAGTTGCCAGGACAACCCTGGGCATGGCAGGGGGCTTAAGGGTGCCTGGACCCGCCCACTTCCGCTTTGGGGGCCAGCAACAGTTGCCAGGGCAACCCTGGGCATGGCAGGGGGCTTGAGGGCGCCAGGCCTCGCCAACTTCCGCTTTTGGGGTCAGCAACAGATGCCAGGGCAACCTTGGGCATGGAAGGGGGCTGAAGGGCGCCAGGCCCCGCCCACTTCCGCTTTGGGGGCCAGCAACAGTTGCCAGGGCTACCATGGGCATGGCAGGGGGCTTACGGGCGCCATGACCCGCCCACTTCCGCTTTGGGGGCCAGCAACAGTTGCCAGGGCAACCCTGGGCATGGCAGGGGGCTTAAGGGGGCCTGGACCCGCCCACTTCCGCTTTGGGGGCCAGCAACAGTTGCCAGGGCTACCATGGGCATGGCAGGGGGCTTACGGGCGCCATGACCCGCCCACTTCCGCTTTGGGGGCCAGCAACAGTTGCCAGGGCAATATTGGGCATGGCAGGGGGCTTAAGGGCGCCAGGACCCGCCCACTTCCGCTTTGGGGGGCAGCAACAGTTGCCAGGGCAACCCTGGGCATGGCAGGGGGCTTAAGGGGGCCTGGACCCGCCCTCTTCCGCTTTGGGGGCCAGCAACAGTTGCCAGGGCAACCCTGGGCATGGCAGGGGGCTTAAGGGCGCCAGAACCCGCCCACTTCCGCTTTGGGGGGCAGCAACAGTTGCCAGGGCAACCCTGGGCATGGCAGGGGGCTTAAGGGGGCCTGGACCCGCCCACTTACGCTTTGGGGGCCAGCAACAGTTGCCAGGGCAACATTGGGCATGGCAGGGGGCTTAAGGACGCCAGAACCCGCCCACTTCCGCTTTGGGGGCCAGCAACAGTTGCCAGGGCAACATTGGGCATGGCAGGGGTCTTACGGGCGCCTGGACCCGCCCACTTCCACTTTAAGGGCCAGCAACAGTTGCCAGGGCAACCCTGGGCATGGCAGGAGGCTTAAGGGGGCCTGGACCCGCCCACTTCCGCTTTGGGGGCCAGCAACAGTTGCCAGGTCAACCCTGGGCATGGCAGGGGGCTTAAGGGTGCCTGGACCCGCCCACTTCCGCTTTGGGGGCCAGCAACAGTTGCCAGGGCAACCCTGGGCATGGCAGGGGGCTTAAGGGGGCCTTGACCCGCCCACTTCCGCTTTGGGGGCCAGCAACAGTTGCCAGGGCAACCCTGGGCATGGCAGGGGGCTTAAGGGCGCCAGGACCCGCCCACTTCCGCTTTGGGGGCCAGCAACAGTTGCCAGGACAACCCTGGGCATGGCAGGGGGCTTAAGGGTGCCTGGACCCGCCCACTTCCGCTTTGGGGGCCAGCAACAGTTGCCAGGGCAACCCTGGGCATGGCAGGGGGCTTGAGGGCGCCAGGCCTCGCCAACTTCCGCTTTTGGGGTCAGCAACAGATGCCAGGGCAACCTTGGGCATGGAAGGGGGCTGAAGGGCGCCAGGCCCCGCCCACTTCCGCTTTGGGGGCCAGCAACAGTTGCCAGGGCTACCATGGGCATGGCAGGGGGCTTACGGGCGCCATGACCCGCCCACTTCCGCTTTGGGGGCCAGCAACAGTTGCCAGGGCAACCCTGGGCATGGCAGGGGGCTTAAGGGGGCCTGGACCCGCCCACTTCCGCTTTGGGGGCCAGCAACAGTTGCCAGGGCTACCATGGGCATGGCAGGGGGCTTACGGGCGCCATGACCCGCCCACTTCCGCTTTGGGGGCCAGCAACAGTTGCCAGGGCAACCCTGGGCATGGCAGGGGGCTTAAGGGGGCCTGGACCCGCCCACTTCCGCTTTGGGGGCCAGCAACAGTTGCCAGGGCTACCATGGGCATGGCAGGGGGCTTAAGGGCGCCATGACCCGCCCTCTTCCGCTTTGGGGGCCAGCAACAGTTGCCAGGGCAACCCTGGGCATGGCAGGGGGCTTAAGGGGGCCAGGACCCGCCCACTTCCGCTTTGGGGGCCAGCAACATTTGCCAGGGCAACCCTGGGCATGGCAGGGGGCTTAAGGGCGCCATGACCCGCCCACTTCCGCTTTGGGGGCCAGGAACAGTTGCCAGGGCAACCCTGGGCATGGCAGGGGGCTTAAGGGGGCCAGGACCCGCCCACTTCCGCTTTGGGGGCCAGCAACAGTTGCCAGGGCAACCCTGGGCATGGCAGGGGGCTTAAGGGTGCCTGGACCCGCCCACTTCCGCTTTGGGGGCCAGCAACAGTTGCCAGGGCTACCATGGGCATGACAGGGGGCTTAAGGGCGCCTGGACCCGCCCACTTCCGCTTTGGGGGCCAGCAACAGTTGACAGGGCAACCCTGGGCATGGCAGGGGGCTTGAGGGGGCCTGGACCCGCCCACTTCCGCTTTGGGGGCGAGCAACAGTTGCCAGGGCAACCCTGGGCATGGCAGGGGGCTTAAGGGGGCCTGGACCCGCCCACTTCCGCTTTGGGGGCCAGCAACAGTTGCCAGGGCTACCATGGGCATGGCAGGGGGCTTAAGGGCGCCATGACCCGCCCACTTCCGCTTTGGGGGCCAGCAACAGTTGCCAGGGCAACCCTGGGCATGGCAGGGGGCTTAAGGGGGCCAGGACCCGCCCACTTCCGCTTTGGGGGCCAGCAACAGTTGCCAGGGCAACCCTGGGCATGGCAGGGGGCTTAAGGGCGCCATGACCCGCCCACTTCCGCTTTGGGGGCCAGCAACAGTTGCCAGGGCAACCCTGGGCATGGAAGGGGGCTTAAGGGGGCCAGGACCCGCCCACTTCCGCTTTGGGGGCCAGCAACAGTTGCCAGGGCAACCCTGGGCATGGCAGGGGGCTTAAGGGGGCCTGGACCCGCCCACTTCCGCTTTGGGGGCCAGCAACAGTTGCCAGGGCTACCATGGGCATGACAGGGGGCTTAAGGGCGCCTGGACCCGCCCACTTCCGCTTTGGGGGCCAGCAACAGTTGACAGGGCAACCCTGGGCATGGCAGGGGGCTTAAGGGGGCCTGGACCCGCCCACTTCCGCTTTGGGGGCCAGCAACAGTTGCCAGGGCAAACCTGGGCATGGCAGGGGGCTTAAGGGTGCCTGGACCCGCCCACTTCCGCTTTGGGGGCCAGCAACAGTTGCCAGGGCAACCCTGGGCATGGCAGGGGGCTTAAGGGGGCCTGGACCCGCCCACTTCCGCATTGGGGGCCTGCAACAGTTGCCAGGGCTACCATTGGCATGGCAGGGGGCTTAAGGGCGCCAGGACCCGCCCACTTCCGCTTTGGGGGCCAGCAACAGTTGCCAGGGCAACCCTGGGCATGGCAGGGGGCTTAAGGGGGCCTGGACCCGCCCACTTCCGCTTCGGGGGCGATCAACAGTTGCCAGGGCAACCCTGGGCATGGCAGGGGGCTTAAGGGGGCCTAGACCCGCCCACTTCCGCTTTGGGGGCCAGCAACAGTTGCCAGGGCAACCCTGGGCATGGCAGGGGGCTTAAGGGGGCCTGGACCAGCCCACTTCCGCTTTGGGGGCCAGCAACAGTTGCCAGGGAAAACCTGGGCATGGCAGGGGGCTTAAGGGCGCAAGGACCCGCCCACTTCCGCTTTGGGGGCCAGCAACAGTTGCCAGGGCAACATTGGGCATGGCAGGGGGCTTAAGGGCGCCAGGACCCGCCCACTTCCGCTTTGGGGGCCAGCAACAGTTGCCAGGGCAACCCTGGGCATGGCAGGGGGCTTAAGGGCGCCAGAACCCGCCCATTTCCGCTTTGGGGGCCAGCAACAGTTGCCAGGGCAACATTGGGCATGGCAGGGGTCTTAAGGGCGCCTGGACCCGCCCACTTCCGCTTTGGGGGCCAGCAACAGTTGCCAGGGCAACCCTGGGCATGGCAGGAGGCTTAAGGGGGCCTGGACCCGCCCACTTCCGCTTTGGGGGCCAGCAACAGTTGCCAGGGCAACCCTGGGCATGGCAGGGGGCTTAAGGGTGCCTGGACCCGCCCACTTCCGCTTTGGGGGCCAGCAACAGTTGCCAGGGCAACCCTGGGCATGGCAGGGGGCTTAAGGGGGCCTGGACCCGCCCACTTCCGCTTTGGGGGCCAGCAACAGTTGCCAGGGCAACCCTGGGCATGGCAGGGGGCTTAAGGGTGCCTGGACCAGCCCACTTCCGCTTTGGGGGCCAGCAACAGTTGCCAGGGCAACCCTGGGCATGGCAGGGGGCTTAAGGGGGCCTGGACCCGCCCACTTCCGCTTTGGGGGCCAGCAACAGTTGCCAGGGCAACCCTGGGCATGGCAGGGGGCTTAAGGGTGCCAGAACCCGCCCACTTCCGCTTTGGGGGCCAGCAACAGTTGCCAGGGCAACATTGGGCATGGCAGGGGGCTTTTGGGAGTCAGGACCCGCCCACTTCCGCTTTGGGGGCCAGCAACAGTTGCCAGGGCAACATTGGGCATGGCAGGGGGCTTAAGGGCGCCAGAACCCGCCCACTTCCGCTTTGGGGGCCAGCAACAGTTGCCAGGGCAACATTGGGCATGGCAGGGGGCTTAAGGGCGCCTGGACCCGCCCACTTCCGCTTTGGGGGCCAGCAACAGTTGCCAGGGCAACCCTGGGCATGGCAGGAGGCTTAAGGGGGCCTGGACCCGCCCACTTCCGCTTTGGGGGCCAGCAACAGTTGCCAGAGCAACCCTGGGCATGGCAGGGGGCTTAAGGGTGCCTGGACCCGCCCACTTCCGCTTTGGGGGCCAGCAACAGTTGCCAGGGCAACATTGGGCATGGCAGGGGGCTTAAGGGCGCCAGGACCCGCCCACTTCCGCTTTGGGGGCCAGCAACAGTTGCCAGGGCAACCCTGGGCATGGCAGGGGGCTTAAGGGCGCCAGAACCCGCCCACTTCCGCTTTGGGGGCCAGCAACAGTTGCCGGGGCAACATTGGGCATGGCAGGGGGCTTAAGGGCGCCTGGACCCGCCCACTTCCGCTTTGGGGGCCAGCAACAGTTGCCAGGGCAACCCTGGGCATGGCAGGAGGCTTAAGGGTTCCTGGACCCGCCCACTTCCGCTTTGGGGGCCAGCAACAGTTGCCAGGGCAACCCTGGGCATGGCAGGAGGCTTAAGGGGGCCTGGACCCGCCCACTTCCGCTTTGGGGGCCAGAAACAGTTGCCAGGGCTACACTGGGCATGGCAGGGGGCTTAAGGGCGCCTGGACCCACCCACTTCCGCTTTGGGGGCCAGCAACAGTTGCTAGGGCAACATTGGGCATGGCAGGGGGCTTAAGGGCGCCAGGACCCGCCCACTTCCGCTTTGGGGGCCAGCAACAGTTGCCAGGGCAACCCTGGGCATGGCAGGGGGCTTAAGGGTGCCAGAACCCGCCCACTTCCGCTTTGGGGGCCAGCAACAGTTGCCAGGGCAACCCTGGTCATGGTAGGGGGCTTAAGGGCGCCAGAACCCGCCCACTTCCGCTTTGGGGGCCAGCAACAGTTGCCAGGGCAACATTGGGCATGGCAGGGGGCTTAAGGGCGCCTGGACCCGCCCACTTCCATTATGGGGGCCAGCAACAGTTGCCAGGGCAACCCTGGGCATGGCAGGAGGCTTAAGGGTTCCTGGACCCGCCCACTTCCGCTTTGGGGGCCAGCAACAGTTGCCAGGGCAACCCTGGGCATGGCAGGGGGCTTAAGGGTGCCTGGACCCGCCCACTTACGCTTTGGGGGCCAGCAACAGTTGCCAGGGCAACCCTGGGCATGGCAGGGGGCTTAAGGGGGCCTGGACCCGCCCACTTCCGCTTTGGGGGCCAGCAACAGTTGCCAGGGCAACCCTGGGCATGGCAGGGGGCTTAACGGTGCCTGGACCCGCCCACTTCCGCTTTGGGGGCCAGCAACAGTTGCCAGGGCAACCCTGGGCATGGCAGGGGGCTTAAGGGGGCCTGGACCCGCCCACTTCCGCTTTGGGGGCCAGCAACAGTTGCCAGGGCTACCATGGGCATGGCAGGGGGCTTAAGGGCGCCAGGACCCGCCCACTTCCGCTTTGGGGGCCAGCAACAGTGTCCAGGGCAACCCTGGGCATGGCAGGGGGCTTAAGGGGGCCTGGACCCGCCCACTTCCGCTTTGAGGGCGAGAAACAGTTGCCAGGGCAACCCTGGGCATGGCAGGGTGCTTAAGGGGGCCTGGACCCGCCCACTTCCGCTTTGGGGGCCAGCAACAGTTGCCAGGACAACCCTGGGCATGGCAGGGGGCTTAAGGGCGCCTGGACCCGCCCACTTCCGCTTTGGGGGCCAGCAACAGTTGCCAGGGCAACCCTGGGCATGGCAGGGGGCTTAAGGGCGCCAGGACCCGCCCACTTCCGCTTTGGGGGCCAGCAACAGTTGCCAGGGCTACCATGGGCATGGCAGGGGGCTTAAGGGCGCCAGGCCTCGCCAACTTCCGCTTTTGGGGTCAGCAACAGATGCCAGGGCAACCTTGGGCATGGAAGGGGGCTGAAGGGCGCCAGGCCCCGCCCACTTCCGCTTTGGGGGCCAGCAACAGTTGCCAGGGCTACCATGGGCATGGCAGGGGGCTTACGGGCGCCATGACCCGCCCACTTCCGCTTTGGGGGCCAGCAACAGTTGCCAGGGCAACCCTGGGCATGGCAGGGGGCTTAAGGGGGCCTGGACCCGCCCACTTCCGCTTTGGGGGCCAGCAACAGTTGCCAGGGCTACCATGGGCATGGCAGGGGGCTTACGGGCGCCATGACCCGCCCACTTCCGCTTTGGGGGCCAGCAACAGTTGCCAGGGCAACCCTGGGCATGGCAGGGGGCTTAAGGGGGCCTGGACCCGCCCACTTCCGCTTTGGGGGCCAGCAACAGTTGCCAGGGCTACCATGGGCATGGCAGGGGGCTTAAGGGCGCCATGACCCGCCCTCTTCCGCTTTGGGGGCCAGCAACAGTTGCCAGGGCAACCCTGGGCATGGCAGGGGGCTTAAGGGGGCCAGGACCCGCCCACTTCCGCTTTGGGGGCCAGCAACATTTGCCAGGGCAACCCTGGGCATGGCAGGGGGCTTAAGGGCGCCATGACCCGCCCACTTCCGCTTTGGGGGCCAGGAACAGTTGCCAGGGCAACCCTGGGCATGGCAGGGGGCTTAAGGGGGCCAGGACCCGCCCACTTCCGCTTTGGGGGCCAGCAACAGTTGCCAGGGCAACCCTGGGCATGGCAGGGGGCTTAAGGGTGCCTGGACCCGCCCACTTCCGCTTTGGGGGCCAGCAACAGTTGCCAGGGCTACCATGGGCATGACAGGGGGCTTAAGGGCGCCTGGACCCGCCCACTTCCGCTTTGGGGGCCAGCAACAGTTGACAGGGCAACCCTGGGCATGGCAGGGGGCTTGAGGGGGCCTGGACCCGCCCACTTCCGCTTTGGGGGCGAGCAACAGTTGACAGGGCAACCCTGGGCATGGCAGGGGGCTTGAGGGGGCCTGGACCCGCCCACTTCCGCTTTGGGGGCGAGCAACAGTTGACAGGGCAACCCTGGGCATGGCAGGGGGCTTGAGGGGGCCTGGACCCGCCCACTTCCGCTTTGGGGGCCAGCAACAGTTGACAGGGCAACCCTGGGCATGGCAGGGGGCTTGAGGGGGCCTGGACCCGCCCACTTCCGCTTTGGGGGCGAGCAACAGTTGCCAGGGCAACCCTGGGCATGGCAGGGGGCTTAAGGGGGCCTGGACCCGCCCACTTCCGCTTTGGGGGCCAGCAACAGTTGCCAGGGCTACCATGGGCATGGCAGGGGGCTTAAGGGCGCCATGACCCGCCCACTTCCGCTTTGGGGGCCAGCAACAGTTGCCAGGGCAACCCTGGGCATGGCAGGGGGCTTAAGGGGGCCAGGACCCGCCCACTTCCGCTTTGGGGGCCAGCAACAGTTGCCAGGGCAACCCTGGGCATGGCAGGGGGCTTAAGGGCGCCATGACCCGCCCACTTCCGCTTTGGGGGCCAGCAACAGTTGCCAGGGCAACCCTGGGCATGGAAGGGGGCTTAAGGGGGCCAGGACCCGCCCACTTCCGCTTTGGGGGCCAGCAACAGTTGCCAGGGCAACCCTGGGCATGGCAGGGGGCTTAAGGGGGCCTGGACCCGCCCACTTCCGCTTTGGGGGCCAGCAACAGTTGCCAGGGCTACCATGGGCATGACAGGGGGCTTAAGGGCGCCTGGACCCGCCCACTTCCGCTTTGGGGGCCAGCAACAGTTGACAGGGCAACCCTGGGCATGGCAGGGGGCTTAAGGGGGCCTGGACCCGCCCACTTCCGCTTTGGGGGCCAGCAACAGTTGCCAGGGCAAACCTGGGCATGGCAGGGGGCTTAAGGGTGCCTGGACCCGCCCACTTCCGCTTTGGGGGCCAGCAACAGTTGCCAGGGCAACCCTGGGCATGGCAGGGGGCTTAAGGGGGCCTGGACCCGCCCACTTCCGCATTGGGGGCCTGCAACAGTTGCCAGGGCTACCATTGGCATGGCAGGGGGCTTAAGGGCGCCAGGACCCGCCCACTTCCGCTTTGGGGGCCAGCAACAGTTGCCAGGGCAACCCTGGGCATGGCAGGGGGCTTAAGGGGGCCTGGACCCGCCCACTTCCGCTTCGGGGGCGATCAACAGTTGCCAGGGCAACCCTGGGCATGGCAGGGGGCTTAAGGGGGCCTAGACCCGCCCACTTCCGCTTTGGGGGCCAGCAACAGTTGCCAGGGCAACCCTGGGCATGGCAGGGGGCTTAAGGGGGCCTGGACCAGCCCACTTCCGCTTTGGGGGCCAGCAACAGTTGCCAGGGAAAACCTGGGCATGGCAGGGGGCTTAAGGGCGCAAGGACCCGCCCACTTCCGCTTTGGGGGCCAGCAACAGTTGCCAGGGCAACATTGGGCATGGCAGGGGGCTTAAGGGCGCCAGGACCCGCCCACTTCCGCTTTGGGGGCCAGCAACAGTTGCCAGGGCAACCCTGGGCATGGCAGGGGGCTTAAGGGCGCCAGAACCCGCCCATTTCCGCTTTGGGGGCCAGCAACAGTTGCCAGGGCAACATTGGGCATGGCAGGGGTCTTAAGGGCGCCTGGACCCGCCCACTTCCGCTTTGGGGGCCAGCAACAGTTGCCAGGGCAACCCTGGGCATGGCAGGAGGCTTAAGGGGGCCTGGACCCGCCCACTTCCGCTTTGGGGGCCAGCAACAGTTGCCAGGGCAACCCTGGGCATGGCAGGGGGCTTAAGGGTGCCTGGACCCGCCCACTTCCGCTTTGGGGGCCAGCAACAGTTGCCAGGGCAACCCTGGGCATGGCAGGGGGCTTAAGGGGGCCAGGACCCGCCCACTTCCGCTTTGGGGGCCAGCAACAGTTGCCAGGGCAACCCTGGGCATGGCAGGGGGCTTAAGGGTGCCTGGACCAGCCCACTTCCGCTTTGGGGGCCAGCAACAGTTGCCAGGGCAACCCTGGGCATGGCAGGGGGCTTAAGGGGGCCTGGACCCGCCCACTTCCGCTTTGGGGGCCAGCAACAGTTGCCAGGGCAACCCTGGGCATGGCAGGGGGCTTAAGGGTGCCAGAACCCGCCCACTTCCGCTTTGGGGGCCAGCAACAGTTGCCAGGGCAACATTGGGCATGGCAGGGGGCTTTTGGGAGTCAGGACCCGCCCACTTCCGCTTTGGGGGCCAGCAACAGTTGCCAGGGCAACATTGGGCATGGCAGGGGGCTTAAGGGCGCCAGAACCCGCCCACTTCCGCTTTGGGGGCCAGCAACAGTTGCCAGGGCAACATTGGGCATGGCAGGGGGCTTAAGGGCGCCTGGACCCGCCCACTTCCGCTTTGGGGGCCAGCAACAGTTGCCAGGGCAACCCTGGGCATGGCAGGAGGCTTAAGGGGGCCTGGACCCGCCCACTTCCGCTTTGGGGGCCAGCAACAGTTGCCAGAGCAACCCTGGGCATGGCAGGGGGCTTAAGGGTGCCTGGACCCGCCCACTTCCGCTTTGGGGGCCAGCAACAGTTGCCAGGGCAACATTGGGCATGGCAGGGGGCTTAAGGGCGCCAGGACCCGCCCACTTCCGCTTTGGGGGCCAGCAACAGTTGCCAGGGCAACCCTGGGCATGGCAGGGGGCTTAAGGGCGCCAGAACCCGCCCACTTCCGCTTTGGGGGCCAGCAACAGTTGCCAGGGCAACATTGGGCATGGCAGGGGGCTTAAGGTCGCCTGGACCCGCCCACTTCCGCTTTGGGGGCCAGCAACAGTTGCCAGGGCAACCCTGGGCATGGCAGGAGGCTTAAGGGTTCCTGGACCCGCCCACTTCCGCTTTGGGGGCCAGCAACAGTTGCCAGGGCAACCCTGGGCATGGCAGGAGGCTTAAGGGGGCCTGGACCCGCCCACTTCCGCTTTGGGGGCCAGAAACAGTTGCCAGGGCTACACTGGGCATGGCAGGGGGCTTAAGGGCGCCTGGACCCACCCACTTCCGCTTTGGGGGCCAGCAACAGTTGCTAGGGCAACATTGGGCATGGCAGGGGGCTTAAGGGCGCCAGGACCCGCCCACTTCCGCTTTGGGGGCCAGCAACAGTTGCCAGGGCAACCCTGGGCATGGCAGGGGGCTTAAGGGTGCCAGAACCCGCCCACTTCCGCTTTGGGGGCCAGCAACAGTTGCCAGGGCAACCCTGGTCATGGTAGGGGGCTTAAGGGCGCCAGAACCCGCCCACTTCCGCTTTGGGGGCCAGCAACAGTTGCCAGGGCAACATTGGGCATGGCAGGGGGCTTAAGGGCGCCTGGACCCGCCCACTTCCGCTTTGGGGGCCAGCAACAGTTGCCAGGGCAACCCTGGGCATGGCAGGAGGCTTAAGGGTTCCTGGACCCGCCCACTTCCGCTTTGGGGGCCAGCAACAGTTGCCAGGGCAACCCTGGGCATGGCAGGGGGCTTAAGGGTGCCTGGACCCGCCCACTTACGCTTTGGGGGCCAGCAACAGTTGCCAGGGCAACCCTGGGCATGGCAGGGGGCTTAAGGGGGCCTGGACCCGCCCACTTCCGCTTTGGGGGCCAGCAACAGTTGCCAGGGCAACCCTGGGCATGGCAGGGGGCTTAACGGTGCCTGGACCCGCCCACTTCCGCTTTGGGGGCCAGCAACAGTTGCCAGGGCAACCCTGGGCATGGCAGGGGGCTTAAGGGGGCCTGGACCCGCCCACTTCCGCTTTGGGGGCCAGCAACAGTTGCCAGGGCTACCATGGGCATGGCAGGGGGCTTAAGGGCGCCAGGACCCGCCCACTTCCGCTTTGGGGGCCAGCAACAGTGTCCAGGGCAACCCTGGGCATGGCAGGGGGCTTAAGGGGGCCTGGACCCGCCCACTTCCGCTTTGAGGGCGAGAAACAGTTGCCAGGGCAACCCTGGGCATGGCAGGGTGCTTAAGGGGGCCTGGACCCGCCCACTTCCGCTTTGGGGGCCAGCAACAGTTGCCAGGACAACCCTGGGCATGGCAGGGGGCTTAAGGGCGCCTGGACCCGCCCACTTCCGCTTTGGGGGCCAGCAACAGTTGCCAGGGCAACCCTGGGCATGGCAGGGGGCTTGAGGGCGCCAGGCCCCGCCAACTTCCGCTTTGGGGGCCAGCAACAGTTGCCAGGGCAACCCTGGGCATGGCAGGGGGCTTAAGGGCGCCAGGACCCGCCCACTTCCGCTTTGGGGGCCAGCAACAGTTGCCAGGGCTACCATGGGCATGGCAGGGGGCTTAAGGGCGCCAGGCCTCGCCAACTTCCGCTTTTGGGGTCAGCAACAGATGCCAGGGCAACCTTGGGCATGGAAGGGGGCTGAAGGGCGCCAGGCCCCGCCCACTTCCGCTTTGGGGGCCAGCAACAGTTGCCAGGGCTACCATGGGCATGGCAGGGGGCTTACGGGCGCCATGACCCGCCCACTTCCGCTTTGGGGGCCAGCAACAGTTGCCAGGGCAACCCTGGGCATGGCAGGGGGCTTAAGGGGGCCTGGACCCGCCCACTTCCGCTTTGGGGGCCAGCAACAGTTGCCAGGGCTACCATGGGCATGGCAGGGGGCTTACGGGCGCCATGACCCGCCCACTTCCGCTTTGGGGGCCAGCAACAGTTGCCAGGGCAACCCTGGGCATGGCAGGGGGCTTAAGGGGGCCTGGACCCGCCCACTTCCGCTTTGGGGGCCAGCAACAGTTGCCAGGGCTACCATGGGCATGGCAGGGGGCTTAAGGGCGCCATGACCCGCCCTCTTCCGCTTTGGGGGCCAGCAACAGTTGCCAGGGCAACCCTGGGCATGGCAGGGGGCTTAAGGGGGCCAGGACCCGCCCACTTCCGCTTTGGGGGCCAGCAACATTTGCCAGGGCAACCCTGGGCATGGCAGGGGGCTTAAGGGCGCCATGACCCGCCCACTTCCGCTTTGGGGGCCAGGAACAGTTGCCAGGGCAACCCTGGGCATGGCAGGGGGCTTAAGGGGGCCAGGACCCGCCCACTTCCGCTTTGGGGGCCAGCAACAGTTGCCAGGGCAACCCTGGGCATGGCAGGGGGCTTAAGGGTGCCTGGACCCGCCCACTTCCGCTTTGGGGGCCAGCAACAGTTGCCAGGGCTACCATGGGCATGACAGGGGGCTTAAGGGCGCCTGGACCCGCCCACTTCCGCTTTGGGGGCCAGCAACAGTTGACAGGGCAACCCTGGGCATGGCAGGGGGCTTGAGGGGGCCTGGACCCGCCCACTTCCGCTTTGGGGGCGAGCAACAGTTGCCAGGGCAACCCTGGGCATGGCAGGGGGCTTAAGGGGGCCTGGACCCGCCCACTTCCGCTTTGGGGGCCAGCAACAGTTGCCAGGGCTACCATGGGCATGGCAGGGGGCTTAAGGGCGCCATGACCCGCCCACTTCCGCTTTGGGGGCCAGCAACAGTTGCCAGGGCAACCCTGGGCATGGCAGGGGGCTTAAGGGGGCCAGGACCCGCCCACTTCCGCTTTGGGGGCCAGCAACAGTTGCCAGGGCAACCCTGGGCATGGCAGGGGGCTTAAGGGCGCCATGACCCGCCCACTTCCGCTTTGGGGGCCAGCAACAGTTGCCAGGGCAACCCTGGGCATGGAAGGGGGCTTAAGGGGGCCAGGACCCGCCCACTTCCGCTTTGGGGGCCAGCAACAGTTGCCAGGGCAACCCTGGGCATGGCAGGGGGCTTAAGGGGGCCTGGACCCGCCCACTTCCGCTTTGGGGGCCAGCAACAGTTGCCAGGGCTACCATGGGCATGACAGGGGGCTTAAGGGCGCCTGGACCCGCCCACTTCCGCTTTGGGGGCCAGCAACAGTTGACAGGGCAACCCTGGGCATGGCAGGGGGCTTAAGGGGGCCTGGACCCGCCCACTTCCGCTTTGGGGGCCAGCAACAGTTGCCAGGGCAAACCTGGGCATGGCAGGGGGCTTAAGGGTGCCTGGACCCGCCCACTTCCGCTTTGGGGGCCAGCAACAGTTGCCAGGGCAACCCTGGGCATGGCAGGGGGCTTAAGGGGGCCTGGACCCGCCCACTTCCGCATTGGGGGCCTGCAACAGTTGCCAGGGCTACCATTGGCATGGCAGGGGGCTTAAGGGCGCCAGGACCCGCCCACTTCCGCTTTGGGGGCCAGCAACAGTTGCCAGGGCAACCCTGGGCATGGCAGGGGGCTTAAGGGGGCCTGGACCCGCCCACTTCCGCTTCGGGGGCGATCAACAGTTGCCAGGGCAACCCTGGGCATGGCAGGGGGCTTAAGGGGGCCTAGACCCGCCCACTTCCGCTTTGGGGGCCAGCAACAGTTGCCAGGGCAACCCTGGGCATGGCAGGGGGCTTAAGGGGGCCTGGACCAGCCCACTTCCGCTTTGGGGGCCAGCAACAGTTGCCAGGGAAAACCTGGGCATGGCAGGGGGCTTAAGGGCGCAAGGACCCGCCCACTTCCGCTTTGGGGGCCAGCAACAGTTGCCAGGGCAACATTGGGCATGGCAGGGGGCTTAAGGGCGCCAGGACCCGCCCACTTCCGCTTTGGGGGCCAGCAACAGTTGCCAGGGCAACCCTGGGCATGGCAGGGGGCTTAAGGGCGCCAGAACCCGCCCATTTCCGCTTTGGGGGCCAGCAACAGTTGCCAGGGCAACATTGGGCATGGCAGGGGTCTTAAGGGCGCCTGGACCCGCCCACTTCCGCTTTGGGGGCCAGCAACAGTTGCCAGGGCAACCCTGGGCATGGCAGGAGGCTTAAGGGGGCCTGGACCCGCCCACTTCCGCTTTGGGGGCCAGCAACAGTTGCCAGGGCAACCCTGGGCATGGCAGGGGGCTTAAGGGGGCCTGGACCCGCCCACTTCCGCTTTGGGGGCCATCAACAGTTGCCAGGGCAACCCTGGGCATGGCAGGGGGCTTAAGGGTGCCAGAACCCGCCCACTTCCGCTTTGGGGGCCAGCAACAGTTGCCAGGGCAACATTGGGCATGGCAGGGGGCTTTTGGGAGTCAGGACCCGCCCACTTCCGCTTTGGGGGCCAGCAACAGTTGCCAGGGCAACATTGGGCATGGCAGGGGGCTTTTGGGAGTCAGGACCCGCCCACTTCCGCTTTGGGGGCCAGCAACAGTTGCCAGGGCAACATTGGGCATGGCAGGGGGCTTTTGGGAGTCAGGACCCGCCCACTTCCGCTTTGGGGGCCAGCAACAGTTGCCAGGGCAACATTGGGCATGGCAGGGGGCTTAAGGGCGCCTGGACCCGCCCACTTCCGCTTTGGGGGCCAGCAACAGTTGCCAGGGCAACCCTGGGCATGGCAGGAGGCTTAAGGGGGCCTGGACCCTCCCACTTCCGCTTTGGGGGCCAGCAACAGTTGCCAGAGCAACCCTGGGCATGGCAGGGGGCTTAAGGGTGCCTGGACCCGCCCACTTCCGCTTTGGGGGCCAGCAACAGTTGCCAGGGCAACATTGGGCATGGCAGGGGGCTTAAGGGCGCCAGGACCCGCCCACTTCCGCTTTGGGGGCCAGCAACAGTTGCCAGGGCAACCCTGGGCATGGCAGGGGGCTTAAGGGCGCCAGAACCCGCCCACTTCCGCTTTGGGGGCCAGCAACAGTTGCCAGGGCAACATTGGGCATGGCAGGGGGCTTAAGGGCGCCTGGACCCGCCCACTTCCGCTTTGGGGGCCAGCAACAGTTGCCAGGGCAACCCTGGGCATGGCAGGAGGCTTAAGGGTTCCTGGACCCGCCCACTTCCGCTTTGGGGGCCAGCAACAGTTGCCAGGGCAACCCTGGGCATGGCAGGAGGCTTAAGGGGGCCTGGACCCGCCCACTTCCGCTTTGGGGGCCAGAAACAGTTGCCAGGGCTACACTGGGCATGGCAGGGGGCTTAAGGGCGCCTGGACCCACCCACTTCCGCTTTGGGGGCCAGCAACAGTTGCTAGGGCAACATTGGGCATGGCAGGGGGCTTAAGGGCGCCAGGACCCGCCCACTTCCGCTTTGGGGGCCAGCAACAGTTGCCAGGGCAACCCTGGGCATGGCAGGGGGCTTAAGGGTGCCAGAACCCGCCCACTTCCGCTTTGGGGGCCAGCAACAGTTGCCAGGGCAACCCTGGTCATGGTAGGGGGCTTAAGGGCGCCAGAACCCGCCCACTTCCGCTTTGGGGGCCAGCAACAGTTGCCAGGGCAACATTGGGCATGGCAGGGGGCTTAAGGGCGCCTGGACCCGCCCACTTCCGCTTTGGGGGCCAGCAACAGTTGCCAGGGCAACCCTGGGCATGGCAGGAGGCTTAAGGGTTCCTGGACCCGCCCACTTCCGCTTTGGGGGCCAGCAACAGTTGCCAGGGCAACCCTGGGCATGGCAGGGGGCTTAAGGGTGCCTGGACCCGCCCACTTACGCTTTGGGGGCCAGCAACAGTTGCCAGGGCAACCCTGGGCATGGCAGGGGGCTTAAGGGGGCCTGGACCCGCCCACTTCCGCTTTGGGGGCCAGCAACAGTTGCCAGGGCAACCCTGGGCATGGCAGGGGGCTTAACGGTGCCTGGACCCGCCCACTTCCGCTTTGGGGGCCAGCAACAGTTGCCAGGGCAACCCTGGGCATGGCAGGGGGCTTAAGGGGGCCTGGACCCGCCCACTTCCGCTTTGGGGGCCAGCAACAGTTGCCAGGGCTACCATGGGCATGGCAGGGGGCTTAAGGGCGCCAGGACCCGCCCACTTCCGCTTTGGGGGCCAGCAACAGTGTCCAGGGCAACCCTGGGCATGGCAGGGGGCTTAAGGGGGCCTGGACCCGCCCACTTCCGCTTTGAGGGCGAGAAACAGTTGCCAGGGTAACCCTGGGCATGGCAGGGTGCTTAAGGGGGCCTGGACCCGCCCACTTCCGCTTTGGGGGCCAGCAACAGTTGCCAGGACAACCCTGGGCATGGCAGGGGGCTTAAGGGCGCCTGGACCCGCCCACTTCCGCTTTGGGGGCCAGCAACAGTTGCCAGGGCAACCCTGGGCATGGCAGGGGGCTTGAGGGCGCCAGGCCCCGCCAACTTCCGCTTTGGGGGTCAGCAACAGATGCCAGGGCAACCTTGGGCATGGAAGTGGGCTGAAGGGCGCCAGGCCCCGCCCACTTCCGCTTTGGGGGCCAGCAACAGTTGCCAGGGCAACCCTGGGCAAGGCAGGGGGCTTAAGGGCGCCTGGACCCGCCCACTTCCGCTTTGGGGGCCAGCAACAGTTGCCAGGGCAACCCTGGGCATGGCAGAGGGCTTAAGGGCGCCTGGACCCGCCCACTTCCGCTTTGAGGGCCAGCAACAGTTGCCAGGGCAACCCTGGGCATGGCAGGCGGCTTAAGGGGGCCAGGACCCGCCCACTTCCGCTTTGGGGGCCAGCAACAGTTGCCAGGGCTACCATGGGCATGGCAGGGGGCTTAAGGGCGCCAGGACCCGCCCACTTCCGCTTTGGGGGCCAGCAACAGTTTCCAGGGCAACCCTGGGCATGGCAGGGGGCTTAAGGGCGCCAGGACCCGCCCACTTCCGCTTTGGGGGCCAGCAACAGTTGCCAGGGCAACATTGGGCATGGCAGGGGGCTTAAGGGCGCCAGGACCCGCTCACTTCTGCTTTGGGGGCCAGCAACAGTTGCCAGGGCTACCATGGGCATGGCAGGGGGCTTAAGGGCGCCATGACCCGCCCACTTCCGCTTTGGGGGCCAGCAACAGTTGCCAGGGCAACCCTGGGCATGGCAGGGGGCTTAAGGGGGCCTGGACCCGCCCACTTCCGCTTTGGGGGCCAGCAACAGTTGCCAGGGCTACCATGGGCATGGCAGGGGGCTTAAGTGCGCCAGGACCAGCCCACTTCCGCTTTGGGGGCCAGCAACAGTTGCCAGGGCAACCCTTGGCATGGCAGAGGGCTTAAGGGCGCCTGGACCCGCCAACTTCCGCTTTGGGGGCCAGCAACAGTTGCCAGGGCTACCCTGGGCATGGCAGGGGGCTCAAGGGCGCCAGGACCCGCCCACTTCCGCTTTGGGGGCCAGAAACAGTTGCCAGGACAACCCTGGGCATGGCAGGGGGCTTAAGGGCGCCTGGACCCGCCCACTTCCGCTTCGGGGGCCAGCAACAGTTGCCAGGGCAACATTGGGCATGGCAGGGGGATTAAGGGCGCCAGGACCCGCCCACTTCCGCTTTGGGGGCCAGCAACAGTTGCCAGGACAACCCTGGGCATGGCAGGGGGCTTAAGGGCGCCAGAACCCGCCCACTTCAACTTTGGGGGCCAGCAACAGTTGCCAGGGAAACATTGGGCATGGCAGGGGGCTTAAGGGCGCCAGGACCCGCCTACTTCCGCTTTGGGGGCCAGCAACAGTTGCCAGGGCAACATTGGGCATGGCAGGGGGCTTAAGGGCACCTGGACCCGCCCACTTCCGCTTTGGGGGACAGCAACAGTTGCCAGGGAAAACCTGGGCATGGCAGGGGGCTTAAGGGAGCCAGGACCCGCCCACTTCCGCTTTGGGGGCCAGCAACAGTTGCCAGGGCAATATTGGGCATGGCAGGGGGCTTAAGGGCGCCAGGACCCGCCCACTTCCGCTTTGGGG
Organism: Crinia signifera; assembly: GCF_055691185.1. Taxonomy (NCBI): domain Eukaryota; kingdom Metazoa; phylum Chordata; class Amphibia; order Anura; family Myobatrachidae; genus Crinia; species Crinia signifera. The sequence continues at coordinate 12,149,708 of NC_139228.1, read as the reverse complement.
GCCAGCAACAGTTGCCAGGACAACCCTGTGCATGGCAGGGGGCTTAAGGGCACCAGAACCCGCCCACTTCCGCTTTGGGGGCCAGCAACAGTTGCCAGGGAAACATTGGGCATGGCAGGGGGCTTAAGGGCGCCAGGACCCGCCTACTTCCGCTTTGGGGGCCAGCAACAGTTGCCAGGGCAACATTGGGCATGGCAGGGGGCTTAAGGGCGCCTGGACCCACCCACTTCCGCTTTGGGGGCCAGCAACAGTTGCCAGGGAAAACCTGGGCATGGCAGGGGGCTTAAGGGCGCCAGGACCCGCCCACTTCCGCTTTGGGGGCCAGCAACAGTTGCCAGGGCAACATTGGGCATGGCAGGGGGCTTATGGGAGTCAGGACCCGCCCACTTCCGCTTTGGGGGCCAGCAACAGTTGCCAGGGCAACCCTGGGCAAGACAGGGGGCTTAAGGGAGTCAGGACCCGCCCACTTCCGCTTTGGGGGCCAGCAACAGTTGATAGGGCAACATTGGGCATGGCAGGGGGCTTAAGGGCGGCAGGACCCGCCCACTTCCGCTTTGGGGGCCAGCAACAGTTGCCAGGACAACCCTGGGCATGGCAGGGGGCTTAAGGGCGCCTGGACCCGCCCACTTCCGCTTTGGGGGCCAGCAACAGTTGCCAGGGCAACCCTGGGCATGGCAGGAGGCTTAAGGGGGCCTGGACCCGCCCACTTCCGCTTTGGGGGCCAGCAACAGTTGCCAGGGCTACCCTGGGCATGGCAGGGGGCTTAAGGGCGCCAGGACCCGCCCACTTCCGCTTTGGGGGCCAGCAACAGTTGCCAGGGCAACCCAGGGCATGGCAGGGGGCTTAAGGGCGCCTGGACCCGCCCACTTCCGCTTTGGGGGCCAGCAACAGTTGCCAGGGCAACATTGGGCATGGCAGGGGGCTTAAGGGCGCCTGGACCCGCCCACTTCCGCTTTGGGGGCCAGCAACAGTTGCCAGGGCAACATTGGGCATGGCAGGGGGCTTAAGGGCGCCAGGACCGCCCACTTCCGCTTTGGGGGCCAGCAACAGTTGCCAGGACAACCCTGGGCATGGCAGGGGGCTTAAGGGCGCCTGGACCCGCCCACTTCCGCTTTGGGGGCCAGCAACAGTTGCCAGGGCAACCCTGGGCATGGCAGGAGGCTTAAGGGTGCCTGGACCCGCCCACTTCCGCTTTGGGGGCCAGCAACAGTTGCCAGGGCTACCCTGGGCATGGCAGGGGGCTTAAGGGCGCCAGGACCCGCCCACTTCCGCTTTGGGGGCCAGCAACAGTTGCCAGGGCAACCCTGGGCATGGCAGGGGGCTTAAGGGCGCCTGGACCCGCCCACTTCCGCTTTGGGGGCCAGCAACAGTTGCCAGGGCAACATTGGGCATGGCAGGGGGCTTAAGGGCGCCAGGACCGCCCACTTCCGCTTTGGGGGCCAGCAACAGTTGCCAGGACAACCCTGGGCATGGCAGGGGGCTTAAGGGCGCCTGGACCCACCCACTTCCGTTTTGGGGGCCAGCAACAGTTGCCAGGACAACCCTGGGCATGGCAGGGGGCTTAAGGGGGCTGGACCCGCCCACTTACGCTTTGGGGGCCAGCAACAGTTGCCAGGGCAACCCTGGGCATGGCAGGAGGCTTAAGGGGGGCTGGACCCGCCCACTTCCGCTTTGGGGGCCAGAAACAGTTGCCAGGGCTACCCTGGGCATGGCAGGGGGCTTAAGGGCGCCTGGACCCACCCACTTCCGCTTTGGGGGCCAGCAACAGTTGCTAGGCCAACATTGGGCATGGCAGGGGGCTTAAGGGCGCCAGGACCCGCCCACTTCCGCTTTGGGGGCCAGCAACAGTTGCCAGGGCAACCCTGGGCATGGCAGGGGGCTTAAGGGTGCCAGAACCCGCCCACTTCCGCTTTGGGGGCCAGCAACAGTTGCCAGGGCAACATTGGGCATGGCAGGGGGCTTATGGGAGTCAGGACCCGCCCACTTCCGCTTTGGGGGCCAGCAACAGTTGCCAGGGCAACCCTGGGCATGGCAGGGGGCTTAAGGGCGCCAGAACCCGCCCACTTCCGCTTTGGGGGCCAGCAACAGTTGCCAGGGCAACATTGGGCATGGCAGGGGGCTTAAGGGCGCCTGGACCCGCCCACTTCCGCTTTGGGGGCCAGCAACATTTGCCAGGGCAACCCTGGGCATGGCAGGAGGCTTAAGGGTTCCTGGACCCGCCCACTTCCGCTTTGGGGGCCAGCAACAGTTGCCAGGGCAACCCTGGGCATGGCAGGGGGCTTAAGGGTGCCTGGACCCGCCCACTTCCGCTTTGGGGGCCAGCAACAGTTGCCAGGGCAACCCTGGGCATGGCAGGGGGCTTAAGGGGGCCTGGACCCGCCCACTTCCGCTTTGGGGGCCAGCAACAGTTGCCAGGGCAACCCTGGGCATGGCAGGGGGCTTAAGGGTGCCTGGACCCGCCCACTTCCGCTTTGGGGGCCAGCAACAGTTGCCAGGGCAACCCTGGGCATGGCAGGGGGCTTAAGGGGGCCTGGACCCGCCCACTTCCGCTTTGGGGGCCAGCAACAGTTGCCAGGGCTACCATGGGCATGGCAGGGGGCTTAAGGGCGCCAGGACCCGCCCACTTTCGCTTTGGGGGCCAGCAACAGTGTCCAGGGCAACCCTGGGCATGGCAGGGGGCTTAAGGGGGCCTGGACCCGCCCACTTCCGCTTTGGGGGCGAGAAACAGTTGCCAGGGCAACCCTGGGCATGGCAGGGTGCTTAAGGGGGCCTGGACCCGCCCACTTCCGCTTTGGGGGCCAGCAACAGTTGCCAGGACAACCCTGGGCATGGCAGGGGGCTTAAGGGCGCCTGGACCCGCCCACTTCCGCTTTGGGGGCCAGCAACAGTTGCCAGGGCAACCCTGGGCATGGCAGGGGGCTTGAGGGCGCCAGGCCCCGCCAACTTCCGCTTTGGGGGTCAGCAACAGATGCCAGGGCAACCTTGGGCATGGAAGGGGGCTGAAGGGCGCCAGGCCCCGCCCACTTCCGCTTTGGGGGCCAGCAACAGTTGCCAGGGCAACCCTGGGCAAGGCAGGGGGCTTAAGGGCGCCTGGACCCGCCCACTTCCGCTTTGGGGGCCAGCAACAGTTGCCAGGGCAACCCTGGGCATGGCAGAGGGCTTACGGGCGCCTGGACCCGCCCACTTCCGCTTTGAGGGCCAGCAACAGTTGCCAGGGCAACCCTGGGCATGGCAGGCGGCTTAAGCCGGCCAGGACCCGCCCACTTCCGCTTTGGGGGCCAGGAACAGTTGCCAGGGCTACCATGGGCATGGCAGGGGGCTTAAGGGTGCCTGGACCCGCCCACTTCCGCTTTGGGGGCCAGCAACAGTTGCCAGGGCTACCCTGGGCATGGCAGGGGGCTTACGGGCGCCAGGACCCGCCCACTTCCGCTTTGGGGGCCAGCAACAGTTGCCAGGGCAACCCTGGGCATGGCAGGGGGCTTAAGGGCGCCTGGACCCGCCCACTTCCGCTTTGGGGGCCAGCAACAGTTGCCAGGGCAACATTGGGCATGGCAGGGGGCTTAAGGGGGCCTGGACCCGCCCACTTCCGCTTTGGGGGCCAGCAACAGTTGCCAGGACTACCCTGGGCATGGCAGGGGGCTTACGGGCGCCAGGACCCGCCCACTTCCGCTTTGGGGGCCAGCAACAGTTGCCAGGGCAACCCTGGGCATGGCAGGGGGCTTAAGGGCGCCTGGACCCGCCCACTTCCGCTTTGGGGGCCAGCAACAGTTGCCAGGGCAACATTGGGCATGGCAGGGGGCTTAAGGGCGCCAGGACCCGCCCACTTCCGCTTTGGGGGCCAGCAACAGTTGCCAGGACAACCCTGGGCATGGCAGGGGGCTTAAGGGCGCCTGGACCCACCCACTTCCGTTTTGGGGGCCAGCAACAGTTGCCAGGGCAACCCTGGGCATGGCAGGGGGCTTAAGGGGGCTGGACCCGCCCACTTACGCTTTGGGGGCCAGCAACAGTTGCCAGGGCAACCCTGGGCATGGCAGGAGGCTTAAGGGGGCCTGGACCCGCCCACTTCCGCTTTGGGGGCCAGCAACAGTTGCCAGGGCTACCCTGGGCATGGCAGGAGGCTTAAGGGCGCCTGGACCCACCCACTTCCGCTTTGGGGGCCAGCAACAGTTGCTAGGGCAACATTGGGCATGGCAGGGGGCTTAAGGGCGCCAGGACCCGCCCACTTCCGCTTTGGGGGCCAGCAACAGTTGCCAGGGCAACCCTGGGCATGGCAGGGGGCTTAAGGGTGCCAGAACCCCCTGCCATGGGTTGCCAGGGCAACTCTGGGCATGGCAGGGGGCTTAAGGGGGCCTGGACCCGCCCACTTCCGCTTTGGGGGCCAGCAACAGTTGCCAGGGCTACCATGGGCATGGCAGGGGGCTTAAGGGCGCCAGGACCCGCCCACTTTCGCTTTGGGGGCCAGCAACAGTGTCCAGGGCAACCCTGGGCATGGCAGGGGGCTTAAGGGGGCCTGGACCCGCCCACTTCCGCTTTGGGGGCGAGAAACAGTTGCCAGGGCAACCCTGGGCATGGCAGGGTGCTTAAGGGGGCCTGGACCCGCCCACTTCCGCTTTGGGGGCCAGCAACAGTTGCCAGGACAACCCTGGGCATGGCAGGGGGCTTAAGGGCGCCTGGACCCGCCCACTTCCGCTTTGGGGGCCAGCAACAGTTGCCAGGGCAACCCTGGGCATGGCAGGGGGCTTGAGGGCGCCAGGCCCCGCCAACTTCCGCTTTGGGGGTCAGCAACAGATGCCAGGGCAACCTTGGGCATGGAAGGGGGCTGAAGGGCGCCAGGCCCCGCCCACTTCCGCTTTGGGGGCCAGCAACAGTTGCCAGGGCAACCCTGGGCAAGGCAGGGGGCTTAAGGGCGCCTGGACCCGCCCACTTCCGCTTTGGGGGCCAGCAACAGTTGCCAGGGCAACCCTGGGCATGGCAGAGGGCTTACGGGCGCCTGGACCCGCCCACTTCCGCTTTGAGGGCCAGCAACAGTTGCCAGGGCAACCCTGGGCATGGCAGGCGGCTTAAGCCGGCCAGGACCCGCCCACTTCCGCTTTGGGGGCCAGGAACAGTTGCCAGGGCTACCATGGGCATGGCAGGGGGCTTAAGGGTGCCTGGACCCGCCCACTTCCGCTTTGGGGGCCAGCAACAGTTGCCAGGGCTACCCTGGGCATGGCAGGGGGCTTACGGGCGCCAGGACCCGCCCACTTCCGCTTTGGGGGCCAGCAACAGTTGCCAGGGCAACCCTGGGCATGGCAGGGGGCTTAAGGGCGCCTGGACCCGCCCACTTCCGCTTTGGGGGCCAGCAACAGTTGCCAGGGCAACATTGGGCATGGCAGGGGGCTTAAGGGGGCCTGGACCCGCCCACTTCCGCTTTGGGGGCCAGCAACAGTTGCCAGGGCTACCCTGGGCATGGCAGGGGGCTTACGGGCGCCAGGACCCGCCCACTTCCGCTTTGGGGGCCAGCAACAGTTGCCAGGGCAACCCTGGGCATGGCAGGGGGCTTAAGGGCGCCTGGACCCGCCCACTTCCGCTTTGGGGGCCAGCAACAGTTGCCAGGGCAACATTGGGCATGGCAGGGGGCTTAAGGGCGCCAGGACCCGCCCACTTCCGCTTTGGGGGCCAGCAACAGTTGCCAGGACAACCCTGGGCATGGCAGGGGGCTTAAGGGCGCCTGGACCCACCCACTTCCGTTTTGGGGGCCAGCAACAGTTGCCAGGGCAACCCTGGGCATGGCAGGGGGCTTAAGGGGGCTGGACCCGCCCACTTACGCTTTGGGGGCCAGCAACAGTTGCCAGGGCAACCCTGGGCATGGCAGGAGGCTTAAGGGGGCCTGGACCCGCCCACTTCCGCTTTGGGGGCCAGCAACAGTTGCCAGGGCTACCCTGGGCATGGCAGGAGGCTTAAGGGCGCCTGGACCCACCCACTTCCGCTTTGGGGGCCAGCAACAGTTGCTAGGGCAACATTGGGCATGGCAGGGGGCTTAAGGGCGCCAGGACCCGCCCACTTCCGCTTTGGGGGCCAGCAACAGTTGCCAGGGCAACCCTGGGCATGGCAGGGGGCTTAAGGGTGCCAGAACCCGCCCACTTCCGCTTTGGGGGCCAGCAACAGTTGCCAGGGCAACATTGGGCATGGCAGGGGGCTTATGGGAGTCAGGACCCGCCCACTTCCGCTTTGGGGGCCAGCAACAGTTGCCAGGGCAACCCTGGGCAAGGCAGGGGGCTTAAGGGAGTCAGGACCCGCCCACTTCCGCTTTGGGGGCCAGCAACAGTTGCTAGGGTAACATTGGGCATGGAAGGGGGCTTAAGGGCGCCAGAACCCGCCCACTTCCGCTTTGGGGGCCAGCAACAGTTGCCAGGGCAACATTGGGCATGGCAGGGGGCTTAAGGGAGTCAGGACCCGCCCACTTCCGCTTTGGGGGCCAGCAACAGTTGCCAGGGCAACCCTGGGCAAGGCAGGGGGCTTAAGGGAGTCAGGACCCGCCCACTTCCGCTTTGGGGGCCAGCAACAGTTGCTAGGGCAACATTGGGCATGGCAGGGGGCTTAAGGGCGCCAGGACCCGCCCACTTCCGCTTTGGGGGCCAGCAATAGTTGCCAGGACAACCCTGGGCATGGCAGGGGGCTTAAGGGCGCCTGGACCCGCCCACTTCCGCTTTGGGGGCCAGCAACAGTTGCCAGGGCAACCCTGGGCATGGCAGGAGGCTTAAGGGGGCCTGGACCCGCCCATTTCCGCTTTGGGGGCCAGCAACAGTTGCCAGGGCTACCCTGGGCATGGCAGGGGGCTTAAGGGCGCCTGGACCCGCCCACTTCCGCTTTGGGGGCCAGCAACAGTTGCCAGGGCAACATTGGGCATGGCAGGGGGCTTAAGGGCGCCAGGACCCGCCCACTTCCGCTTTGGGGGCCAGCAACAGTTGTCAGGACAACCCTGGGCATGGCAGGGGGCTTAAGGGCGCCTGGACCCACCCATTTCCGCTTTGGGGGCCAGCAACAGTTGCCAGGGCAACCCTGGGCATGGCAGGGGGCTTAAGGGGGCCTGGACCAGCCCACTTCCGCTTTGGGGGCCAGCAACAGTTGCCAGGGCAACATTGGGCATGGCAGGGGGCTTAAGGGCGCCTGGACCCGCCCACTTCCGCTTTGGGGGCCAGCAACAGTTGCCAGGGCAAACCTGGGCATGGCAGGGGGCTTAAGGGGGCCAGGACCCGTCCAATTCCGCTTTGGGGGCCAGCAACAGTTGCCAGGGCAACATTGGGCATGGCAGGGGGCTTAAGGGCGCCATGACCCGCCCACTTCCGCTTTGGGGGCCAGCAATAGTTGCCAGGGCAACCCTGGGCAAGGCAGGGGGCTTAAGGGAGTCAGGACCCGCCCACTTCCGCTTTGGGGGCCAGCAACAGTTGCTAGGGCAACATTGGGCATGGCAGGGGGCTTAAGGGCGCCAGGACCCGCCCACTTCCGCTTTGGGGGCCAGCAACAGTTGCCAGGGCAACCCTGGGCATGGCAGGGGGCTTAAGGGCGCCTGGACACGCCCACTTCCGCTTTGGGGGTCAGCAACAGTTGCCAGGGCAACAATGGGCATGGCAGGGGGCTTAAGGGCACCAGAACCCGCCCACTTCCGCTTTGGGGCCAGCAACAGTTGCCAGGGCAACATTGGGCATGGCAGGGGGCTTATGGGAGTCAGGACCCGCCCACTTCCGCTTTGGGGGCCAGCAACAGTTGCCAGGGCAACCCTGGGCAAGGCAGGGGGCTTAAGGGAGTCAGGACCCGCCCACTTCCGCTTTGGAAGCCAGCAACAGTTGCTAGGGCAACATTGGGCATGGCAGGGGGCTTAAGGGCGCCAGAACCCGCCCACTTCCGCTTTGGGGGCCAGCAACACTTGCCAGGGCAACATTGGGCATGGCAGGGGGCTTAAGGGAGTCAGGACCCACCCACTTCCGCTTTGGGGGCCAGCAACAGTTGCCAGGGCAACCCTGGGCAAGGCAGGGGGCTTAAGGGAGTCAGGACCCGCCCACTTCCGCTTTGGGGGCCAGCAACAGTTGCCAGGGCAACCCTGGGCAAGGCAGGGGGCTTAAGGGAGTCAGGACCCGCCCACTTCCGCTTTGGGGGCCAGCAACAGTTGCTAGGGCAACATTGGGCATGGCAGGGGGCTTAAGGGCGCCAGGACCCGCCCACTTCCGCTTTGGGGGCCAGCAACAGTTGCCAGGACAACCCTGGGCATGGCAGGGGGCTTACGGGCGCCTGGACCCGCCCACTTCCGCTTTGGGGGCCAGCAACAGTTGCCAGGGCAACCCTGGGCATGGCAGGAGGCTTAAGGGGGCCTGGACCCGCCCATTTCCGCTTTGGGGGCCAGCAACAGTTGCCAGGGCTACCCTGGGCATGGCAGGGGGCTTAAGGGCACCTGGACCCGCCCACTTCCGCTTTGGGGGCCAGCAACAGTTGCCAGGGCAACATTGGGCATGGCAGGGGGCTTAAGGGCGCCAGGACCCGCCCACTTCCGCTTTTGGGGGCCAGCAACAGTTGTCAGGACAACCCTGGGCATGGCAGGGGGCTTAAGGGCGCCTAGACCCACCCACTTCCGTTTTGGGGGCCAGCAACAGTTGCCAGGGCAACCCTGGGCATGGCAGGGGGCTTAAGGGGGCTGGACCCTCCCACTTACGCTTTGGGGGCCAGCAACAGTTGCCAGGGCAACCCTGGGCATGGCAGGGGGCTTAAGGGGCCTGGACCAGCCCACTTCCGCTTTGGGGGCCAGCAACAGTTGCCAGGGCAACATTGGGCATGGCAGGGGGCTTAAGGGCGCCTGGACCCGCCCACTTCCGCTTTGGGGGCCAGCAACAGTTGCCAGGGCAAACCTGGGCATGGCAGGGGGCTTAAGGGGGCCAGGACCCGTCCAATTCCGCTTTGGGGGCCACAACAGTTGCCAGGGCAACATTGGGCATGGCAGGGGGCTTAAGGGCGCCATGACCCGCCCACTTCCGCTTTGGGGGCCAGCAACAGTTGCCAGGGCAACCCTGGGCAAGGCAGGGGCTTAAGGGAGTCAGGACCCGCCCACTTCCGCTTTGGGGGCCAGCAACAGTTGCCAGGGCAACCCTGGGCATGCCAGGGGGCTTAAGGGCGCCTGGACACGCCCACTTCCGCTTTGGGGGTCAGCAACAGTTGCCAGGGCAACAATGGGCATGGCAGGGGGCTTAAGGGCACCAGAACCCGCCCACTTCCGCTTTGGGGCCAGCAACAATTGCCAGGGCAACATTGGGCATGGCAGGGGGCTTATGGGAGTCAGGACCCGCCCACTTCCGCTTTGGGGGCCAGCAACAGTTGCCAGGGCAACCCTGGGCAAGGCAGGGGGCTTAAGGGAGTCAGGACCCGCCCACTTCCGCTTTGGAAGCCAGCAACAGTTGCTAGGGCAACATTGGGCATGGCAGGGGGCTTAAGGGCGCCAGAACCCGCTCACTTCCGCTTTGGGGGCCAGCAACACTTGCCAGGGCAACATTGGGCATGGCAGGGGGCTTAAGGGAGTCAGGACCCACCCACTTCCGCTTTGGGGGCCAGCAACAGTTGCCAGGGCAACCCTGGGCAAGGCAGGGGGCTTAAGGGAGTCAGGACCCGCCCACTTTCGCTCTGGGGGCCAGCAACAGTTGCTAGGGCAACATTGGGCATGGCAGGGGGCTTAAGGGCGCCAGGACCCGCCCACTTCCGCTTTGGGGGCCAGCAACAGTTGCCAGGACAACCCTGGGCATGGCAGGGGGCTTAAGGGCGCCTGGACCCGCCCACTTCCGCTTTGGGGGCCAGCAACAGTTGCCAGGGCTACCCTGGGCATGGCAGGGGGCTTAAGGGCGCCAGGACCCGCCCACTTCCGCTTTGGGGGCCAGCAACAGTTGCCAGGGCAACCCTGGGCATGGCAGGGGGCTTAAGGGTGCCTGGACCCGCCCACTTCCGCTTTGGGGGCCAGCAACATTTGCCAGGGCAACATTGGGCATGGCAGGGGGCTTAAGGGCGCCAGGACCCGCCCACTTCCGCTTTGGGGGCCAGCAACAGTTGCCAGGACAAACCTGGGCATGGCAGGGGGCGTAAGGGCGCCTGGACCCACCCACTTCGGGGGCCAGCAACAGTTGCCAGGGCAACCCTGGGCATGGCAGGGGGCTTAAGGGCGCCTGGACCCACCCACTTCCGTTTTGGGGGCCAGCAACAGTTGCCAGGGCAACCCTGGGCATGGCAGGGGGCTTAAGGGGGCTGGACCCGCCCACTTACGCTTTGGGGGCCAGCAACAGTTGCCAGGGCAACCCTGGGCATGGCAGGAGGCTTAAGGGGGCCTGGACCCGCCCATTTCCGCTTTGGGGGCCAGCAACAGTTGCCAGGGCTACCCTGGGCATGGCAGGGGGCTTAAGGGCACCTGGACCCGCCCACTTCCGCTTTGGGGGCCAGCAACAGTTGCCAGGGCAACATTGGGCATGGCAGGGGGCTTAAGGGCGCCAGGACCCGCCCACTTCCGCTTTGGGGGCCAGCAACAGTTGCCAGGACAACCCTGGGCATGGCAGGGGGCTTAAGGGCGCCTGGACCCACCCACTTCCGTTTTGGGGGCCAGCAACAGTTGCCAGGACAACCCTGGGCATGGCAGGGGGCTTAAGGGGGCTGGACCCGCCCACTTACGCTTTGGGGGCCAGCAACAGTTGCCAGGGCAACCCTGGGCATGGCAGGAGGCTTAAGGGGGCCTGGACCCGCCCACTTCCGCTTTGGGGGCCAGCAACAGTTGCCAGGGCTACCCTGGGCATGGCAGGAGGCTTAAGGGCGCCTGGACCCACCCACTTCCGCTTTGGGGGCCAGCAACAGTTGCTAGGGCAACATTGGGCATGGCAGGGGGCTTAAGGGCGCCAGGACCCGCCCACTTCCGCTTTGGGGGCCAGCAACAGTTGCCAGGGCAACCCTGGGCATGGCAGGGGGCTTAAGGGTGCCAGAACCCGCCCACTTCCGCTTTGGGGGCCAGCAACAGTTGCCAGGGCAACATTGGGCATGGCAGGGGGCTTATGGGAGTCAGGACCCGCCCACTTCCGCTTTGGGGGCCAGCAACAGTTGCCAGGGCAATCCTGGGCAAGGCAGGGGGCTTAAGGGAGTCAGGACCCGCCCACTTCCGCTTTGGGGGCCAGCAACAGTTGCTAGGGTAACATTGGGCATGGAAGGGGGCTTAAGGGCGCCAGAACCCGCCCACTTCCGCTTTGGGGGCCAGCAACAGTTGCCAGGGCAACATTGGGCATGGCAGGGGGCTTAAGGGAGTCAGGACCCGCCCACTTCCGCTTTGGGGGCCAGCAACAGTTGCCAGGGCAACCCTGGGCAAGGCAGGGGGCTTAAGGGAGTCAGGACCCGCCCACTTCCGCTTTGGGGGCCAGCAACAGTTGCTAGGGCAACATTGGGCATGGCAGGGGGCTTAAGGGCGCCAGGACCCGCCCACTTCCGCTTTGGGGGCCAGCAACAGTTGCCAGGACAACCCTGGGCATGGCAGGGGGCTTAAGGGCGCCTGGACCCGCCCACTTCCGCTTTGGGGGCCAGCAACAGTTGCCAGGGCAACCCTGGGCATGGCAGGAGGCTTAAGGGGGCCTGGACCCGCCCATTTCCGCTTTGGGGGCCAGCAACAGTTGCCAGGGCTACCCTGGGCATGGCAGGGGGCTTAAGGGCGCCTGGACCCGCCCACTTCCGCTTTGGGGGCCAGCAACAGTTGCCAGGGCAACATTGGGCATGGCAGGGGGCTTAAGGGCGCCAGGACCCGCCCACTTCCGCTTTGGGGGCCAGCAACAGTTGTCAGGACAACCCTGGGCATGGCAGGGGGCTTAAGGGCGCCTGGACCCACCCACTTACGCTTTGGGGGCCAGCAACAGTTGCCAGGGCAACCCTGGGCATGGCAGGGGGCTCAAGGGGGACTGGACCAGCCCACTTCCGCTTTGGGGGCCAGCAACAGTTGCCAGGGCAACATTGGGCATGGCAGGGGGCTTAAGGGCGCCTGGACCCGCCCACTTCCGCTTTGGGGGCCAGCAACAGTTGCCAGGGCAAACCTGGGCATGGCAGGGGGCTTAAGGGGGCCAGGACCCGTCCAATTCCGCTTTGGGGGCCAGCAACAGTTGCCAGGGCAACATTGGGCATGGCAGGGGGCTTTAGGGCGCCATGACCCGCCCACTTCCGCTTTGGGGGCCAGCAACAGTTGCCAGGGCAACCCTGGGCAAGGCAGGGGGCTTAAGGGAGTCAGGACCCGCCCACTTCCGCTTTGGGGGCCAGCAACAGTTGCTAGGGCAACATTGGGCATGGCAGGGGGCTTAAGGGCGCCAGGACCCGCCCACTTCCGCTTTGGGGGCCAGCAACAGTTGCCAGGGCAACCCTGGGCATGGCAGGGGGCTTAAGGGCGCCTGGACACGCCCACTTCCGCTTTGGGGGTCAGCAACAGTTGCCAGGGCAACAATGGGCATGGCAGGGGGCTTAAGGGCACCAGAACCCGCCCACTTCCGCTTTGGGGCCAGCAACAGTTGCCAGGGCAACATTGGGCATGGCAGGGGGCTTATGGGAGTCAGGACCCGCCCACTTCCGCTTTGGGGGCCAGCAACAGTTGCCAGGGCAACCCTGGGCAAGGCAGGGGGCTTAAGGGAGTCAGGACCCGCCCACTTCCGCTTTGGAAGCCAGCAACAGTTGCTAGGGCAACATTGGGCATGGCAGGGGGCTTAAGGGCGCCAGAACCCGCCCACTTCCGCTTTGGGGGCCAGCAACACTTGCCAGGGCAACATTGGGCATGGCAGGGGGCTTAAGGGAGTCAGGACCCACCCACTTCCGCTTTGGGGGCCAGCAACAGTTGCCAGGGCAACCCTGGGCAAGGCAGGTGGCTTAAGGGAGTCAGGACCCGCCCACTTCCGCTTTGGGGGCCAGCAACAGTTGCCAGGGCAACCCTGGGCAAGGCAGGGGGCTTAAGGGAGTCAGGACCCGCCCACTTCCGCTTTGGGGGCCAGCAACAGTTGCTAGGGCAACATTGGGCATGGCAGGGGGCTTAAGGGCGCCAGGACCCGCCCACTTCCGCTTTGGGGGCCAGCAACAGTTGCCAGGACAACCCTGGGCATGGCAGGGGGCTTAAGGGCGCCTGGACCCGCCCACTTCCGCTTTGGGGGCCAGCAACAGTTGCCAGGGCAACCCTGGGCATGGCAGGAGGCTTAAGGGGGCCTGGACCCGCCCATTTCCGCTTTGGGGGCCAGCAACAGTTGCCAGGGCTACCCTGGGCATGGCAGGGGGCTTAAGGGCACCTGGACCCGCCCACTTCCGCTTTGGGGGCCAGCAACAGTTGCCAGGGCAACATTGGGCATGGCAGGGGGCTTAAGGGCGCCAGGACCCGCCCACTTCCGCTTTGGGGGCCAGCAACAGTTGTCAGGACAACCCTGGGCATGGCAGGGGGCTTAAGGGCGCCTGGACCCACCCACTTCCGTTTTGGGGGCCAGCAACAGTTGCCAGGGCAACCCTGGGCATGGCAGGGGGCTTAAGGGGGCTGGACCCTCCCACTTACGCTTTGGGGGCCAGCAACAGTTGCCAGGGCAACCCTGGGCATGGCAGGGGGCTTAAGGGGGCCTGGACCAGCCCACTTCCGCTTTGGGGGCCAGCAACAGTTGCCAGGGCAACATTGGGCATGGCAGGGGGCTTAAGGGCGCCTGGACCCGCCCACTTCCGCTTTGGGGGCCAGCAACAGTTGCCAGGGCAAACCTGGGCATGGCAGGGGGCTTAAGGGGGCCAGGACCTGTCCAATTCCGCTTTGGGGGCCAGCAACAGTTGCCAGGGCAACATTGGGCATGGCAGGGGGCTTAAGGGCGCCATGACCCGCCCACTTCCGCTTTGGGGGCCAGCAACAGTTGCCAGGGCAACCCTGGGCAAGGCAGGGGGCTTAAGGGAGTCAGGACCCGCCCACTTCCGCTTTGGGGGCCAGCAACAGTTGCTAGGGCAACATTGGGCATGGCAGGGGGCTTAAGGGCGCCAGGACCCGCCCACTTCCGCTTTGGGGGCCAGCAACAGTTGCCAGGGCAACCCTGGGCATGGCAGGGGGCTTAAGGGCGCCTGGACACGCCCACTTCCGCTTTGGGGGTCAGCAACAGTTGCCAGGGCAACAATGGGCATGGCAGGGGGCTTAAGGGCACCAGAACCCGCCCACTTCCGCTTTGGGGCCAGCAACAATTGCCAGGGCAACATTGGGCATGGCAGGGGGCTTATGGGAGTCAGGACCCGCCCACTTCCGCTTTGGGGGCCAGCAACAGTTGCTAGGGCAACATTGGGCATGGCAGGGGGCTTAAGGGCGCCAGAACCCGCCCACTTCCGCTTTGGGGGCCAGCAACACTTGCCAGGGCAACATTGGGCATGGCAGGGGGCTTAAGGGAGTCAGGACCCACCCACTTCCGCTTTGGGGGCCAGCAACAGTTGCCAGGGCAACCCTGGGCAAGGCAGGGGGCTTAAGGGAGTCAGGACCCGCCCACTTTCGCTCTGGGGGCCAGCAACAGTTGCTAGGGCAACATTGGGCATGGCAGGGGGCTTAAGGGCGCCAGGACCCGCCCACTTCCGCTTTGGGGGCCAGCAACAGTTGCCAGGACAACCCTGGGCATGGAAGGGGGCTTAAGGGCGCCTGGACCCGCCCACTTCCGCTTTGGGGGCCAGCAACAGTTGCCAGGGCTACCCTGGGCATGGCAGGGGGCTTAAGGGCGCCAGGACCCGCCCACTTCCGCTTTGGGGGCCAGCAACAGTTGCCAGGGCAACCCTGGGCATGGCAGGGGGCTTAAGGGTGCCTGGACCCGCCCACTTCCGCTTTGGGGGCCAGCAACATTTGCCAGGGCAACATTGGGCATGGCAGGGGGCTTAAGGGCGCCAGGACCCGCCCACTTCCGCTTTGGGGGCCAGCAACAGTTGCCAGGACAAACCTGGGCATGGCAGGGGGCGTAAGGGCGCCTGGACCCACCCACTTCCGCTTTGGGGGCCAGCAACAGTTGCCAGGGCAACCCTGGGCATGGCAGGGGGCTTAAGGGGGCCTGGACCAGCCAACTTCCGCTTTGGGGGCCAGCAACAGTTGCCAGGGCAAACCTGGGCATGGCAGGGGGCTTAAGGGGGCCAGGACCCGTCAAATTCCGCTTTGGGGGCCAGCAAGAGTTGCCAGGGCAACATTGGGCATGGCAGGGGGCTTAAGGGCGCCTGGACCCGCCCACTTCCGCTTTGGGGGCCAGCAACTGTTGCCAGGGCAACCCTGGGCATGGCAGTAGGCTTAAGGGGGCCTGGACCCGCCCACTTCCGCTTTGGGGGCCAGCAACAGTTGCCAGGGCAACCCTGGGCATGGCAGGGGGCTTAAGGGCGCCAGGACCCGCCCACTTCCGCTTTGGGGGCCAGCAACAGTTGCCAGGGCAACCCTGGGCATGGCAGGGGGCTTGAGGGCGCCAGGCCCCGCCAACTTCCGCTTTGGGGGTCAGCAACAGATGCCAGGGCAACCTTGGGCATGGAAGGGGGCTGAAGGGCGCCAGGCCCCGCCCACTTCCACTTTGGGGGCCAGCAACAGTTGCCAGGGCAACCCTGGGCAAGGCAGGGGGCTTAAGGGCGCCTGGACCCGCCCACTTTCGCTTTGGGGGCCAGCAACAGTTGCCAGGGCAACCCTGGGCATGGCAGGTCAGGTATAGAGGAGTAAGTAGTGTAGTGGCAGGTATAGAGGGGTAAGTAGTGAAGTGGCAGGAATAGAGGGGTAAGTAGTGTAGTGGCAGGTATAGAGGGGTTAGTAGTGTAGTGTCAGGTATAGAGGGGTAAGTAGTGTAGTGTCAGGTATAGAGGGGTAAGTAGTGTAGTGTCAGGTATAGAGGGGTAAGTAGTGTAGTGTCAGGTATAGAGGGGTAAGTAGTGTAGTGTCAGGTATAGAGGGGTAAGTAGTGTAGTGTCAGGTATAGAGGAGTAAGTAGTGTAGTGTCAGGTATAGAGGGGTAAGTAGTGTAGTGTCAGGTATAGAGGGGTAAGTAGTGTAGTGTCAGGTATAGAGGGGTAAGTAGTGTAGTGTCAGGTATAGAGGGGTAAGTAGTGTAGTGGCAGGTATAGAGGGGTAAGTAGTGTAGTGGCAGGTATAGAGGGTAAGTAGTGTAGTGGCAGGTATAGAGGGGTAAGTAGTGTAGTGGCAGGTATACAGGGGTAAGTAGTGTAGTGGCAGGTATACAGGGGTAAGTAGTGTAGTGGCAGGTATACAGGGGTAAGTAGTGTAGTGGCAGGTATAGAGGGGTAAGTAGTGTAGTGGCAGGTATAGAGGGGTAAGTAGTGTAGTGGCAGGTATAGAGGGGTAAGTAGTGTAGTGGCAGGTATAGAGGGGTAAGTAGTGTAGTGGCAGGTATAGAGGGGTAAGTAGTGTAGTGGCAGGTATAGAGGGGTAAGTAGTGTAGTGGCAGGTATAGAGGGGTAAGTAGTGTAGTGGCAGGTATAGAGGGGTAAGTAGTGTAGTGGCAGGTATACAGGGGTAAGTAGTGTAGTGGCAGGTATAGAGGGGTAAGTAGTGTAGTGGCAGGTATAGAGGGGTAAGTAGTGTAGTGGCAGGTATACAGGGGTAAGTAGTGTAGTGGCAGGTATACAGGGGTAAGTAGTGTAGTGGCAGGTATACAGGGGTAAGTAGTGTAGTGGGAGGTATACAGGGGTAAGTAGTGTAGTGGCAGGTATACAGGGGTTAGTAGTGTAGTGGCAGGTATAGAGGGGTAAGTAGTGTAGTGGCAGGTATAGAGGGGTAAGTAGTGTAGTGGCAGGTATACAGGGGTAAGTAGTGTAGTGGCAGGTATACAGGGGTAAGTAGTGTAGTGGCAGGTATACAGGGGTAAGTAGTGTAGTGGCAGGTATAGAGGGGTAAGTAGTGTAGTGGGAGGTAAAGAGGGGTAAGTAGTGTAGTGGCAGGTATAGAGGGGTAAGTAGTGTAGTGGCAGGTATAGAGGGGTAAGTAGTGTAGTGGCAGGAATACAGGGGTAAGTAGTGTAGTGGCAGGTATACAGGGGTAAGTAGTGTAGTGGCAGGTATAGAGGGGTAAGTAGTGTAGTGGCAGGTATAGAGGGGCAAGTAGTGTAGTGGCAGGTATACAGGGGTAGGTAGTGTAGTGTCAGGTATAGAGGGGTTGGTAGTGTAGTGGCAGGTATAGAGGGGTAGGTAGTTTAGTTGCAGGTATAGAGGGGTAAGTAGTGTAGTGGCAGGTATAGAGGGGTAAGTAGTGTAGTGGCAGGTATACAGGGGTAAGTAGTGTAGTGGCAAGTATAGAGGGGTAAGTAGTGTAGTGGCAGGTATAGAGGGGTAAGTAGTGTAGTGGCAGGTATACAGGGGTAAGTAGTGTAGTGGCAGGTATACAGGGGTAAGTAGTGTAGTGGCAGGTATACAGGGGTAAGTAGTGTAGTGGCAGGTATAGAGGGGTAAGTAGTGTAGTGTCAGGTATAGAGGGGTAAGTAGTGTAGTTTCAGGTATAGAGGGGTAAGTAGTGTAGTGGCAGGTATAGAGGGGTAAGTAGTGTAGTGGCAGGTATACAGGGGTAAGTAGTGTAGTGGCAGGTATAGAGGGGTAAGTAGTGTAGTGGCAGGTATAGAGGGGTAAGTAGTGTAGTGGCAGGTATACAGGGGTAAGTAGTGTAGTGGCAGGTATACAGGGGTAAGTAGTGTAGTGGCAGGTATACAGGGGTAAGTAGTGTAGTGGCAGGTATACAGGGGTAAGGTGTGTAGTGGCAGGTATAGAGGGGTAAGTAGTGTAGTGGCAGGTATAGAGGGGTAAGTAGTGTAGTGGCAGGTATAGAGGGGTAAGTAGTGTAGTGGCAGGTATAGAGGGGTAAGTAGTGTAGTGGCAGGTATAGAGGGGTAAGTAGTGTAGTGGCAGGTATAGAGGGGTAAGTAGTGTAGTGGCAGGTATAGAGGGGTAAGTAGTGTAGTGGCAGGTATAGAGGGGTAAGTAGTGTAGTGGCAGGTATAGAGGGGTAAGTAGTGTAGTGGCAGGTATAGAGGGGTAAGTAGTGTAGTGACAGGTATACAGGGGTAAGTAGTGTAGTGGCAGGTATAGAGGGGTAAGTAGTGTAGTGGCAGGTATGCAGGAGTAAGTAGTGTAGTGGCAGGTATGCAGGGGTAAGTAGTGTAGTGGGAGGTATACAGGGGTAAGTAGTGTAGTGGGAGGTATACAGGGGTAAGTAGTGTAGTGGCAGCTATACAGGGGTAAGTAGTGTAGTGGGAGGTATACAGGGGTAAGTAGTGTAGTGGCAGGTATACAGGGGTAAGTAGTGTAGTGGCAGGTATAGAGGGGTAAGTAGTGTAGTGGCAGGTATACAGGGGTAAGTAGTGTAGTGGCAGGTATAGAGGGGTAAGTAGTGTAGTGGCAGGTATAGAGGGGTAAGTAGTGTAGTGGCAGGTATAGAGGGGTAAGTAGTGTAGTGGCAGGTATAGAGGGGTAAGTAGTGTAGTGGCAGGTATAGAGGGGTAAGTAGTGTAGTGGCAGGTATAGAGGGGTAAGTAGTGTAGTGGCAGGTATACAGGGGTAAGAAGTGTAGTGGCAGGTATAGAGGGGTAAGAAGTGTAGTGGCAGGTATAGAGGGGTAAGTAGTGTAGTGGCAGGTATACAGGGGTAAGTAGTGTAGTGGCAGGTATACAGGGGTAAGTAGTGTAGTGGCAGGTATAGAGGGGTAAGTAGTGTAGTGGCAGGTATAGAGGGGTAAGTAGTGTAGTGGCAGGTATAGAGGGGTAAGTAGTGTAGTGGCAGGTATACTGGGGTAAGTTGTGTAGTGGCAGGTATACAGGGGTAAGTAGTGTAGTGGCAGGTATACAGGGGTAAGTAGTGTAGTGGCAGGTATACAGGGGTAAGTAGTGTAGTGGCAGGTATACAGGGGTAAGAAGTGTAGTGGCAGGTATAGAGGGGTAAGTAGTGTAGTGGGAGGTAAAGAGGGGTAAGTAGTGTAGTGGCAGGTATAGAGGGGTAAGTAGTGTAGTGGCAGGTATAGAGGGGTAAGTAGTGTAGTGGCAGGAATACATGGGTAAGTAGTGTAGTGGCAGGTATACAGGGGAAAGTAGTGTAGTGGCAGGTATACAGGGGAAAGTAGTGTAGTGGCAGGTATAGAGGGGTAAGTAGTGTAGTGGCAGGTATAGAGGGGTAAGTAGTGTAGTGGCAGGTTTAGAGAGGCAAGAAGTGTAGTGGCAGGTATACAGGGGTAAGTAGTGTAGTGGCAGGTATAGAGGGGTAAGTAGTGTAGTGGCAGGTATAGAGGGGTAAGTAGTGTAGTGGCAGGTATAGAGGGGTAAGTAGTGTAGTGGCAGGTATACAGGGGTAAGTAGTGTAGTGGCAGGTATACAGGGGTAAGTAGTGTAGTGGCAGGTATAGAGGGGTAAGTAGTGTAGTGGCAGGTATAGAGGGGTAAGTAGTGTAGTGGCAGGTATAGAGGGGTAAGTAGTGTAGTGGCAGGTATAGAGGGGTAAGTAGTGTAGTGGCAGGTATAGAGGGGTAAGTAGTGTAGTGGCAGGTATAGAGGGGTAAGTAGTGTAGTGGCAGGTATAGAGGGGTAAGTAGTGTAGTGGCAGGTATAGAGGGGTAAGTAGTGTAGTGGCAGGTATACAGGGGTAAGTAGTGTAGTGGCAGGTATAGAGGGGTAAGTAGTGTAGTGGCAGGTATAGATGGGTAAGTAGTGTAGTGGCAGGTATAGAGGGGTAAGTAGTGTAGTGGCAGGTATAGAGGGGTAAGTAGTGTAGTGGCAGGTATAGAGGGGTAAGTAGTGTAGTGGCAGGTATAGAGGGGTAAGTAGTGTAGTGGCAGGTATAGAGGGGTAAGTAGTGTAGTGGCAGGTATACAGGGGTAAGTAGTGTAGTGGCAGGTATAGAGGGGTAAGTAGTGTAGTGGCAGGTATACAGGGGTAAGTAGTGTAGTGGCAGGTATACAGGGGTAAGTAGTGTAGTGGCAGGTATACAGGGGTAAGTAGTGTAGTGGCAGGTATACAGGGGTAAGTAGTGTAGTGGCAGGTATAGAGGGGTAAGTAGTGTAGTGGCAGGTATAGAGGGGTAAGTAGTGTAGTGGCAGGTATAGAGGGGTAAGTAGTGTAGTGGCAGGTATAGAGGGGTAAGTAGTGTAGTGGCAGGTATAGAGGGGTAAGTAGTGTAGTGGCAGGTATAGAGGGGTAAGTAGTGTAGTGGCAGGTATAGAGGGGTAAGTAGTGTAGTGGCAGGTATACAGGGGTAAGTAGTGTAGTGGCAGGTATACAGGGGTAAGTAGTGTAGTGGCAGGTATAGAGGGGTAAGTAGTGTAGTGGCAGGTATACAGGGGTAAGTAGTGTAGTGGGATGTATACAGGGGTAAGTAGTGTAGTGGCAGGTATACAGGGGTAAGTAGTGTAGTGGCAGGTATAGAGGGGTAAGTAGTGTAGTGGCAGGTATACAGGGGTAAGTAGTGTAGTGGCAGGTATACAGGGGTAAGTAGTGTAGTGGCAGGTATACAGGGGTAAGTAGTGTAGTGGCAGGTATACAGGGGTAAGTAGTGTAGTGGCAGGTATACAGGGGTAAGTAGTGTAGTGGCAGGTATAGAGGGGTAAGTAGTGTAGTGGCAGGTATACAGGGGTAAGTAGTGTAGTGGCAGGTATAGAGGGGTAAGTAGTGTAGTGGCAGGTATAGAGGGGTAAGTAGTGTAGTGGCAGGTATAGAGGGGTAAGTAGTGTAGTGGCAGGTATAGAGGGGTAAGTAGTGTAGTGGCAGGTATACAGGGGTAAGTAGTGTAGTGGCAGGTATACAGGGGTAAGTAGTGTAGTGGCAGGTATACAGGGGTAAGTAGTGTAGTGGCAGGTATACAGGGGTAAGTAGTGTAGTGGCAGGTATAGAGGGGTAAGTAGTGTAGTGGCAGGTATAGAGGGGTAAGTAGTGTAGTGGCAGGTATAGAGGGGTAAGTAGTGTAGTGGCAGGTATAGTAGTAGTAGTAGTACGTTTATTTATAAGGCGCCACAAAGTGTCCGCAGCGCCGTACATAGCAAACAAAAAAAAAAATTACAAGGTAACGTACAGGGTGTGTAGAAAGATACAGTATAAATAGGGGTATAGCTGGTAGAACTAAAATCGGCATCAGTTCAGAAGTAGGTGTCAAAATAGTCAAGGAGACTATAGAGGGGTATAGAGGGGTAAGTAGGGTAGTGGCAGGTATACAGGGGTAAGTAGTGTAGTGGCAGGTATACAGGGGTAAGTAGTGTAGTGGCAGGTATACAGGGGTAAGTAGTGTAGTGGCAGGTACAGATATTCTAGGGTGCCATGATTTCAAAAAAGTTTGGGAACCACTGTACTAGCCTCTTCTACATAGCTTCAGATAGCCCTATTTATGCCTTCCCCCTAGCACCTTGTAGCACAGCCCATCAGATAAATTGTATGGAACAAGTGTATGCAGTAAGATAAATTGCTTGCAAAATATCTTTTGTGAAATAAGTACAAAATCTCACGTGCAGGTCTCCTGCAATTCAGTGCTGCCGGGGAGTTCAAGGGAAATCTGATGCAATTTCAAACCTCAGATAAATGACCCTAGTGTATGGCCACCTTTAGGGTTAGGCACAAAGGGAAGGGGGTTAGGGGAGAGGGTTTGCATGCTTATCACCGGGATGTTTGTATTCTGTGCATTAGGATGCCAATGTCTGTCATATGAGCACCAGCATCCCAAGGGCCAACATACCGATACCATTCCAACTTTGCCCATTCTGCTAACAAGCCATTGGCATTCCTATAATGGTTGCAATGTGTGCACTGGCCTCTGGGACCGCACCACACCCATGTTTTATTACTTCCCTCCCCTGGGTCCTGCAGCTGTGGGCAAAAAGCCACAATGGCATCCATGTACACGCAGTAGTGAAATTAGTCTCCGGAACATGATGGACGCCATGTTTCTGGAGACCTGAGCATGCACAGTAGACTTTGGTACAATGCCAGAGCTGACTGCACCATGGAGAGGAGTGGGCTCACCCAGAGTCTGCACACAGGCCCCCTCCCCTGACCCTACCACTGGCAATCTCTTACTCTCTGACCCTCCAGTACTCTCCATAACTTCAAATGGGTTCCTCAAAATCCACTTTTTTATTATAAAGCTCTGTAAGCTGTCACGAGCAGGGCCCTCCTGCCTCATGTGCTGTTCCTTCCCTCACTTAGATTATCATCTATTGCCTACAAGGGCAACTGAAGAAAAAGAAACATAAAGAAAATGAACATGGAATATAAGTCATTCATTTCAGCTATGTATCACCAGTCAGGGGAATGTTGAGCCTGCGTGTAGAATATGTAAAGCAGAATGTGTATGTGAGGTGTTACCATGGTGATGTGATGTCTGTATTGACTCGGGATGGTACAAGACAGTAGGAGCATACAGTGACTTACTGACATCATATTATGTGGGCAGCTCTCCGGGGAGTGGGGTCAGATTAGAGGCCTCATAAGTATCATGCTTTATGCCCTCGTTCCACTATAGCTGGCATATTATTCTACCTGCAATCAGTTCCTTATATATTTGTGTCGGCCATAGTACTTTCTGGTGTCTGCCATCTTGAGAAGCACCTGACACAGGCACACCAGCGGCCATTTTGTGGTCCGAACCAACATTCACAGCAGGACTTCCAGCCGACTACACAGGAGCAAGTGCCTTGTGGGTATCCAGTCAGAATGTACACTGGGTTTTGAGAGGCAAACAGAGAGAAAGAAAACGCTTTTTGGGGGCGCACGCTTAATAATTGAAATATGAAATAATTTAAGACATAACTTTTATTCTAGACATTTAAAAAAAAAAGGCAAATTATAAAAATAAATGTTGTGTGATAAAAGCATTGGTCTTGTTATCAATCATCTATTATTCACACATTCAGTTTACATTTTAGCACTGTGTTGTCGTTGGTATAGTAACCAACGACCATAGGCAGTAAAAATGATTGAAATCCCCTGTGTGATATCCTCTGGAGGTTTGTATGACACACAAATAAATTATTAGGGGGATAAATGACTCCGCAACAAATTTAATTAGGCTCTGTAATAGATGGTGGCTCTGGCAGTCAGTGTCTCCACCTGCTACTAATTCTTAGGGCAATTTTTACCCTTATGGTTAAATTACCAAACCCGGTCTCCCAGCTGGATACTGCCCAGGCCCTTCACTGCTTGGCTTCCAAGTTCGGGGAGGGTTTGGGCAGTCCAGTGTGGTATGATGTAATAACCTGGGTTTTATCACCCAATCAGTAGCTAGGCTTACTGCAGGCAAAATTGGACAGAGAGGTATAACCTTAGTACTGTATGCCTGGACCCAAAATCACAAAGGGGAAAGAAAGATTATAAATCCCAATTATTGGTTACATTTTTCAGGCAGAGGGGTGTTCTCTTACCAACAATTCCCCAATTGCTTTCAACAGTTTTACAGGCTGGAAAGGATAGAATAAATAGATATATACCACAATTTCACACTTTATCCAATCTTGTAAAGACAGCACAATAAGGGTTAATATGCTCCCTACAGGTAGATATTTCAGCTGCCCGTTTTCAGGTAAAATTACCAGTGTTTCTTATCTAGAACTTTTTATTTCCTTTGTTGAGGTAGTTAAAGGGTTAACAGCCCCGAGGCTATATGTTGCTTTTATGTATCCAAGTTACTTAAATATCAAATGGAAACAGTTGCACAAGTTATCACTTCAGCTTTGATGCTTTAACAGTTAATGGGCCAGATGCACTAAGCTTCAAAAGGGATAAAATGGAGAGTGAGAAACAGCCAGCCAATCAGCTCCTTCCTGCCATGTCACCGGCTGTGTTTGAAAAATGTCAGGCAGGAGTGAAAACAAAAAGGTCAGTGAAAGAAAAGGTGGAACAAGTCCCAGCTGTACTCAACAGTCTGGGGCTGCTCTGCTACCTGATACAGCTGCCTGCATTAGCGGTGTGGAGAGGGAGACCGGCGTGGCGGTGGAGTGTGCAGCTGAGCAGCAGGAAGGATAGCTAGATGATGCGAGGGACCCGGTTCCTGCTGTGGTTGCCGGCGTGGGTGCCGGTGACGCAGATGGATGGAACACACCGGACTGTCTGACAGTCTTGTGGTGCCGATGGAGTGAGGCTAGCTGGACACGTGTTTCGCCTATGGAGGCTTCTTCATGCAGTGCCTATGGTCATTGGTTACTATACCAATGACAATACAGGGCTAAAATGTAAAATTAATGTGTGAATAATAGATGATTGATAACAAGACCAGTGGCGTAACTATAGCACCGCAGCCCCCGCGACCGCGGGGGGGCGCTATGCATGTGCGGGCGCCGGGGGCTGCAGTGCTATAGTTACGTTACACCCCGCCGCACCAACCCCCGCAAACCCCCCCATCCCCAGTCTTTACCTGTGTTCAGTATGCGCTGGTCCCGGCTCCCTTCTTCTGCTGAGGACCACCACAAAATGGCCTCCCCCATATAGAACACAGTTCTCTGAAACTGTCTGCTGTATGGGGGCGGACATTTTGTGGTGGTCCTCATAGCAGAAGAAGGGAGCCGGGACCAGCACGTACTGAACCTAGGTAAGACTGCGGGGGTTGGTGCGGTGGGCGGATGGGCGGGTGAGTGACTGGGCGCCCTCCCTTTAACGGCGGGGGGCGCCCAAAATGTAGTTACGCCACTGAACAAGACCCATGCTTTTATAACACAACATTTATTTTTATAATTTGTGCAATTTATTTTTAAAAGTCTAGAATAAAAGTTATGTCTTAAATTATTTCATATTTCAATTATTAAGAGTGCGCCCAAAAAGTGTTTCTTTCTCTCTGTTTGCCTCAGCAAACAAAACCCAGTGTACAGTCATTGATATTGAACGCTGGGCGCACCACCAACCACTAAATTACCAGAATTATCAAGTTAGTAATTCTTTATGTTGGTCATATAACTAATCCTAAAGCAATTTAGTCTATGCGGATCCTCGCCCATATCTCTGGAAACTATTCAGTCAGAATGTCAACAAAGATGTTGGTTCAATATGGTCAAGATATCAACATGTTCAAAATATATATATATGTCAACATCAAGATGACATTTTTCTATAATTTTTGGGGGTTAAGATTAAGCTTCAATATACAAATCACTGTACATGGCAGGGGCGTAACTAGAGTTCTGTGGGCCCCATAGCAAAGTATTTAAAGGACCCCTCCCACTGCTATCACTACAATGCTCCTTGGGAGACTGAGAAGAAGTAAAGGGAATTGCAGAATAAAGAGGGTATCGGGTAAAGAGAGAAAAAGTGGAGTGAGAGGGAGAGTGCGGTGGTCAGTGAGAAAGAGAGAGCTTTATGAGAAAAAAGGGAATGGGAGAAAGAAAGGAGAGAGAAAGGGGTGTCAGAAAGAGCAGGAGCAAGAGAGAGGAGTGCTAGCAGTTGTGAGACAAGGAGACCGAGAGAGAGAGAGAGAGAGAGAGAGAGAGAGAGAGAGAGAAAGAAAGGGAAAGAGAGAAAGGGAAAGAGAGAAAGGGAAAGAGAGAAAGGGAAAGAGAGAAAGGGAAAGAGAGAAAGGGAAAGAGAGAGAGAGACACCCCCCCCCCTCTCTCTCTCTCTCTCTCTCTCTCTCCCCCCCTTTCTCTCTCTCTCTTTCCCTTTCTCTCTGGGGAAACAGCCAAATGAATGGGGAAACAGGCAAAAGTGTTGACATGACATACATGTCAACGGTTAAAGATGATAGACAATGTCTATGTCAACAGTCACTAGGTTGACCACTAATCACAGATGCCCTGCATCAGTTTTAGTATGGCCAAATAGCAAAACTGTAGCAGAGCATGCTGGGATGTGCAGTTCAGCAACATCTGGAGTGTCAAGGTTAGCCATCAAGGCCCTAGGTCAACATTGACAGAAGGTCGACACAAGCTGTAGGTTGACATGCACAAGGTTGACATAAGTTTTGTCGACAATTCTGAAAAACACATGTTGACATTTGACTGTCAATCTTGCCATTGTCGACCGAATGCTTGTGTCGACCTTCCAACCCTGTTAAACTATATCAGTTGTCGACCTAAGGCCTATCAACCTTCAGTGGTCCACCCAATGCATGTCAACCTAAATTGGGTCGACTCAATGATCCATACTGCATCGCACAGGTGCAAATCAGGGCAGTAAGAGGAATATTTATCAATGATCAGGGGTCAGCTGTATATCAGTAGAACGGATATTCCCCCTCAATACAAATCAGAGGCGTGTGCCCTATAGCAAAATTTATAATGGGGCCCCCCGGCAATGCCCATTACACATTATGGGGCACACTGCAATACCCCTTACACATTATGCGACACACTGTAATGCCCCTTACAGAATATGCTACACACCGCAATAACCCTTACACATTATGCGACACACTGTAATGCCCCTTACAGAATATGCTACACACCGCAATAACCTTTACACAAAATGCGACACACCGCAATACCCCTTACACATTATGCAACACACTGTAATACCCTTACACAAAATGTGACACACCGCAATACCCTTACACAATATGCGACACACCGTAATACCCTTACACATTATGCAACACACCGCAATGGCCATTACACAATATACAACACACTGCAACACAGTAATACCCGTACACATTATGCGACACACTGCAAGGCCCCATACACATTATGCAGCACAACGTAATGCCCATTACAAACTATGGCAATAGTCATAGCCTGATAAACACATTAAGGAAAAAAAACACATAAACGCAGATCAACACACACAAAAGTAAATAAAACATTTTAAAAACTTATCTCAATATATTCATATTGCATCTGATGACCATCGATGTTTTTGCATATCGATGGTCAACCATTTTCTCTGACTGAGTGGCCTATGGGCCAATCAAAATGCGGGGGCGGGGCTTTGCGGGTGTTGGGGGCGGAGCTATGCGCTGTGTCCCGGCACTTTAGGGAAAAAGCAAAAAACAAAACTATTCGTTTAAGCTTTACATCGATGGTGGGAAACCATCTGGTTCTCTCCCATCGATGGAAAAACAATTGAACATAGGCCATAAACTATCAATGATTTCTAATCATCGATGGTCGATGGCCATCCCTACCAGCCACACACTGAGCTGGCAGCACGGGCCAGTCTCCATGTTCGGGCTTCTCCCACACGGTGATGGCACCACCCCCTTCCGGGGTGCAGTCAGTGCACAGCGCCAACCCTGCCCGCCTCCTTCCACATGCTGCCACCTCTCGCCTGACTCCTGCTACACGGCGCTACCCCCCGCCCAGCTCCTTCCCCATGGTACAACTCCCCACCTGACTCCTTACTCGTTGCTGTGGTGGAGGTGCGCTGTGGTGGAGGTGCTCTGAAGCAGCTTTATAATAAAATAATGAACCTACCGCAGGTGCAGGGGACTGCTTGCTGTCCACGCCCCCCCCCCCCCCCCAGCCGGCCCCCATAGCAGCTGCATCCACAGTAGTTCCGCCACTGATACAAATGTAAGGAATATTGCTGTAAATCCCATAGGGCTCTGTGAAACTATTCAGTTATTTTGGATTATTTGAAATCATTTATGAACAAATCTATTTATAAAAGTCATTAAAAGGTGGAACTACCTGCAACCTAAATAATGACAATTGTGCAATGTGCATGAACACCTGGCAGGCAATGATCTGTAGCATCTACAGTAGGTCATAAAAAAAGGTTTTGCCTACGTAGAAAATGTAAAATCATCATTTTATTCATTGTGTGAGTTTCTGCAGCGCTGAGTGCGGCACATTCCTGCAGACGGAGGCCGCAGCAGCTCACCTCGTCTCTGGCAGGCATCGGGAAGGGGATCTGGCTGGCAGCGGCGGTGCAGCTAATAAAACAGAGAGCTGGGTCTCAGCGATCCCTCCTGTTGCCTCCCAGAAACACCCAGTCCACACTGACTTTCCTCAAAAAGCATTTGCTGGTCGGTGACCATCGAATGAGTTTTCAGCCGTGAGCTCGCATGCGAATGTATATGTTACATTTTCTTGGGGTAACTGGAGGTGGGCATTTGTTCGCGTGAACTGTGTGGGGTCCTGAGGAACAAGTTGAGAACCCCTGCCATACATTAAAGAAATGTTTGCTGCCTCTGGATCCTCCAACTTCAGGCTCAGTCCCAGAGGGAAGCATGAAAATTGTAATGCCAACATTACGGGTCCTTCAATCTTTGAGGCCTAGGCAGTTACCTGGTGCTTAAGCCTGAACTTTGGCCCGCTAATATTACCCACATAATGCTGCTGCTGCTGCTGCCGCCAAGTCCAGTAATTCTACACACTAACGCGAGTGCCTTCCTAAATATTACCACCGCTGTCCTCTTAATGTTCCCTGATGTGGGTGTGGCCTGACTACACCTGCCCACCCACCTTGCAGCCAGGTAAGTGCCCTTGCGGGAGAATTGCTGCTCTGTCCAGAGCCCAGGAGTCTCCCGGAATAAGGGTTGCAGTAGCGCACGCAGGGGGGGGGGGGGGTTCTGAGTACCCAGAAACCCCCCCAGGAGTCCTAAGGGCCCTAGGCTGAAAGCTGAGGGTCCCCTCTTTCCATGGGTACAAGAATTTTAAAAAATCGGCCCTTGGGAACCGGAGATATCTGACTTCAAAGCAGTGGTCCCCATCCAAGTCTGTTAATTGCTCTTCACAGTCAGATATTTCAGGTTCTGTCTGACTTAGAGTTTTTCTGGGGGTATATTCCAAAAGCCGGGACTCTCCCCCTTTCTGTGACACTAGAAGCTTGTCTCTACTCTTCCCAGAACCAGAGATATCAGCCTTCCAGCAGTTGGTTACTGCTCCAGCTCCACACACCTGGTATGTAGTTTTATATTCTCGTTGGCGGATTGCTCTGCCTCCTGAACTCTGATCCCCTAGTTCCCAATACCATTTGGTAGGTGGGATCCTCTAGTTTTTAATTCTATTAAAATCTAAGAAATCTATATCTGGAAACTGGAGATATCTGCAGTCAAGCAAGCTGTCCTTCCACTAGAAAATTATGAATGATAAGCCCACTCCACTATACACCCCTCCTCTGCATATTAAACATCCTCTACCACCCTGGATGTTATGTATCAGGACCCCTTCATTCAGCCCAATGCCCCCTTCTCCCACCATCTGTGCAGTAAAGGGGCAATTAGTGGAAATGACTGATCCAGGTGTATATATATATATATATATATATATATATATATATATATATATATATATATATATATATTTTTTTTTTTTTTTATTATTATTATTATTATTATTATTATCATTATTATTAATATACATTTGGTCTATCTACAATACTTTAACTGACCCGGCATATACTGGGTCACCTAAGTGTCCATCTCCGTGCCATGCTCTGCCCCTCTGGAAACCCCCTTCTGAAAATCCTGCGTTGGCCACTGGGTTGCCATCGGAATGGGGGGTCATAGGAATAGTGGAGGTGTTTCTTGCGGTGGCATGTCCACCACCTGTTAACCATTGCGTGGTTTAACCATCGCTGGTTTGTTAGTGTGCAGCTGAGGTTTACGTATGAGGATCTCAGACGCGGATATAACTTTATCGAATACACAACAAGAGAGACGTCAGCCGCCATTGTAGGGAATGAATGGGTGCCAACCTGACACGGTTAGGATAACCGTTACCAAATATTTATTACTTACCTGATTGGATTTCACACATAGAGATAACGTCACCCCGTCTGTCCTGATACGAGAGCCAGGACCCATCCACCCATCACCCCAGTCCTCCTCCCCTCTTCCAGACTCTGCAGTTTGTTCTTATAGCTAATGAATCAGCAAGGAAGGCATTGATCCAACAGAAAGGCTAATTACTATCTTCTCCATCCCTGAACGTATAATAACCCACCCACTGCTCCTATCATTTGTGTGAGCCCCTCACACCCACAACCTCTTCACTTTCCCTTTCCTAGGAAACAAATTCAGGGAGGGGGCTGATATTAGTGGGCAGTCTTGGTAGGATGGTCCATGTGCCAACCACGTATAGTCCTTACAGATACCCTGGATCTGTCTGTGAGACTGTATCCAGCAGCAGCGGGGAGAGTAGAGGAGCGCTGCTGTAACACTAGACCCTGACTCAGCTGGGATCCTGAGCACAGACTGCAGAACAACTCTGCACCAGCAGCAACTGCCAGAGCTACAGGGACATCAGCTGGAATTGTCTCCCACCTCATCCCCAGCAAAGACCCCGTCACTCCCAGCCGGGACACCCAAAAGTGAGTGACTCCATCATGCACCTTTATCTACCAGCTATTCTTTTATATACTGTCACTAAAACAAACTACAGCCTGAATCCTGAGATAGATAGATAGATAGATAGATAGATAGATAGATAGATAGATAGATAGATAGATAAAGCATACATGATAATCCTACATGTCCATCTGAGACCGTTTGTTATGAGATTTTGGGGAGACCGCTGTGTGGCAGGCGGACAGTAACCTCAATCACTTCACATAACTGCAGTTTCCGCAGCGGACGAGACAGGGGGGGGGCAATGTCAGAGGAGACCAGGGGGATAAGGAGACTGCATGAATGCCATGGAGTTCTTTGAGGGTGGATTTGATTGGTTGTGTTTTACCAATGCGTCTGATCACTGGATTTATTCATTCAGAAACTTTGCTGCATTACAGACACCAGGAGCACTGACATGTCCCTCGATAGCTGCTTACTATCCCAGATTGTCATTGATACTCATGAGTGACAGGGATTGCTCTGGAAGAGGAGGCCATTCCACGATAAGGGACGTCCTGGAAGGGGACAACTGTATCCAATTGGATCATCATAATTCTAGCAGCAGTACAGAGCATATCAGGAGGTATAGTGACAGGGTAATGATGTGAGGAGGAGGGCAGAAAAAGAGGCAGCAGGAAGGCACAGACAGAGCTTTATAGAGAAAAAGAGCAGGGGCTCCCAGCAGCACAGAGTATATCAGGAGATGAGTGATGTGTCAGTGAGGACAGGGCTGCATGTGACAGGGGCAGTGACATGATGTGAGGGGGGGGGGGGGGTGGAGGCAGCAGGAAGCCACAGACTGAGAGTTATATAGTGGGAGGAACAGGGTCCCCAGCAGCACAGAGTATATCAGGAGAGGAGTGATGTGTCAGTAAGGACAGGACTGCATGTGACAGGGGCAGTGGCATAATGTGAGGAGGGGAATGGGGACAGCAGGAAGCCACAGACTGAGAGTTATATAGTGGGAGGAGCAGGGTCCCCAGCAGCACAGAGTATATCAGGAGAGGAGTGATGTGTCAGTGAGGACAGGGCTGCATGTGACAGGGGCAGTGACATGATGTGAGGAGGGGAATGGAGGCAGCAGGAAGCCACAGACTGAGAGTTATATAGTGGGATGAGCAGGGCCCCCATCAGCACAGAGTTTATCAGGAGATGAGTGATGTGTCAGTGAGGACAGTGCTGCATGTGACAGGGGCAGTGACATGATGTGAGGAGGGGAATGGAGGCAGCAGGAAGCCACAGGCTGAGAGTTATATAGAGGGAGGAGCAGGGTCCCCAGCAGCAGAGAGCATACCCTCCAACATGACCCATTCCATCAGGTACAAAATGCTCTGTTCCTGGACTTCCCTGCCAGTGGCAGTTACAGAGGTTGGACTCCAGCACAGTACAAAATTCAAAGAGGGGGATCACATCAACTGCCAGTGAGTCCAGGACAGTGATGTTTGAGGTGGCAGTTGATGTGACCCCTTTTTGAATCTTGGACTGTGCTGCAGGCTCACATCTGCAACTGCCACTGGTAAGGAACTCCAGGAACAGAGCATTTTGTACCTAATGGAATGGGTCATGTTGGAGGGTATGCAGAGAGTATATCAGGAGAGGAGTGATGTGTCAGTGAGGACAGGGATGCATGTGACAGGGGCAGTGACATGATGTGAGGAGGGGAATGGGGGCAGCAGGAAGCCACAGACTGAGAGTTATATAGTGGGAGGAGCAGGGTCCCCAGCAGCACAGAGTATATCAGGAGATGAGTGATGGGTCAGTGAGGACAGGGCTGCATGTGACAGGGGCAGTGACATGATGAGAGGAGGGGAATGGGGGCAGCAGGAAGCCACAGACTGAGAGTTATAGAGGCCTATACTTGTCTATAGTTGCCTCTCCGGGAGAAGCCTCGAGAGACAACACGTCAAGGGGGCGTGGATGAGGCCGAAGTCACCAAGCTCCGCCCCCTGCCACACAAACACCGTAATTAGCGGGTCTGCAAGTAGGGGACGGGGCATAAACAATGCAAAATGAATCCGAACCCTTTAATTCGCATTTATTTAGTAACTAGATTGCATTTCGATTAGCTGCGGTAATTTTCCATAGGCTAGTTGATCCCACAGCACTTTTCAGTTAGCCCTGAAGGCAGTCCACACTCTGCACATTATACCTCACTGTACTGCCCACACATTATACCACACTATAGTACCCCCCACATACCACACTGTACTGCCCACACATTATACCACACTATAGTACCCCCCACATACCACACTGTACTGCCCACACATTATACCACACTATAGTACCCCCCCATATACCACACTGTACTGCCCACACATTATACCTCACTGTACTGCCCACACATTATACCTCACTGCCCACACATTATACCTCACAGTACGGCCCACACATTATACCTCACTATACTGCCCACACATTATACCTCACTGTAGTGCCCACATATTATACCTCACTGTAGTGCCCACACATTATACCTCACTGCCCACACATTATACCTCACTATACTGCCCACATATTATACCTCACTGTAGTGCCCACACATTATACCACACTGTACGGCTCACACATTATACCTCACTGCCCACACATTATACCACACTATAGTACACCCCACATACCACAGAATACTGCCCACATATTATGCCACACTATAGTACCCCCCACATACCACAGTGTACTGCCCCCACATTATACCACACTGTACTGCCACTCATATTATACCGCACTGTACTGCCCACCCACACATTATACCTCACTGTACTGCCCACACATTATACCACTGTACTGCCCACATATTATGCCACACTGTAGTGCCCACATATTATGCCACACTGTAGTGCCCCCACAAACCACAGTGTACTGCCCCCACATTATGCCACACTATAATACCCCCACATAAAAAAGTATACTGCACCTACATTATACCACACTATAGTGTCCCCCACATTAGACCACACTGTACTGCCCACACATTATATCTCTGTAATTTATTTATTAACAGTTTCTTATGTAGCGCACACATATTCCGCAGTGCTTTACAGAGATTATTTGAACATTCACATCAGTCCCTGCCCCAGTGGAGCTTACAATCTATATGCCCACACATTATACCATGCTGCTCTACCCACACATTATACCACACTATAGTGCCCCCCACAATATACCTCAGGGTACTGCCCACACATTATACCACACTATACTGACCCACATTATACCACACACATACTACACTGTACTGCCCACCACACTATACTGCCCCCACATTATACTACACTGTACTGCCCACCACAGTATACCACACTATACTGCACTGTACTGCCCACATATTATACCACACTGTACTGCCCCCACATTATACCACACACATTATACTACACTGTACTGCCCACCACAGTATACCACACTATACTGCCCACACATTGGCCCAAAGGCAAATTCCTTCTCAAATGGACAAAACCATGCTGCACTGCAGGGGGGCAGATGTAACATGTGTAGAGAGAATTAGATTTGGGGGAGTTATTTTGTTTCTGTGCAGGGAAAATACTGGCTGCAATAACTTATTTTTACACTGCAATATAGATCTTACTTTGAAGCAAAACCCCACCCAAATCTTACTCTCTCTGCACATGTTACATCTGCCCCACCTGCAGTGCACATGGTTTTGTCCATTTGAGAAGGAATTGGCCTTTGAGAGTGAACCAGAATAATAACCATTATACCACACACATTATACCACAGTATACTCTCCCCACATTATAACACAGTGTACTGCCCACACATTATACCACATTGTACTGCCCCACATTATAACACAGTGTACTGCCCACACATTATACTACACTCTACTGCCCCCACATTATACCATGCTGCTATGCCCACATAATATACCACACTATAGTTTCTCACACATTATACCACACTGTACTGCCCACCCACACATTATACCACACTGTACTGCCCCCACATTATACTATACTGTACTGCCCCCACATTATACCACACTGTACTGCCCACCCCTGCATTACACCACACTATACTGCCCCTGCATTATACCACACTGTACTGCCCACCCACACATTAAACCACACATTATACCACACTGTACTACCCACCTCATTATGCCACGCTGCTATACCCACATATTATACCACACTGCACTGCCCACACATACCACCACACTATAGTGCCCCAGACATTATATCAGTGTACTGCCCCACATTATATCACATTGCTATACCCACACATTATTATTACTATTGTTTATTTATTTGCCACCACAAGGTTTCCGTAGCGCCTAACAATATAGGTTGAGTATCCATTATCCAAAATGCTTGTGACCAAAAGAATTTTGGATAATGGAATATTCTATATTTTGGAATATTTATATATTTGAATGATGTATCTTGAGGTATCTCATTTATGTTGTATAATCACATAAAACACGTGGGTACTTGTGTATTTTCACGGCGCCCCCGATATTGATCGCGCAATGTTTTTATCGCATCGCATGCCATACACCCGATGGCATGCGATGCGATTTTAGACCCCTATTCGATTAAAAATTGTATAAGCAACCTAATGGGTGCTTTTAAGCACCCTAATGGGTGCTTACAATGTTAAATGCACCCCCACGGCACCCCCCACTATAAACGTGAACCCGAAGCGTGGCGAGCCCGCGAGGGGCGGCGGTACCGCCCAACCTTTTCATACCCCCACTATACACGTCGGCGTGGAGTTGATTTTATATAGTGTGGCGAGCGCAGTGAGCCACCGAGCCCGAAGCGTGGCGAGCGCAGCGAGCCCCGCGAGGGGACGCGTATACCTGTGAAGTTATGCGCGTGCGCTCGCCACGCTTTGGAGTTCGGTGGCTCGCTGCGCTCGCCACACTTTATAAAATCGTGGGGGGGTATGAAAAGGTCGTAGGACGCGTACCACCGCCCCTCGCAGGCTTGCTGCACTCGCCACGCTTTGGGTTCACGTTTATAGTGTGGGGTGGCGTGGGGGTGCATTTAACATTGTAAGCACCCATTTGGGTGCTTATACAATTTTTAATCGCATCCCATCACATTGTATGGCATTGTATGCCATATACAATGTCATACAATTTTAAAATTGTATGACATTGCGCGATATCGCATCATATGCCTTATGGTATGCGATGCGATGGGCGCCGTGATAATACACAAGTACCAACACGTAAAATACACACAAATATATTTTATTTGTGCATGAAACAAGGTTTTAAAGAATGAAACAAACTTTGTATATTATCTCAGGCACTGAACTTGAATGCCAAGCAATCATGCCCTTGCACATATTTAGTGCCTGTTATATGTTATTTCCCCCAGTAATGCCAGTTACAGATGTAGCCAGTAGGTTTTTAGAAAAAAATAAAAAATAAAATACATTTGGGAGACTATGGTTTTCAGAATCATTTGGATAATGGATACTCAACCTGTACAAAAATAAGCAAAAAAATAAAAATAAAAAATAACGAATTACAGTACAACGCAATTTCGGACAAGTACATGGTAAAATAAAAGACAATAGACAGGACACTTCAGCAGTTATTGGGCTAGCAAAGATAGAATATATATATTCTAAGATAAGCACATGAGGAGAGAGGGCCCTGCTTGTGAGAGCTTACATTCTTATATTACACCACACTATAGTGCGCACACATTATACTACATTGTACTGCGCTGCTATACCCACACATTATACCACACTGTACTGCCCACACATTATACTATTTTGCTATACCCACACATTATTATTGTTTTTATTATTAACATTTATTTATATGGTGCCACAAGGTTTCCTCAGCAAATGAGGAGAAAGGGGCCTGCTTGTTATAGCTTACGTTCTACCACACTATAGTCCCCTCACATTGTACTGTACAGCCCCCACATTCTACCACATATTATAGCACAGGTAGCATACCTCCCAACATGAGCCTCTCCAGGAGGGACACAATGCTCTGCTCCTGGACTTTCCCCTTAATGTATGATGGCCTTAAGGTGCCCATACACGTTACAATTATTGTATACAATATTGTATACAATATCGCATCTCATCCGATCTCGGTTTTGCGATAACATCAGATGAGATGAGATCTAGTACAAAAAGTATGTGCTGCACATACTTTTTGTACTAGATCTCATCTCATCTGATGTCATCGCAAACCCGAGATCGGATGAGATGCGATATTGTATACAATATTGTATACAATAATTGTAACGTGTATGGGCACCTTTAGCTCTGTGGGGAAACACCTTTTTTATCAATTACCCAGGTTCAGCACAGGTCAGGGCAATCATACACATACCTCCCAACAGTCCCGATTTTATCGGGACAGTCCCGATTGTCAGGGCCTGTCCCGATGTCCCACCCGCGGGCGGCAGTGTCCCGCGGTGTGGGGGGGCTGTTGGGAGTCCCCCCTGTCAGCTGCTAAGCAGCGGGGAATAAACGCTGTGCGCACGCGCACAGCGTCTATTCCCGCAGCCAGGGGACTGGGGGCATGGCTAGAGGCTCACAGAGCCTCTGGGTCATGCCCCCATAGCGGCAAAATGGTGGCGTGGCCTCGCGGAAGAGCTGCGAGTATAGGCCACGCCCCCAAATTAAGCCACGCCCCCCCGAAAATTTCGGCGCGCCTCCGGCGCGCAGGAGCATCGTCCCGATTGACGAGTTTCTAAAGTTGGGAGGTATGCATGCATCCAGGGGGGGGGAAGTCCAGGGGTAGAGCTACTGTATATCCCTACTGGAAAGGGTCATGTTGGGAAGTTTTCAGACAGGAAGCCTCTGTCAACCAACAGGTGGCACAGCAGAGCAGATTCACAATGAGCTGAGGCAACTGCTGCTGCTGATCTCAGGTCAGAGGACATGTGACAGGCTCTACCAATCAGAGCTCAGGTCATGCTCCTCTCACCCCTTTGCAGATTTATATTACCCAGTGCTAGTAATGCATTGCTGGAACCCTCTGTATATTATTGCTGGGACCCAATACTGCCCCCACCACTGGCCCAGTCACAGAGCCCAGCTGCACTGCACCCTGCTTTAGCAGTGCCTTTTCCATACCTCCCAACAAGACCCTCTCCAGGAGGGACAGTTTGCTCTGCTCCTGGACTTCCCTCTTAATATATGATTGCTATCACCTGTGGAGAAGCATCTTTCTTATTAGTACACCTGTTCAACACAGGTGATGGCAATCATACATTAAAAGGAAAGTCCACAAGCAGAGCATTGTGGGTATTCAATGCTGCTGCGCGCGGCCAGCGAGAGGGTTAAACAGCGAGGATTGCAGAAAACCAGCGATCCTCGCTGTTTAACCCCCGCGCCGGCCACTCGCTCTATTCAACGTTCTGGGGAAATCCTCGCCGTCGCAGGACGGCGAGAATTCCCCAAAACAGCGAGACCTGCGGCTACTGCAGAAAACTCGCTGTTTTTAGCCGCGAGTCTCGCTGCTTCTGGAGCCGGATCCGCCAAGTCTCCCTTGCTCAAACAACGGAGCGAGGGGGAATTGGCGTATGAGGGGGCTGCATTGAATACTGACAGGGAGAGTGGTGACAGCGAGCAGGAAGCTGGCATGGGTCATGTTGGGAGGTATGTATAGCAGTGGTTCTCAAACTAGGTCCTCAGGACCCCACACAGTTCATGTTTTTTCAGTCATCCGATAGGTGCGTTCATTACTGACTGACATTTTAAAAGATCCACAGGTGGAGCTAATTATATCACTTGTGATTCTGTGAGGAGTCTTGAGGACCGACTTTGAGAACCTGTGCCATATACGCTCCAGCAATATAGGGCATGGCTATATCAGTCTGCAATACAGAGCCAACTTGATATATATGGGAACACCCACTTGCACACACTGAGTCACATCAGATATCTGCTTTCCTGAATAGGAATATCTTGCCTGAATACCGATACCTGCATTACACTTACAGCCGGAACAAGTGGACTCTTTTATTTATTTAATTTTATGGAGTTAGTGAATTGTAAGGCGCAGTATGCTCTGGGGAATCTCAGACGGAAGTGTGGCATTTTCCCAGTGCTAGCACAAACAGGGCAGCATGTGAGAAACAGCGGTGGTGAATTATAATAGCGGCAGCAGGGGCTCACAGTAAATGCACCATATGAGTGAGCAGTGTAATGTAGCCGATTCATAGTTGTTCCAGCACTCCGGATAAGGTCCAACATTAGGTTTTATTAGGGCATGTAGAAATTACACACACGGCCCGACAGCTGTTTCAACTGAACATTGCCGTTTTCCTTAGGGGCCCCTCAGCGATATTGGTGCCAATATCTTGTAGTGTGTATGGGCCTTTAGTGTATCCTGATTGGTTCAGCTCAGCATTGCAAGTGTATCCAGCTTGCTGGGTTTAGCTATGCAGCGCTGCATTCCAAGTGTATCCTGTTCGCTGGGTTTAGTTAAGCAGCGCTACATTCCAAGTGTATCCTGCTTGCTGGGTTTGGCTAAGCACACTTGCAATCCAAGTGTATCCTGCTCACTGGGTTTAGCTAAGCAGAACTACTTTCCAAGTGTATCCTGCTCGCTGGGTTTAGCTAAGCAGGGCAGCATTCCAACTGTATCCTGCTTGCTGGGCTTAGTTCAGCACACCAAGTGTATTCTTCTCGCTGGGTGCAGTCTTACCTAATACCAGCATCATCAGTTCTAGTCTTTCCTTTTCCTGTACATCATGCCATCCTGAACCCTCCTAGTTCCTGCTTCTTCCCCTACTGTTGTAGTAAGGCTTTAGTTCTGAGTGCCCTAGGCAGAGGACTGCACCTGGCATGTAAAGGCCCCCATACATTAGGCCGACTTGTCCTAGGGACAAGTCGGACCCAATTTACCTGCGAGCCGCCCGGCAGCTCCCCGGGAGGCTCACATACAATTTGGCACTTGATGTGCCATTTTTTACATGGGATAAATCGCATGCGATTTATCCCATGTTAAAAAAAAACCCGGGGAGCTGCAGGGCGGTGAGGAGTAGTGGGGGCGGGCAGCGGCAGTAGTGGGGGCGGGCAGCGGCGGCGGGCAGCGGCGGCTGCGGTGGTGGGGGCGGCCAGCGGTGGTGGGGGTGGCCAGCGGTGGTGGGGGCGGGCGGCGGGTACGGTGAGCGCTGCTGACCTGGCCGGGCAGTGTACTTACTTACATAGCAGCAGCGGAGACGGGCAGCGCAGTGGCGGCTATTATATTTTGAAAATACTTGTCAAATGACCGGCCGCTCTCTGATTGGCCGGAGAGCTCTCAGCCAATCAGAGAGCGGCCGGTCATTTGACAAGTATTTTAAAAATATAATAGCCGCCACTGCGCTGCCCGTCCCCGCTGCTGCTATGTGTAAGTACACTGCCCGGCCAGGTCAGCAGCGCTCACCGCACCCGCCGCCCGCCCCCACCACCGCTGGCCGCTGCCCGCACGCACCACCGCCCGGCCAGGTCAGTCAGCCGGTGCTCAGGGACCCACTGCCCGCCCGGTGTCTGCATGCATATGCCTGTCAGGTGGCAGGCATATGCATACAGGGAGGTCGGACGTGATCGTATGTACAGAACGTCCGACCTCCCTGATCCGGTCCGATGCGCACGGGACCGCGCATCGGATCGGATCAGATATCACACACATACGATTTTGGGCCAATTTCATCCGATTATCGGCACCAAAGTTTTCTGCATTGTATCTCCACCACTGGACCACTAGTATCATAGCTGGGAACACAAAGAATCCATGTTGTGACACACACACCTTGACAATTTTAAGTAGGCTCTGAAAAATCTGTCCTATCTCTGTTGTCAATGAGGCATAACCACACATCCAAGATGGCGAGGACACATTCCCAGAGCATCTTCAGAGGGCACTGATATTCTAAATAGGGCATGTACATAGTCATACCCCCATGCATTGACATGCCCCCATTTGTACTGGTCCCGGTCTCTTTGCAGACCTGATGAGTCCGCAGCTTACGTTGCGGTGAGCAAAATTATCCCTCATTTTGCAGTGAAATATCATACATTTCACCAACAAAATTGCACCACACGGCACAGCAATCAGTCGGGCAGCCAGGCAAAAAATTTCTTTAAAACTTTGATTCAGAAAGTCAGGTCCCTTTGTTAGATAGAACCATAGGATCTGAAAGCCAAGGCAAAAAAACGCAAAAACACAGACACAAAAGTGGAACACAATATGCTCCGTACAATTGGCTCCAGTGTCGCACAGAAAGTTTAAAGCTTTATTTTATTCAAGACAATTGGCAAAAATGTTAAACTGCCCTTATTTCCTTGCTTTCAGCACATTCATGCTAAATATTGCAACTTCTGCCACCAATTATACCTTGTGGTCAAATGCTAATAACTCTGGTACCTTCATCTTCCAGCGTCTCCTTCTGATTTGTGTTTCTGCCAGTTACACCATCTGTTTTCTATTATTATATGGCAATGTTCCTGTATTT
The DNA here is from genome assembly GCF_055691185.1 of Crinia signifera. Classification (NCBI taxonomy): domain Eukaryota; kingdom Metazoa; phylum Chordata; class Amphibia; order Anura; family Myobatrachidae; genus Crinia; species Crinia signifera. The sequence goes on along the minus strand of NC_139228.1, from coordinate 12,109,057 downwards.
TACCCTGGCTTCATTATCAGCCAATGTTTCCATAGGTAAATGACAAGAGTGTGGACTCTCTGCCTTTATGGTCAGTGCACATAAATGAGAACTCGGGGGAATATATCAAACCTTCTAAAGACTGGAGTGGTGGAGAAATTGGGAATTTTCCCATAGCAACCAAACCACTTTTACATAGCATTTATCAAGTGCACTCACCAAATCCTTTTCTTGCCTCAAACTATCAAATGGTACCAAATGGGGCTCCTCTTCTCCAGCAGCCAATAAAAAGCTTTTTCCTGCACTGGCCACTTGTGATTGGCTGGTGGTTAAGGGGCATCTTGGACATTTGGTAATGGTCAGCTTTTAATGGCCAGGTGCTTTGTTGAAATAAATAGAATAGCTGGTGCACAGAGAAAAAGCTACTGTAATTCCCAACTGTCTGATGTCATAATAGAAAGTGAAAGCAATGTTTGCAGGGACACTGATCTGTTTTAAATTTGATGGATATGGAGAGGGGTAGCTGTGATTGGATGTAGGAGCAGACTGGGGGTAGGGTGGAGAGCCTGTGGGCTAAAAACTGTCACAGCTCAAAGTGAAAGTACATTGCAGAAGCCGTCTTTTTTTACATGCTTTAATGTATTATTAATGACCCTTCACCACATGTAATCTCCATTGAATCCTAGACATTTTATTCTCAATAATAATTGTCCAATATAGGTCAGATCAAGCAGAGATATTCTGTGCAGTGGGGCTTGGATGCTGCTGGAAAAAACGATTCGTGCAGTATACTGGCGCTCAGTGGCGTAACTACTGTAAGGCAGCCCCAGCAGCCGCTTGGGGGAGCAAGCAGCAGTGGGGTCTGTGTGGGCGCCGGCACCCGCTCGACACACCGACATAATGCTGCCTGCCCCTGCCCACTGACTGATCAATGGAGCCGAGTCAGCCGCAGCGCGGGTGCCGCCATGGCAGAGACGACAAATCCCCCCCCACTGTTTCAATTGACTGTACACAGAGCCAGCTATTGGCTACTGTGTACAGGGTGGGCGGATGGGCGTGCTAGGGTGGCCTGGGATGCGTCAGAGCCAAGGGAAGCAGCAGTGTCTGCAGGTCTCTCTTCCTCTCTCCTGCTTCAGCTTCTCCATTATGCGTGTGATATCCTCACGTCACACACTGGGCAAACACGCTGGAGAGGAGCCTGGGGGGGGGGCACAAACTTTTTGGCAGGGGGGAGCAAAATTTATAGTTACGCCACTGCTGGCGCTATAAATAGATTCAACTGGCGGCCAAATCTAACTTGAAATATGCCACCTGCACGGATATATAAAGCGAACACCCAAAAAGAAAAGGTTCCGTTAATAAACTCCGGAAGGTGTTCTATGTATTGGTTACTGTACACAATGCCATTCTGGTGTCTGGCTGATGTAATTTGTTAATACTTTAACTGGGGCAATTGTTTTATTCTAGACCATCATTGTGGTAAATCAGTTATTTTCTAAGTATCTCTTGGCAAGTAATATAATATTTTACCACTCAGCATCTCTCTTTCCGATGTGTTTTATTTTAAGCGTCCGTTTACATCCGATAATTTGTGACGTTGGGATAACTGAGTCCATGATTATTTCTCTGAACATAACCAGCCACCTCTACGACTGCCGCTTCCCACTTCTTGTCTTCGTCCATTGGTAGCGGACTTATTGTGTGTAAGTCTTGTGTGAGACCCCTTTGTGAACCGTTTGTGATCTGATTTGGCCATCATAGTTCAGTTTGCTATCCATATCGTTGAGTATTTTGTGGATTCACAATCTCCTGGATGACAGGTGGATCAGTTTAGTATAGACTGTTGTGGTCCTACTGGGAGACATATTGGAATTGGCTCTTGATAAAGACCTACTGTAACTCCATGCTGTGGGATTTTGGAATAAGACTTCTGTTAGTTCTCTCATACTCACTGTAATAAACACATACCCTGTAGTATGCACCAAAGAATAACTTTTCTTCAATACAAAAAGACATTGGGTCAGATTTATTAGCACTGGTGAAGTGATAAAGTGGAAGATGAAAACGTACCAGCCAATCAGCTCCCAACTGACAAGTTACAGGCTGGGTTTGAAAATTGAAAGGATCTGATTGGCTGCTGCCTTATCACCTTCTACTTTATCACTTCACCAGGCTTAATACATCCCCATTGTCCTACTTATATCACAATTCTGTATGCTTAGATGGGAAATGTTTGTCATGTGAATGACTGAACCCTGGGCGGGGAGTTGCATGTGAGGCTGCTTGATATAAAATATTACATACACATATATTTTTTTCTGCCACGAGGCACAATTAGATGTGAAGAATTTGTAGGTTATTTTAAGTATACCCGTAAACATGGAACTGTCTGTATTTAAATCTTGAATTTTCGTGTTACGCCGAGCGAGGGAATAAATCAAGGCTATCTCAGAGGAACAGACCATGCGTGGTTGTAAGTTCAGCCTGATGGGCAAATGCAGCCTCTTCATTAACAGCGTCCTTCATTTCTCGGAGGAAGATTATACACATGAAGTGTTAGTTAGAGGGAAGACTCTTCCTTGGCACACATACACTGTGCTCTCTTCTGTTGCTATAGATATCGCTCCTTGTTCTTCTCTAATAGAGATGGTCTACAGCTTGTGAGGGGGACAGTTAGGAAGACAAGGAACATTTTGGTCTACAAAACAATCTGCTCAAGATCCTGGAAGTTTGTTGAGGGAAACGATAAGTTTCCGGTGACATCTGGTGTGACAATATGATGTAATTTTTTTACATTTTTTTTAAACTTTTTTATACTTTACCATCCACGTGGAGCCGTGTGAGAGGATGTGGTACATTAAGGGCCTTATTCTGGTTGGTGCGGCCGGGCCGTACGCGTACGTTCCGGGGGTTTTCAGGATCTGCGCATGCGTACATTCGCTAATGCGCAGGCGCGAACACTCCACAACGCTTACGGATGGGTCTCTCCGTGCAAAAAAACCTGTACGCGAGAGTACGGGCATTGGGGGCGGCATAGGGGCGTGTTGAGGGGAGCGGCCGAAATAATGAGGGAAAATGGGCGTAAACATGGGCGTACACGGGGGTGTGCACCAAAAATGAACGGTGCTACTACCGCACGATCGACTAAAGCACCGTTCATTTCGGACACAAAACAGGCGGCCGCCAACCGCCACCTCAGACCACCCCTACAGATACCGCATGCCAGCGTGCGCCTGGGTTTGCTAATTTACGCTGATTACTACTCAAACACATACACCTGAATGTAATAAGCAATGCTGCAGTCTATTAAGTCCAAACCATGATTTCACTACCTGCAAGCCACACACAGCACTCAAACACATTGGAAGCTTATCTTTCTATACTTCTCTACATTTAAAGGTTTGTTTAATTTAAGGTAAGAATCTTTTTAAGACCTGCTTATATATGCTAAGGTAGGTATTTGTTAAACAGTTATACACATTCACTACGTGCTTTCATAGACTTTACACAGTAGCACACCCAATCTACACAAGTCGACATGTGTCAACGTGTTCACTCTAATACAAACATAGGTTTTGTATTTAGGATACAATAACATAAACCACATCTAACACCTACAAAGGATGTTTCAGCAATGTTTTAAGCCCATGCCCACTATTTTGCACATTAATTAATTCAATCAATTAATTAATTTTCATAATTATAGTTGAAAGGCAAGATTTGCAGGTCCATATATGTGAAGGGTATGCCAGAGTACACGGACGTACACTCACTCTCACGAGCGGTGACATAAGCTGAGTTTTCTATTGAAAACAATAGGGACCCGTCCGTGCAAGCTGGCGTACGCTCAGATTTCCGCAAGAAGTCGGTGGGAAGACGGACGAGAGACGTCCGTAAACGGTGGCGTACGCTCAATTGTATGCCAGTTGTCGGAGTGTAAGGGCTGGTCCGTCCGTGTACGTTGGCGTACGCTCAATTGTACGCCACTCCCCTTCGACGTTGTTTCTGCCCGTACGTATGCGGCTGATTTGTGGGTGGACTTAACCCCAACGGCCGCGTACGGATAGCGTACGTTAATAGCGAACGTACGCACGTTTGGCCGCTACGATCAGAATAACCTCCTAATTGAGGATCCGCATTCTCAAGTGTCCACATTGACACCCAAAAAAACGGTGAAAACTGAAAACCTAAATATTATTATGTAGAGTTTTATTTTAGGGGTCATATATCTCTCTTATCCCAATAATGGTTATTGAGATTGAAATATTATATAAAATATATTTATTATATCTTGGATTGATATAACACATATATTTAACATCTGCAATTATATTCCAATAGACTTTACAATACAATATGCAGAGTACTTGTCATAATTTGATTCCCCAAATATGAGAGTTCGAGACTTGTAATTTTAGCTCCAATTGGAGGATTTTATTTATAGGCAAAACAAACCATTACAGAATACATTAACACAGTAATTGATGTATATGCTATTATATATATATTTATATACGCCTCCTTGCTTATATTACATTAAACAATTGACAAACCTAGATTGCTACAAAACTAACATAAAATGACATACTTACAAGTTACATGGGTATAGCTACCTATGATTCACCTCACCTCCTGCCCATTGCTTATTTATTCCATTCTTTCTCTTGCTTCTCTCTCACATCTCTCCTCCTGACTCTCTGAATGGGTTTCTTGCCGACTGTCCGTGTGTGTCTGTGAGTGTGAGAGAGAGTGAATGTCTACTCTATCTCTCTCCTTATATCCCAAATACATGAATTGAAGTTCCCTGTTCTCATGACGTTATTGAATTTATGGATGCTAAGGGTGACAGGGTCTCCTGCTTGTCTGGACGCTAGTGGTAATCTCCTTTGCGAGATCTCCTGTTCTGGTCTCTCCCTGTGCATCAATCTATTTTACACTCCTGTTGTCAAAATACAATAGTGTCTTGTTTGTCCTGCAAAGTAACTTGGATGATGTACTAGCAGCTACATTCTCCAGATGGCTGGGATCTGGCCCATAGTGTATACATTGCTTACTCCTTACAGCACAGACTACCTAAATATAAATATTGCTACATTCTGTAAACATTTAAATGATATACATATTCAATTTATAGCTACATTACTTTATAGTATCAAAATAATATTCAATTTCTATGCAAACAAAATTATATATGGTAACAGTCCCCCGCTTGTGACCATGAGAAATTATTTTGATTGGTCACACAGTAAATTACCATAATTGCTTCATATATATTTTCAAACATTCTTTTCCCAACTCTCCTAACCATACATTAACCATTAGTGTGAAATATCCTAACTTAATTAACCTATTTTACCCTATAATAACTAAATTTGACCAGGGACAGAGGTTATTTATATTCAGTATTCATGAGGAAAATATTTTCATTGCTACAGACAGTTATATGCCACGCCGCAGCTTGCCTTGTAGATCTTGTTTGGTCGATGTGTGAGGACAATTTCCTTGTACTGTTGCTCACAGTGATTTCCTGGCTGAGGGCTGTCACCTGTGTGGGTTGTAGTTCTTGGAGACACTTTACATTTGCAGTATGGTGGACGTAGAAGTAGAATTCTTCATAGAGGCTGTTGACTTGCTTGACATGTTGCTTTACATGTATAGAGGCTGTTGACTTGCTTGAAATGTTGCTTTACTTGTGTGGCCCTTGGAGTGCTGTGGTCTTGATAAATTTCTTCACCACAGTTTTGCAAAACACGGTGCCTTTGATAAGCCTCATTAATGCAGTCCTTAGCGAGTTTGCTTTGTATGTCCTTTACGATCCTTTACGATTATCGCTGTGATCGTGACAAGTGTCCTTGTGCGTCCTTTAAGATTATCGCTGTGATCGTGACAAGTGTCCTTGTGCGTCCTTTAAGATTATCGCGCTGCAATCATGATAAGTGTCCATGTCTCTCTTTAACCCCAACCTCGTTGTGTTGAACAAAACAGTTTGTGATGTTGGATACAGCAGTTGAAACTTTAACCAAGTATTTTTGCTTTACTTGTTGATAAGAACATTTATCTTCAGGCATTGGCAGGTAAATGTCTGGGGTAGATTCTAAAGGATCCACTCCGTTTATACTAAATTTCCTCACTGAATAATAATTTACCATTCAGTCTCTGATCTCTTACCTACCTTCCTATATACTATCTTATCTTAAACTAAAATAACCATACACCAGCTAAATCCTATAACTAACAATAATATTTTGATTTGACATACCTATGACAACATCCTATCAATACATATTTTGATTTAACGTATCTATGAAAACATCCTATCAATACAACAAATGACTATGATTTTGCTTCAAACTAATATTAGATATCTGTTAAGAATGGGTTTGTCTATATCGAATTCCATCCAGTGTGTGTGTTATGCAGCCATGTGCATATACAATAACTACAATATTCCATCTATGCTATTATTCATTCTCTTAGACTTGGTTGAGTCTGTATTAAGAGATTGGTCCATCTCAACAACTAACAAAACGTTTCTCTTTTACAATTTGATGTAAGGCATACCATTCTTTGTCTGATATTTAAATTAGTTTGAAGCTTTTTAAGAAGGAAGCGTATATATAATCAGCATATACTCATATGAAGAATATGAAGAAAAAATAAAATATTTACAAGGTATATACAGTTACATAAGAATGAAGATCATATGTGTGAATTGATCGGCAATTAAAAATGTATGTACAAAAGGATTCTGCATGCTTGGTGGTTAGAATAAAGCACACTGTAAATGGAATGTCCATGTGTCACAGTGTCCTGACAAACAATGATTGCTGTAGTGAGGGGTTAATGAACTTCTCCTGAAGAAGAGAAAAGGGGATTTTGTCCATGTGTCCAGAAAACAAATAATAGTTGCTGTATTTAAACCTTTTCCTTCTCTGAAGGACTGAAGAATGAAAAAGAAACTAATAAAAAAAAAGTCCTTTGATTTTTGTCCATGTGACAGTTTTTTTTAGAGCTACTGTGGATTCTCCTTGGATGACAAACACAAGCTGTGCAAGGTACTGGCTCTTTGCATAATTGCAGCAATAAAAGGTTTAGTAGAGGTTGTTGTTGCGACTTGGGGCTTTCTTTAAAACTTTGCGTCCATCAGTAATAAGGCTGCTGTGCAGTACTAAAATTGAAACAAAAAGAAATACAATTACTATTATTGCTATTTCCATACTTTTGTGGCATTGCTGTTATATCTTTTGTGCTATCTACTGGTCCAACATTGCTGGCCATGTTTTCTGGTTTGTACCATTTCTCTCCTCTATGTAATAGTATATGTCACTGACAACATAAACTTTGCTGCAGGTATGATGCAGGTTACATTTAATCTGGATCTTGTATCCATTTAAACATGTGGCAGTTCCTTACACCACCCAATAACTAGATTTAATCTATAAAGTAAATGAACAATACTCCCTGTTGTCATTGCCAGGATGCATCTTTTCTCGATTTGCTTTTGGTGGTCCTGCGAGTTTCTTCAGTCTGGAAACTTGGAGCTTCTGAAAAATATACTTGTGGCGAAAAACTGGTTAAATATGCTTGGTATGACTTGGGGGCTTCATGTTTGACCAAACCTAAAATGAAATGGTTAGGACTCCAGGACATATAAACATTCTCATCCTGGTGATGCTTTTTAGCATTCCTGTACTTCTGTGTGGTGTTCACAGATTGACACTCTGCATGTGGTCTCTCTAAGAGACTGTGGACATTTGCTCCACCACTAGATGTCTCTAACTGCTGTGTGGGGGTTACAGAGATGGTGGAACCTTTTGTGTGATCATGCATGCTCAAATTCATGCCATTGCTCAGCTCAGACATATTTGTGGCTGAATACGTTTGCTCATTTAATTCAGTGACAACTTTACCTACAATTGGAGTGTGTGTATACAAGGTTATTGTCTGTTCCCCTTTCCCTGAGGACAACACAAGTTTCTTTGTCACTATGGGGGCTGTGAGAGTGGATTCTGCAGAATCACTTTCCTTCTCATTGTACTGATCTCCCCCCTTAATCAAAACAGTGCAGGGGACATCTCTCATTGCTCCTGCCTTATTTGCAGTAATGTGCGCTTTGAGGATAGGTACATCGTACACAGTATTACGTTCTCTCTCTATTACAGAGTCCTGATTAGCATCTGTGACCATTTCAGACTTTGTAGTCTGTTTGTGAATGAGCCCCTCTGTGGTCTCATCCCTGCTCCTAACACCTTTGCTGGGTGCTTCTGTGATCCCTTCATGAGAGATCTGGGCAGTTTGTTCACAATCTGCCAGAAAATTTACTTTTGTCTCAGAATTCTTCTGAGTACACTTCTTAACCTTTAGGGATTTTAAGAAGGAATTCACATTTGCATTCATTTTCAGGCATGCGCTCTTAAGACGTGAACCTGATTTCTCTTTACATTCCTGCTTAACTTCTAAAGTCGCTGCTCTGTTCATTTTCCTAAATGCCACAGCAACTCTTTTCATTTTCAACATTGCACTTATTTTACAATGCTGTATTTATACTTTTGTACACAAGATATCCTCCCAATGAGAGTGTCCGGATTCTCAAAGTTAACTCTAATATCTGGTACTAATTTTAATTTATTTGGAAATGCTAATTTCCATTATTTATTCATTCTAGGCCTTTACCATTATCAAGTGCCTATTTAGTAACATACCCCACTGTGATCTTGCAATGTGTCAGCAGGCTAACATGCCCTTGTGCTGAGCCTAGTAAATGTAGTATTAGTTAAAAATGTTTCTGAATAATGCCATATTATCAATATCTAAGCGTGCACTCCCAGATAATGGTAACAATGGAATATCAGTTCTGTTTCACCAATACGTTATTCTAGGTCTACAAACAATGCAAGATAAAAATACACAATAGTATTACGTTTTCCTAGATACATCCTCACTGTGATTCTGTAGGTTAGGTAGCCAGCTTCACGCATCTGCTACTCCTTATAAATATTATAATCATACAATCAGATACCAAAATTCACAAGTCCTGCTGCGGTCGCCATTGTAGAGTTTTATTTTAGGGGTCATATATCTCTCTTATCCCAATAATGGTTATTGAGATTGAAATATTATATAAAATATATTTATTATATCTTGGATTGATATAACACATATATTTAACATCTGCAATTATATTCCAATAGACTTTACAATACAATATGCAGAGTACTTGTCATAATTTGATTCCCCAAATATGAGAGTTCGAGACTTGTAATTTTAGCTCCAATTGGAGGATTTTATTTATAGGCAAAACAAACCATTACAGAATACATTAACACAGTAATTGATGTATATGCTATTATATATATATTTATATACGCCTCCTTGCTTATATTACATTAAACAATTGACAAACCTAGATTGCTACAAAACTAACATAAAATGACATACTTACAAGTTACATGGGTATAGCTACCTATGATTCACCTCACCTCCTGCCCATTGCTTATTTATTCCATTCTTTCTCTTGCTTCTCTCTCACATCTCTCCTCCTGACTCTCTGAATGGGTTTCTTGCCGACTGTCCGTGTGTGTCTGTGAGTGTGAGAGAGAGTGAATGTCTACTCTATCTCTCTCCTTATATCCCAAATACATGAATTGAAGTTCCCTGTTCTCATGACGTTATTGAATTTATGGATGCTAAGGGTGACAGGGTCTCCTGCTTGTCTGGACGCTAGTGGTAATCTCCTTTGCGAGATCTCCTGTTCTGGTCTCTCCCTGTGCATCAATCTATTTTACACTCCTGTTGTCAAAATACAATAGTGTCTTGTTTGTCCTGCAAAGTAACTTGGATGATGTACTAGCAGCTACATTCTCCAGATGGCTGGGATCTGGCCCATAGTGTATACATTGCTTACTCCTTACAGCACAGACTACCTAAATATAAATATTGCTACATTCTGTAAACATTTAAATGATATACATATTCAATTTATAGCTACATTACTTTATAGTATCAAAATAATATTCAATTTCTATGCAAACAAAATTATATATGGTAACAATTATTATTGTTTATTTATATGGCGCCACAAGGGTTCTGCAGCGCCTGACAATATATACTGTAGATGAGCAGGGTGGCAGAGATAGATTCTAAGAAAACCACATGAGGAGAGAGGGCCCTGCTCGTGAGAGCTTACATGTGTCAACCTATTCCACGTTGGCCCTTTTGCTTGTGTTGATCTTGTTCACGTAAAACTTTCGCTGTTGACCTAATGAATATCAACCTAGACATTGTGAGCTTTAGTCCCAGTAGCCGTCACCTTCAGTGTCCTTCGGAACCTATTCTTATCCGCCCGTCCTCGTCACGTTACCTCACAAACTCGGTGAGGTGACTTTGGGAGTGGCAGTAATAGGTCTTTATTAACCCAGGAGTGAGTACAGCCCTGCACGGACGTGTTGGATATTTTCATCATTACCTGGTGACAGCCAGACTATTGCTTTACTGAATGAAAACTATAAATTTCCATCTTTCCCCCATTAAGCGGTCGTCCCACCGTGGCCAAATGAATCACTTTGCTGACTGCACTCATCGTGTTTTCATTGGCGTTTAATCTGTTATTAAGGCGGCAGAGAAAATGAAGCCCTGAATCAGCAGAAGTCTGAGGTGGTAACGGGGGGGACGGGACGCTATGAAACCTCTGTGACCACCATTTCTAACCGATGTTCCGCTTCGTTTCATAGCAATTAATTTCGCTGTCTTGTAGGGGATGAGGGCTGTAGGTCATTTTCCAATTCAGGAAATAAAGTTTTTCCATCTTTACAGACTATAGACGTTCCGATAACACTAAATGTATCTGGGCTACTCAGAAGGCGCAGTGTGCTGCGCAGAGGTTACGCAGGTACAAGCTCTTAGGTAATAGTGTAATGGCGTGTGGCTGGAACATATGTCACAGGGAGCTTAGCTTGCTGTATACGGCCAATGCTGTTTTCTGTACACTTAATTTTACACCATTTCTCCCCATTTGTGCTATTACTTCATACTTGCGGGAGACTCACAATTGTTCGGGTGTGGATAGAAAGATTTAAAGGGGGAAATTTACTAAGATGAATTCGTAGAAAAAAATCGTATTTTCATAGGAAAAATACACTTCATTTTCCTGTCGTATTTGGCTTTAGCCTGCAAGGATCTGACTGATCCGTGCAGACTGGCTATACGAATTCGTATTACCGGCCGTATATATGGCCGCTAATATGAATACGCCATCGGAGGTTTACAAAGCAGTCGTATTTGACTGCTTTGTAAATTACCCTCTGGAACACGAATTTGCATACGGCTGAAACAGCCGTATGCAGTCGTGTTCATTCGTATTAAGAATACAAATACGAAATTTAGTATTCGTATTCTTCGTAAATTTCCCCCAAAGTGTCTAGATCCACATTGAATGGTCAGCAATGACAAAGTGTCGACATGCCAAAGGCCGGCATTGAAAAAAGTTTGACATGAAAAAGGTCAACACAATAAAAGGTTGACATGAGTTTATAAAAGTTTTTGTGCCAATGTTGACACCATGTCGATGTGTAAGTAAGTAAGTTTAATTTATATAGCGCACTTTCTCCAACAGGACTCAAGGCACTTTGTGGACCCATAATTAGTGTAGCGCTTAATCCTGGGATTGAAAAATGCTCAATCCAGGGATTTCTTATATCCCGAGATTGGCCTAATAACAACCCCCCCCCCAACCGATCCTGCACCAGCCACCCATGTGAGTGATGTGCTGGGCAGGCAGGAACGTGCGGCTGGGATCGGCAGAGCAGAGGTGCAGCAGTGTGGTTGGCAGGTTGCGCAGAGCAGCTGGCCATGCCCCCACAGCGGTGAAAATGGGGGCGTGGCCATGTGGAAGTGGGATGCAGTCACAATCCCGGCGGTCAAAATCCTGACGCTGAAATCCCGGCACTTTGTCCCTCTGTGGGAGTCCACGACACCCATAGAGGGAGAATAAAGTAGTGTGCTGAGTGTAGCGAGGCACCGGGCCCATTGTGTGGCGAGCACAGCGAGCCTGCAGGGAGGGGCGATCCACGTTCCCCCCCTTGTCGGGATTTCGGCGGTCGGGATACCGGCTTCGGGATTTTGACCGCCAGGATTCCGACCGCTGGGATTACATACCAATCCCGTGGAAGCATCATGAGTATAGGCCACACACCCTTCCCGCTAGACCACACCCTCCAAAAATACAGGTGCATTTCCCGGCCATATGATGTTGGGAGCTATGCTTAAACCATTCCTAGAACGAGTGACATTGATGTATGAATTCATCATTTAAAAATAATCATTGACTAATTATTGCAGTCACTTACTAGCCCTCTCTCTATGGCCCTTATTCTGGTTCGTGCGGTAACGGCCGCATGCGGCCGTTCCGCCGATGTTTTCGGTCTGCGCATGTGCAGCCGAATTCGCCGTACACGTATTTTGTCCGCCGCAAAGGGGGTGGATAGGGGCGTGAGGGGCTACGAAGCCTCATTTGCATATGCATACGCCCCGCGTTTCATGGGCGTTCCCATGCAAACGCGGGGCGTACGCATGCTAATGAGGCTATGACGCGTGGGTACAGGGCGGGCATCTGACATCGCCGGATGTCAGCTGCCCGCCCCCATACAAGATTTCACACGGACAAGTGTCCGTGTGGTCTTGTGTAGCGGGACCTGGTGGAGCGTGCGGCCCTGCATTCGATGTTCGGCGACCATCGAATGCAGGGGCTGCTCCCACCATGGAGGAGGCGTATCCCCGTACACATTCATGCGGATCGCCACATGTCCGCGTACGGACGGCCGTGGCGATCCGTATGGAAGGCGGGGATTCGCCTGGTGCGGTCAGAGCCGCATATGCGGCTCCGGCCGCACCGATCAGAATAAGGGCCTATATATGGCCTGTACACTGGCGATCTGATGCCGACCACCTCGTGTATCAGTACATGCGCCCAACTTCCTGCTTCTGCAGGGAAACCATTTGGCAGATCTGCAGCCATCTGTTCCCAGGTAACTCTCCTGTTTTCCTGCCACTCTGTAATATGGAGTTTTTATATTAGAAGAAAAGGTTTAACCAATGATCTCATAGAAAAAGGACGCCGCGGTCACACCGACCACTTACTGCGCCGTTCCTCCCGTAGAATTTTAATAATAGAACAAATTTGACCCTCGGGGCTTGCCGTATGTGCCACGGAATCTGTTTGTGGGACATAGTTTTGCTGTTTGTAATGTAAAGGGAATTGGATCAAAGAACTATTCAATCAAATTTGAGCTGTGCTTGTGTGTGACTATAATATTATACAGTAAGGCGCAGGGCAATGCCTCACACAGAAGCTTTGAACTGGAATCAGTAACATGTGTGAAACCAGATACGCCAGGAAATGGCGCACTCTCCACCTTGGTTTCCTTTGCGTATCTGGCATTCAGTTCTACCCACATAGCCAGCTCAGGACCCTCTGTATAATTACGGCTCATAGTGCCATCTTATACTTTCCATGCTGGGTCTCTCTCCGGGAAATCTGTCCATACCATATGCCAAGGTGACCAAACACTCTTTAACCCTGAATACTTATATTTCTGCTATTAGCTTTCAATACATTTTAAAATGTATGCGGTGCCTACAACAAGTATATGGGCACAGGAAAGGGGTGCATTGGAGGGCTGGTTGTCACATAGTAATGCCCATTCCACAAACAGAGCCCCACATGGGCCCAGTTTCACCAGTCTAAGGGACAGAAGCACCAGCTTACCTTTACGGGTGCATTGTGGGTAGTTCACGAAGACCCCTGGGTCCAGGAGTACCCACACCGCTCACCCTGTCAGAGCTGTAGCAGAAATCACTCTGAAAATAGAGTGGCGGCCATTTTCCAGGTGGTTTGCGCATGCAGAGTAATGATCAGTGACCGGAACATGGTAGGTGCCATGTTTCCGGAGACCTGCACATGCACATTAGGCTGTGGCACGGTGCCAGAATCTACTGCGCCGCAGAGTGGGGGACCGCACAGTGTGCACAGGGGCCCCCTCCTCCATTAAACTGCCCCTGGGCAGAAGGAACCATTATGCTTGCATATATATTTATGTTCCCTTGGTCACTACCATGACTCGGAGACAACTGGTCCTGTCTCTTTGAGATGAGCTCTTGGCTTTGATCCCTGAGCAGCTGCTGCCAGGAAGATGTCCACCAGGCGGAGTCATGGCAGTTCTCTGGCTCCCAGACAGCAATCTGCATTCATCTGTGATCTCTTCTTGGGGACAAGACTTTTCCCTAGTAATGACTGAGAAGGATCATTGTCTAGATAATTAAGAAATTGACACTATGGAGATATTAATTCTGATCACGTAACTAATGCTGTGTCAACGTTGGACCCCCAGCAGAACTGGCCCCTCTTCCTGGGTACTACTTTACTTTCTACTGATTCTACTGAAGAAGAAGCATCATCAAAGCATTGGTCACCTATGCAGGTTGCCCCACAATGCTGGGTTATTATCACAAAGTACATCAATGTACCCCCCCCCCCCCCCTCCATTTGTCACTTCTTTCGGGATCTATGGGGGCCATGTGTGATTCAAATAAAGCTACTATGCCATATCACGTACAAGTTTTCTGTAAGACATTAAAGAGACTACTTGCTGAGTATCAATAGGTTTACCTCAGATACTTCCAGGTGTGAAGTTTATCTGTTAACTACGCACAATGGAGGTGGCCATTTTGTGGGCTAAACCAACATACTTGTGTATTCAGCCTATTGCTCCAATAGGAGTTCAGTGGCATAACTGAGATGCTTAAGGATTGAACACATGGAGATGCAGCGATACATCAGTGATGTTATTGGTTTCTAGTGAATGCATTGTCATGCTTGTTGTTCATCAAACAAAATGGCCGCCTTAAAGTGACTCAATTATGCTAGTGAATTTATTGGTTGCAATTTTATTAGTTATCAAATACTATCATTATACATCATGGGGAAGGTTGACCAAAACTTGGAAAGAGATAAAGCCAATCAGACCCTAACTGCCATTTTACATTTGAAAAATAACAGTTTGAAGCAATTTGGTTTGTACTTTATTTTGCTCCACTTTATCGCAATCTAAGCTTGGATACATCTCTGCCATTATATCTTTTTTTGACAAGACTTGATACACCCAATATGTGCCAAGGGGATTATTATAAAGACCGCTTTAGAATTGGTAGTATTTGCAGCATTAAAGTGTGGTATATGATGGATAAAGTGATAACTGCTTTGGAAGGCTGAAGGCGATGGACGTCCTGAACAGATAATTTCCCGGTAATACTAGATAAGTAGATGTGTAATTCCAGAGATTCTGGAGGAAAGCAAAAACCACATAACACCTCAGGGAAGGAAATGTATTACGTCTCAACCGGATCTTAGAGTTACTTTATCCCCACTGCAGCATTGCTGAGGAAAAGGAATCTTTTCTTTGACAAAGGGGACAGAGGTTTTTTCACAAGCTTCTATGTTTATGGTGGTGACGGTCTGGACGGCTCTTGGTTTGAAGCTCAGCCACAAATTTAGAGAACAGGCATTGCGGTGACTGGGAAGCTACCGCGGAGGAATCCTAATGATTATCTGCAGACTCTGAAGTTCCCCGTCGGCCAGCAGGCCCCACAGACTGGGTTTAATGTGTACCTGTCACCCATACGCTTTGCAGATGTGGCCCAATAAAAATCCATACTGTAATTCTCCAGCTAATACTGTAGGTCCTGTAGGTCCATTAAGGACCAGAAGAAACACTGAGGCATGATGCAGTTGAGCGGAAGAAAAGTGGTTCGCTCCATAAAATGGCTGCCATCATGACGTGAGTGCCACTGGTTCCCTCATCACAAGTGGGCAGCCCTTTTTTAAGATATGAAACTAACAGCAACAAAAAGTGGAAGTGTCTGTATACCTAAACAAGTCCTGGTCCAGCACCCTGGAGGATTAGTGCTGGGGTGGGTACTGTTAGAGGGGATCCAGTGCCATCACTTTGCCTATAGTTCCATTTTTTTAAGTTTTATTTTTTTAGTCAGCTTTTTTTGCAGGGGGGGGTGGGGTGGTATTAATTTCTGAATATACTGTAGGGCCTAATTCAGTACCATTTGGATGGTGGGGGGGGGGTTTGCGCATGCGTTAGCATGTTTGCGCCTGTGCAGACTCCGCCAACGAACTGCTTTGGCGAATTACACACTGCTAATTACAGTACTTAGCCCGGTTTGCGAAAAATTAGCTGGGTCGGCGATTAGCCACTCATTCACAAAGTAGCAGGATTTCAGGCCACCCCGGAATATCCTCACTGTGTAATAGAGTTGTACGCCCCCCCCCCCCCCACCTCCCTCAATACTTCTCTATTTTTCAGTGAATTCCGGAGACATTCTGTAGCGTTTGAAGAACACAGAGAGGAACAAACCTTGATTATGTTAGAGACAGATCCGTTTAGTTGTCACTATGAGGACGCTACAAGGAAACCCTGCGTCACCGAGCTCCTTCAAAGTTCTACTGCTCAGCGAAGAAATGGGGCAAGGGGGGATGGGGGGGGGGGTACAGGGACGCAGTCTGTTTTTTTCACCATTCATTCCTTCCAAAAAAGCCCCTTTGTGATTCTCAGCATTGAAGCTCAGTCTGAGACCTAATAGTCACGGAAGATTTTCACATTGTAACTTGCGTGAACAGAATTTTAAAGACGCCTCGCCCCCTCCATTGTCAATCTATGGATTGGTGGCCTATTGATGCCGTCCTGGCTATTGTGAGGCAGCCAATATTCCCTGCCCTGAGTCCATTCATTAAACACGGCGGGGCTATGGGAATACTGGGAGGAACATAAAGAAATATTACCGCAGGGGGAAACTGATGTTTCCTCAGGTGATCGCTGCAAGATGAATGAAGGTCTATGTATAGGAATATGGTGAACGATCAGCATTGCATGATTACCGTACATCTCTGCGGACATTGCTAGCTGGTCAATGCCAGATCTCATGACTAAGTTATGCTTCGGCTTCTAACAATCTGCTTCCAATAAGTATGATGAGATGGTCAGACAGAGATAAACGACACGTCAATTGCTTCAACGTTTTCACAAATGCGTTTACTTGTGCATTGCTCAAACACAGTTGCATTTACATGTTTGAGGTGCGGTTCTGTATGAGGCATGTCCCCCATCCACAGAACTGTAGACCAAGCTTAGAACGTGCAGTGCTGGAATGCCTGACACCGATTCCCAGGGCAGACATTTAGAACCAGGCCAATGGAGGTCTTCACCTTTAGAAGTGAAACATAGATATTCACGTTGGCCAGGAATTGGCCAAATAAGTTTGTGGGTCGCATTAATGTTGTTAAAACCAGAACGACTGTAGGCAGAGATCAGGGTAACGCAGGTCATAATC
This sequence comes from Crinia signifera, assembly GCF_055691185.1. Taxonomy (NCBI): domain Eukaryota; kingdom Metazoa; phylum Chordata; class Amphibia; order Anura; family Myobatrachidae; genus Crinia; species Crinia signifera. Next base: position 12,091,687 of record NC_139228.1, on the reverse strand, counting down.
AGTGGCACATGAATTGAACGGTGTCCTCCGGTGATCCTACTGGGAGGTGCAGGGGGTGTGTTGGGGTGAATGTGCATCATTGCGTCATACCCAACCATCAATGCTGCACAAGCAAAAAATACACATATATATATATATTTTTTTTTTACAAAGTGCTCCATCCTCCAGTGAAGACCTGCTACCAGGCTCTCATTGGCCCACATGCTACTGAACTGTAAAGCACGGGTGACTATCGTTGGATGAAACCATCAATGTTCCCTTGCAGATGGTTTCACGACATTGAAGTTACCTATCAATGATACCATCAATGGTGTCTATCAAAGGGTAACCCACCAATTGCCATCCCTACAGTGGATGTAGATGCGAGACTGTTCTACTTCTCTTGTTGTGCAAGAGAGCTCCCCATAATTTGTTAGGATTCTGGATATTCAAAGAGTAGAGGTAAGAATAGGTTGGATTCATTATGCCTTGAATGTGCAGTAAGGAGTAGAGCCATCTTCGTTAAAAATGTTCAGATAGCCTATCAAAGCACTCCTTAGAAACATATGACGTCACACACCTGGACTTCTTATCTACCGGTAGAGTAACCACAGGTGAGGTTGTTACCACATTCCTGCCAGTAGGAGGAACAGAAAAAGGGTCCAGGGTCCAAAGATGACACCCTACCTTCTGTCTACAACTTCCGTACCTATCATTCTGCATAGAGTAAGGAGACCTTAAGGTCTATATTACGGGTGTCACTGCTTATTCTTTTAATTATATTGGTACCATATTCTCATTAAACATGCTCCTGATTAGTTGCATAGACCCAGCATTGATGACAATGACCCACGCCTGGACTCTGGCATATATGAGGACATGATAAATCTGCCAGTGTGGCATCAGTTCATCCACTACATATCAAGTGTGCACTCTCCATTAGGCCAACTTTCTCCAACTATCCAACTTCTCTGTTCAACAAAAACTTTGCCCAACAGCGGTACCAATCAACTTCTTAGTCAGACCAGCCAACTTCTCTCCAACTCATAAATGGTCTTTACAGCTTTATGTATGACCCTTACGGAGGTGCTGTAGGACCAGGTTACTGGGTCAAAGTGTTTATAAAGGAAACTTGGCTTCTGATATCCTTACAGCCTTTACTACAGGGGCATGGGATTATAGCTCATCCACATTCCTTCCTGACAATACCACTGAGTTTATATACATATAATGCACGGTTTTGGTACACCTTCTGCATATAATACAGTAAAATGCTAACTGATGAATGTTCTCTTCTTCCTGCAGGTGGACATGAGGCTACGCTTGCTGCCACTCTTAGTGCTGGCTCTCACCTCTCAAGTTGTAACCTCTGATGTCGATGAAAATTCAAGTTAAGTGTTGTCTCCTCTTACTACATAACTGAAATAGGCCACATATATTGTGTCTCATCCTTACACCCCACCCTCCAAACTCAGAACAGTCAGTAGAAAGAGGAATCTGCAATGTCCCCCGTATATCCCTCTGCTACCCACTCCGTACATGCTCATCAACCGCCTCCCATCTTCCTTCTCTCCCGATTCCACTAGTCACTTATCGGGTACTTTGCAAAGGGTGCTTCTCTACTGGGGAATGCTCCTATGGGTGCTTCTACTTTCAGGCCATTATCCCTCAGCATGGGAGGAATATGGTAACCAGTTCCATGCAAGGGCTCAATCAAAGATAGGGGGCGCTACTGATTGTCCAGGTTAATTCTCCTAGCTATTTACTATACAGGTTGGTTGACCTGTGTGAATGTTTCACTGCTGGCTATAGGTTGGTCAAATTGTTTGAATATTTGAGCAGTGGTGGCCAAAGCAGTCCTCGAGATCTACCAACAGATCATGTTTCCCAGACCACCCAGCTGGTGTACAGGTGCAGTAATTATTAACTGTAATATTTCCAACCACTTAACTGGTGCACAGGTGCAGTTACTACTAACTGCCACATTCAAAGACCGCTTAGCTGGTACCAAGCTGTAGTCATTACTAACTGTCACATTTCCCAGACCACCTAGCAGGTGCACCAATGCAGTCATTACTTACTGTCACATTTCCCAGACCACCTAGCTGGTGCACAGGTGCAGTCATTCCTAACTGTCACATTTCCCAGACCACCTAGCTGCCACACATTACTAACTGTCACATTTTCAAACATGTGCTGCATTCATTCCTAACCGACACATTCTACAGATCCTCAGTTGGCCTGGAAAACATGAACCGTTGGTAGATCTGGATGACTGGTGTGACCAACCCTGTTATAAGGATACAATTCAGTATTGACTGTTCTATAAACTCCCCATCGGGTATCCCCCAGGTCCACACTTTACAATTCACCATAACCTTAACTTAAACCTTAACAACTAAACTTATCTAATAAAAAAGACACAGACACAAGTGCTGGTGTTTGTCAAATTTATTTTGACAATTAACTAAACTATAAATGGTGGCGGCACCAAAGAACGGTCACTATAGGAAAGTGGGGTTAAAGATGTCTACCATACACACCATCGCTGGTGATCACTCTCCCCGATCATCCACTCGTGCTAGTGGTGACCATCCCCCGGGCAGAAGCATGGTCCATGACCATAGATGTCAGGGGAGAGCGACACCCCACTATCTACACACACACATGAAGATCTTACAAGGATGACCGTTCTTTACCGCCGCCGAAGAGAGAAGAATAGGGAAGGGTGGGTGGGGCTTTTCCAGACAGAGGAAGCTTCACATGTAGCATGTGACTTTTCTTACCCTGTCTAAACCCTCCCACTGCTCTGATAGGCCTTGTGCCCATCCTGATTTACATATCAGCTGACCTTCCAAGTGTAACCTGGGGAACCCATCAGTGGTTTATGCTCCCTCACTGCTTATTCAGCATTTGTGATTCTTTTGCTTTAGTTGGCTGAGGACTGGTTCTGTCCCTTTAGAGTTGCTTATACTGCCCAACTGTTCTACAAAGAGAGCAAATACCAAAAATCCATCTGACCAATCACTGCACACCAATTATTTGTTTGTTTTGACCTATTGCTTTGTTCTCTCTGTTTAGCAGACAGCCCAGGCATATGCCAGTTGTAGCAGACAGACTTTGGCAATGAAACTGAGAGACAACCAATGCCATGGTAGCATTGGGAAGACAAATATACAATTCATAGCTGCGGTACCATTATGGTTTTTAATCTCTGATGTTTTACAAAAGTTTGATTTAGATGACGGTCTACTTTAATGGTTGTTTTATAGCTAATAACAGCCCATGAGTGTAATAAGCAACATTTTCCATCTTCCTTAATGTCTGTGCTGAGAAGGGAGATGTCTTCATTTGTGTGGTGTTCTATCTGTACTGTGGAGGGTAACATGTGGTCTGGCATGGTGCTTTGCCAAGGACTAGCTTTTCATTAGTAAATACCATGTTCTTTTCTCCTCCAGAGGAAAAGAAGAGCTTAAGGGTGAAGATCGGAAATTCTACAACCAAAGCGGTATTATCTGGCACCCTCACCATCCCATGCCACATCACGTACCAGTCACCCCCAGAAGGGGTCAGTGCCGGGCGGCGTGCTGTGTTGGCTACCCCAAGGGTGAAGTGGACTTTCATCTCCAGTGGGAAAGAGGAGGAAATCCTGGTGGCCCGGGGACACAAAGTGAAGATCAGTGAGGGGTACAGATCACGCGCCTACCTGCCCCACTACTCATCCTCAGCATATAATGTCACCTTAGTCTTGAGAGATCTGATAAGCAACGACTCAGGGATTTACCGCTGCCACGTACAACATGGAATCGAAGACGACTATGCCACGGTAGAAGTAAAGGTGAAAGGTAAGGTCACTGATTCCAGCATCGATCGCAAGCATAGCATTATTTAGTAGTGCAGTTTGCTTGTACAATAGCAGCTTCAATCCCAAAGGACAGAACTAGTAATAAAAGGACATCTGGGTTTATGACCAGGGAGTTCTGCGCATCAGTGGCCGTCGGCCAGTACATGCACGAACAGAGAAGGAAACTGGGAGGGATCCTGGTCCTCATTCGGATTGATTCGCCCAGTTGTGAAATTGCTACGGGGACCGATGGTGACGGCCTGTGTATGCGCATATTTGCTTATGCACCTGTGCAGGTCTTGCATAGTCTCCGAGGCGCACGTGGCGGGGGTGGGGTGGGGGCATGCATAAATATCCATTTGCAACTCTAGGGGGTGGGACGAGGTCAGGATTCTCCATCATAGTTCCTCTTTCCTGGCCTCCGTTATGGATGGCTTGAGTTGCATCATGGGTGCTATAAGCTGCTCGATGGTGGTAATGCTACATCTCTGGACCTCACAGATTTTTCTAGAACCTGTGGCGTGTGTGAAAGGAAATGGTGCTTCGTGAGTTGCATGTTGCTCTTGAACATTTTTAACCCTTTAAGTACCAACATCTGTGTGAGAGATGCGCAAAATATCCACTAAAATACCATTTGTTATTTCAATTCAAATAAAAATTTTTTAAACTTTAACCCTTTTGCAGTCCAATTTTTTTTCCTGGAATTCAAACAGTCCGGTTTAAATGTTTAAATTAATTGTAATTTTTTATTTTTAAATTCTAAAATGGTCTACATTGAATGTTCACCGTTAATGGTCTTATTTTAAAGTGGCTCACCACTGGATCTGCTACTAGCGCTAGTGCTGTGGAGCCTGACTAGACGTTGGACCTGAAAGGGTTAAAAATAAGCAAGTACTGTAACTTTGCACCTTGGCAAAACCAGGCTGCACTGCAGGTGTGGCAGATGTAACGTGTGCAGAGAGATTATGGGAGAGGTGTGTCCCAACACATTGCAATGTAAAAAATAGACCTGTTTAGTATTTGTGGGCTAAATACAAAAGCAGCCACTATTTACCCTGCATAAAAAACAGTCGATGTGTTTACTGTTTTTGCATGGTTTGTTGCATTTAATTTGCACACTTCAGATTTTATCCTTAGCTCGGGGCTATGGACGATGGTACAGTTACTTTGGTTTGTATCTCCTGTGTTCTTTAGGTGTTGTGTTCCTGTATCGGGAGGGGACCACACGTTATGCTTACACTTTCCCCAAGGCCCAAGAGTCATGTGCGCGAATCAAAGCTCACATTGCCACAGCGGACCAACTGTTGGCCGCCTACCACAGTGGCTATGAACAATGCGATGCTGGGTGGATTGCTGACCAGACCGTCAGGTGAGAACCATCTCACATCCCCACCTCTAAAAGTCTCTTGAGCGGACAGTCAGTTCTCCTTCATACTTTGCCCTGCAGATACCCCATCCAGAGACCGCGAGAGGGTTGCTATGGAGACATGGATGGATTCCCCGGAGTGCGGAATTATGGCGTGCTGGAGCCCGATGACTTGTACGATGTTTACTGCTATGTGGAGGAACTGTATGGTAATTTGCCACTATGCAAAGATATTCACAGCTATGCTTAAAACCGATGCCGCCTTGCTTGCTTGAAAATAGGTGTGGGTTTCCACCTGAATTCAGAGTCCTGGATAGAGCGGTCATCAATATCAGCAATGATTTTCACCAGCCCTTTCCTAGGTGCAAAAGGTCCACCTGAAATTGCCAGATCTTGGCGTGGCTACATGGCCACGGTAAATGTACATGGCCACGGCAAGCTCATGCTAAGGGCTACTGCTCAGCTAATCCAATTTTGGATCTACTAGCAACTGAGCATGCTCCATGTTAGATATTCCAGGGAGGCTTCATTCTTATACCAAAATGGCCACCGAACCTTGCATGCGCTGCACCATTTTGTCACTGTGTTAGAGTGCAACTGTGGTAGACAGATGTTTTCCACTTAGCTCCTTGAGACCTGTGATTAACTCTCAGTAGATGATGAACCGCTACCTAATACCCTCATACTAGGGTTTACGTTCTAAGCCATGAAGAGATATACAGAAGAGAGAGGTAAAGTACCAGCCAATCAGCTCCTAACTGATTTTTACTATGCATTTGTTTAGGTGAGGTATATCTGGGTTCTTCCCCCAACAAATTCACCCTGGAGGAAGCCAGAGAGCACTGTAGAAGAATGGGCTCCGATTTGGCGACCACAGGACAGCTCTATGCTGCATGGAATGATGGCCTGGACCACTGCAGCCCAGGATGGCTGTCTGATGGAAGTGTCCGCTACCCGATCGTCACGCCAAGAGAGAAGTGCGGCGGAAACTCACCTGGGGTCAAGACTATCTTTCAGTACCGGAATCAGACCGGTTTCCCAGACTCTCAGGCAAAGTACGACGTGTACTGTTTCAGAGGTAAATAAATCAATAGATATTTTAATGGGCTCAAGATGTCGATAGATTGTTTTTTGAACAGCTTCATGACGAAACCAAAATTGAATAGTTGTGGAAGCTTCATACTCAGTACCAAGATGGCCACCACTGAGCATGTACAGAGCCGTTTTGGGGCTGTGTGCAAGTACCACAGTGGTTGATAGTGATCAGCGATTACCTGCTACCCGGTATCCAGATACACTCACCGCCTAGTGAGCTGTATGACACCTCCCTCTGCTCAAGTTCCACTTTATGTACCAGCGTGTATAACAGTGAGTACGGCTCTACCTGCATTATCTTTATCGGAGTGATTTTATAATCAATAAAACCACTCCACGGGTTAAGTAACTGGGCTGTTTGTATCTGTAAGGCTCCTGCTGATATGTACAGATGCCTAATTCAGACCCGCTTGCTTGGCTGTGAGTGTTTGGTGCCCAGCGAGCAGGTAAGCACCACCCGCTGAGCTGCCCCCACCCCTGTGCACGGCTGCAAATGCAGATGTCTCACACACGCAGACAGTGTACCGTGATAACCGCTGAAAATTTGCAGCACAGGGAACAGGGCTGAATCGGTCCCAGAAATTCTGCTACACCATCACGCCTGTACAGCACTTATGCCAGGTTTAGATACTGCACAGATGACCACTTTAAGACATCAGGGGGAGCCAAGACAAGGATCACATTAGAGGGTCCTCATATTCTTTGGCCTAAATCTTGAGACTGGCTAGAGTTGGGCTCAAGAGAAACATGCCTGGAGAGTGACGCAATGGAGAGAGAAAAAGTACTGCCCAACCATTCCCATGTTCTGCTACGGAATCGTTTCCAAATACCGCCTGTCGGCACAAGTCGGCTAAAAAAAAAGTGACAAAATCATGTCGAACTTTTGACTGTTGACTTTCCCATTGTCGACCTAATGCTTGTGTCGATCGTCCGACCCTGTCAACCTTAGCCATGTCAGCATATTTCAGGTGTCGACCTAATGACAGTATCCTGTGTTGTGAACCAGAGACGCGACTTTAACAATTTCCACCTATTCTATATATAGGCTGCGCTGATCCAGAAGGTCGAACAGAACTGAGCATTTGTCATTTGATAACTGAACATTCAGCTTTTATTAGAAGTTCAAGGTGATGAAAGTACTTTATGACCAATTATAGAAATCATGGGGGGAATGTATTACGGTGAGAGAATCAGAAAGTGAGAGATTTGGTAAGAAATCTCCAGGTTTTTTTTTTTTTTTTAAAAGCGGCAATCATTTAAGGCCCCCATACATTAGTCCGACTTGTCCTAGGGACAAGTCGGACCTGATTTCACCGTGCAGCTCCCTGGGAGGGGGACACGCGATTAGGCACTTGATGTGCCAAGGTTTGCATATGATAAATCGCATGGAATTATCATATGCAGTCCCCGGGGAGCTGCAGGAGGAGGGAGCCATGCGGTGGACATCAGCGGGCGGGGGATGCCAGCTAATAGAGAGCCGAGCAGGGGGAGGCTGCATAGGGAGCCGGGCAGGAGGAGGCTGTTGCGGTGGGGTGAAAGCGGGAGCAGGGCGCTGGGCAGGGAGGATGACGCTGGCTGCCGGGCACTGGCTGCCGGGCACTGCAGCGGCGGGAGCCGGCCCGGGAGGAACAGAGAGGTCTCAGCCAATCAATGGCTTGCTAATCATCCGTATGGTTTTTTTTTTTTTCAAGTTATCTGTTCCTCCCGGCTCCCAGCCGCTGCAGTGCCAGGCAGCCAGCGTCATCCTCCCTGCCCAGCGCCCTGCTCCCGCTTTCACCCCACCGCAACAACTTCAAGTGCCTCCTGCCCGGCTCGGCTCTCTATAGCCTCCATCCCCCGCCCGCTGTCATCCCCCGCACGTCTCCGGGGCTGGGCTGCACATAAGATTTAGCAAATCTTATGTGCAGCCCGTCCGATCTCCCGACCCCGATCCGATGCGCACGTGACCGCGCATCGGATCGGACGGGGTGTCTGCAAGTGCGATTTGGGCCGATTTCACGGCCCGATTCATCCGAATCGGGTGAAATCGTGCCCAAATCGCATAGTGTATGGGGGCCTTTACACTGCAAATCCAGTGTGATTTAAAAAATGAGATTCCTTACCAAATCTCTCACTTTCTGATTCTCTCACCCTATTACATTTCACCCCATATTACATACTATAACTAAGGATACAATTTCTTGTTTGTAAGGCATCCATCCAGTTTATGGACATCCCTTTAGGTGCCCATAGACGCTCCGATGTGGGCATCCGTTTTGTGCTCAAATTACATGCATCGCATTGCATGCCTTGTGCATGCAATGCGATGCGATGAAAAGCATGTACAAAAAGTATGTGCAACACATACTTTTTGTACTGTTCAACTTCTTCACCTTGTAAAAGATTTCTTGTGGTTTTCTGGGGTACATTACTTTCCAATCCTCACCTTCTTGACTTTGTAAAAGTTTCTTGTGTCTTCTGGGGTACATTCTTTTGCGATCCTCACCTTCTTAAACCTTGTGAAAGGTTTCTTGTGTCTTCTGGTGTACATTCATCTTCTCCGATCCTCACCTTCTTGACCTTGTGAAAGCTATCTTGACTGTTTTGTGTCTTTTGGTGTACATTCTCATTTCTCATATCTCATACCGATGCTATTGTTTCTTCCTGTATGTATTTGACCGATTATAAAAATAGATGATCATAGTTTTTAAATTCAGTCTTCATCACTTCCCATGGTTGGACTTACAGAGGAGGTCCACTTTGAATACTAAATATGTTTTAGATCAAATGAACCAGTGTTTCAGATTGGAACAAATTATTTTTTAGTCTATTGCATTACTGTAAGTTGCGTTACTATAAGTCACCACGTTTCATTCCAGGTAAAAGCCTCATCTCAACGCAAGATTCTGACGAAAGTCTTGCAGATACGAGAGACCGCATTAGAAAAGTTATTACAGTTACAGAGAGCTTTGAGGAACTGAAACTGCCAGAAGTGAAAGCTGAAAATGAAGCCCAGGGTTCAGTAGACTCCATACCACTGAACACAAGTCCAACGGGAGCAGATGTGGAGAACACAACAGTTCCCAAGGCCCAGCAAGAGTCACCACCACACCCCACAGCACCGACGGTGGAAAGTATCGCCAGTGAGGAGGATCTGTCCCCTGCCGTTGCAAGCTTTCCTCCATATGCAGATGATTCTGAGGAAAGTGAAGACTCCCCTATGACTGATGCCATAACAAGGCCAAATCTACAAAGGTCTCCAGGTAGGCTATCATCAGGTGCAACTATCAGTTTGCACGAATCAGTGTTATAGTATAACTCTTTGCAGGAGATTTATCAAAGCGTAAAGAGATAAAGTGGAGAGCCAATCTGCTCCTGTCATTTTACAGGCTGTGTTTGAAAAATGACTGGTAGGAGCTGATTAGTAATTTATCTCTCCACTTTATCAAAGCTAAGTACATCTACCGGTTAGTCACTGACTAATAATTCCTTGAGTTCCCCAACTACGAGATACATCCGAAATGTTTTGTTGCACTTGTCTTTCTTCACAGAGTAGAGGCGGCCATTTTGTGTCTTGAACCAAGATATTTTACCTCAAAGATGGCTCTGGTTCCTAATGATTACATTGTTATTTGGTCTAAAGTATGTTTTACTAATTTCACTTGATATGATTTCTAATTGAAAATACTTTAATCGGTACTTGTTTCCTAGCACGGCCACAACGATCTTGATCTGGGGCATCGCAGGTAAAAAAATTGCATCGGTCGCATCGCATGCGGGCTAAAAAATCGCATGCGATGCGACCGACGCGATGCCCGCGATTTCCCATAGGGAACAATGTAAAATGCCTCAATTTAACCAAATCAACATAGGGAACAATGTTAAATGGGCCTGACACCCCAAAAAACCCCCCGACCAGTGAAATGGCCCCCCAAAAATACTTAACGCCACCCCACGATCAACGTCAACCCGAAGCGTGGCGAGCGCAGCTAGCCCACGAGGGGCGGCGGTACTCGTCCTCCGACCTTTTCATACCCCCACTATCCACGTCGGCGTAGAGTTGAGAATAGATAGTGGTGAGCGCAGCGAGCCACCGAGCCCGAAGCGTGGTGAGCGCAGCGCGCCCCGCGAGGGGGCGTGGGTACCTTCACCGGTAAACGCGTCCCTTCGCGGGCTTCACAGGTATCCGCGTCCCCTCGCTGCGCTCGCCACACTATCTATTCTCAACTCCACGCCGACGTGGATAGTGGGGGTATGAAAAGGTCGGAGGATGCGTACCGCCGCCGCTCGCCACGCTTCGGGTTGACGTTGATCGTGGGGTGCCGTTAACTATTTTTGGGGAGCCATTTCACTGGTCAGGGGGGGTTTTTGGAATCTCTGGCCCATTTAACATTGTTCCCTATGTTGATTTGGGTAAATTGAGGCATTTTACATTGTTCCCTATGGGAAATCACGGGCATCGCGTCGGTACCATCGCATGCTTTTTTTGGCCGTATACGATGCGACCGACGCGATTTTGACTTTTTCAATGCATTTCAATGGGAAATCGCGGGCATCGCGTCGGTCGCATCGCAGACCATTAAAAATTACCCGCGATGCCCGCGATTGTGGCCATGCTAGGAAACAAGTACCCTTTAATCTTATGGATAATGACATGTTTGATGTAATACAGAGTGTGGCTATAGTTTATCATTTAGCTGCCAATTTGTTCACTTTGTTTTTTCAGATGGCACTGTCAATATTAATTTATCAGTCACAAATCTTAACGAGTATAAGACACTTTATCAGAACTACAGTAGTCATTAAACGAAACATATCTTTCCTCGCTATGATATTGTTCACTATATAGTCTATGTATAGATTGCACCTTTTTCCAAACATTCTGAGCAATACATTGTCGAGAATCTAGACAATGTATTGCTCAGAATTTTTCTTTTAAAAGACTCTAGATCAGGCATGTCCAAACTGTGGGCCTCCAGCTGTTGTGAAACTACACATCCCAGCATGCCTTGCCATAGTTTTAGCATTCCCTAATAACAAAACTGTTGCAAGGCATGATGGGACTTGTAGTTTCACAACAGCTGGAGGACCATAGTTTGGACATGCCTGCACTAGATGCTCCAAGGTCAGTGTCCAACTCAGAATCGTGTTGGCATAGCATCTTTTCTGGATAAAACATAGGGCCTGATTCAGTATGGGACAGTAATTAGCACATCATGTGATTCAGTATGAGGCGCCGATTAGCACATCGTGGTGCGCATGAGCAAGTCCTGAACCTGTGGTCATATTCTGGAAAATGCGACCGTAGTCTAAGAGGTGGTAGGGGTGTCATCGCAGCATTGGCAGGGTGTTGACATTCGGTGGGTGTGGTTCACACAAAGGAGGCATTCCCAGCCTGTTTTTTGGGACAGTTAGGGAAGGCTGCGTGATGACTGCCTTTGGAGCAAGGGTGCGCAAGCAGGGGGCTACCCTAAAGATGTGAGCACTTTGTGCTCGCATATTGGCGATGTGATTGCAAGATTTTGCTATCACATCGCATAGAAGGACCTGGCATGGAGGCGGCCTGGCCCCGTGCTGGGCAGCCCCCTTGGATGCTACTGAGAGCAGTTGTAGTTTTACGATTGCTTGCAAAACTACAACTGGAGCTGAATCAGGCCCATAATGCGTAAAAATCAGTGCTAGTCATCCATGGCTCCTGGAGCAATATCTTAATAACATGGGGTGTATTTTCATATTTTGACAGAAGACAATCTTGAAGTGGTCACAGGGTCCACGGGAAGTCCATCTGAAGGACATGCTCTGCCAACTGCAGGTGACACGATCTTAGATGTTTCATTTGTGAATGTAAATGCAGACAATGATTATGACGACGTTACTGGCTCGGCGCAGGAAATGGGAGTTACTGTGTCAGAATCAGCCGGACACTTCCTTAACAACAGCACATCTGAGCCTACACACTTCACAGAAAGAGACCATACAGTGGATGCAAACAACCAGACAAGTCAAGGGGCTGTGAATGAGACAGTGTCAGATATGAGTTCTGCCCATGTTGTTCCAACCTTGTTTCCCTCTATTTTAGAGGCTGGTGTAGACCCTAGAGATGCCAATTCCTCATTAGCAGAAGAGTATGGTAATCAGCTCATTAACAGCTCATTAGAAACCCCCATTACACACACATTTCCCACTGTAAGCCCAACCACTGAAAAAAATTACTTTGAAGGATCTGGACATGAAGATCACTCGTTGTTGACAGAAGAACCTCAACATCCAAATACGGTCATAAGTCCAGTGGAGGAATTGGTCTCTGGTGATCACATCAGTGGTTCTCCAGATGACATTGTAGATACTCACGTCGTAGGCTCAAAACTAGCCCTTACAACAGCTAGAACCACATCATCTCAGCCACAACCAGACAGTGGACCTAAACTGTCCTGGGAAGATGGAAGTGGCCAAGTCCAAGAGTTCACACTAGATAATGTTGACACAAATAATACTCAACGCCAAGAAGGGCCAAATAATACAACACCTACAGCTGCATTTGGTGTGCAAATTCAATATGGGCCAAACGAAACGTCAACGGAACAAGTGTCCCACCTCAAAAGTCCTCACATATCTCCAGCCATGCCAACCATAGGGGTAGAAAAGTTGTATGTTCATGAGAGTCAAAGCTTTCAATTAGTAGTAAGCACAGTGGGGAGTCCCTTAGATCTAGAATCCAGTACATCTGTGTCTACTCCCCATACATCTTCTTCTTCACCACCCAACAATCCCAGAAATTCTACAAGCCATTTGTTGGAGAAGACCTTTCAGTCAACGGTGTCTATGAGCCCAACCGATGCTCTACCTGCTGTTCCAACTGAGAAGGCCATTGTTGGATCCTCTGTGAATTTTTCAGGTAACAATCTGCATGTCTACACAGCCGTTATTCTGTCAGTGGCCTCCTTCATCACTGCCTTGCGATGAATACTATGCTCTACCTCTGTACTTTTCTCCTTTCACTATATCATTAGAATCTGGGAATGCATCAAAATCAGCAACCCAAACAAGGTCAAAGCAACTAGCCTGATCATTGAAGAGCACGCACTGTTTGTTTTACTTCTATGAAGTATTTTTCTGATTGTTTCCATGAAAAATAAACGAAATTAAATGCTTTTTAGAATTAAAGCACTCGTTTAAGGTCATAATCTTCTTTATTTCAAATCCTTTTTGTGTGTTCTTTATGCGTGTCTATCTGATTCTTTCACTAACTTTCCTATAACTGCATGCTTTGGACTGGTAAATCAATATTTAATCTGTGCAACCAATTTAATCCTGTTGAGGTAGACCCAGGCCTGAAAAGGGAATTGTCGGGGGAATACTGACAAATGGATCATCGGTAATCTCTAGAAATGTATTGTAGCCAGAGCCAGATATACTATAAAGACAGCTGTCTATGGCAAAGAAGACATCCTTGCTGTACATAATGCAGGTGGCGACTGTGGAACTTCTAAGAAGCCACCTCCAAACTTTCCCTTGAGGGCCTGGAAAGTGTGTATTGGTGGCAGTGGGGGGAGGAGTGCAGTAGGTTGATGTTTAGCTTAGGTTGCCGAGAATCCTTACAATGGCCCTGACTGGCATCACTTTATAGGGAACATAACAATTGTAGTTAGCCATTTTTGCAAGAAGTCCTCATAGTGATCCAAACACAAAGTGTAACTGGTCATAAAAGTTGTCCTACTATTCTCTCCTCCTCTCACAAACCAGTAGCACGAGTTAGGACCTTCTACTGATTTCCTGGATTCAGACTCTACGATGTATCTGCAAACTAAAGAGCAGCTATAAATCAAAGCAACAAATCAGCTTTAATTTCCCATTTCAGTAAACAATGACAGGTAGCATCTTATTGAATACTTGGTTTTATAGCAATGTTTTCAGATGCCCTAGTTTTCTATATGTCCCTATAGTAACACTTGATTTATCACAGCCAAAATTAGGTGGTGTGGCCTGGTGTGAGTTTCCATGATCATGAACCATGTCCCATTTTTATCACTATGGGGGCATGGCCTTCCCCCAGTAACTCATTCCTAGGGCGGGATATACCAACCTTGTGCGATACATCCTGCCACTTGTACTAACCTATGTGATTAGCATTGCAAAGGGGAGCTGCCCTTTGCGGTGACCACCGGTCCCTAGACTTCCGGGTTTATGACCTTGAAGTCCATCTGCACAAGAGTCAGATCTGACAGCACCAATGCAAAAAGAAACCCATAGGCTTCAATAAGGAAATGGTGGCATTTGCTAGCATTACCCTCTGCACCAAAGCGACCACCACAACCACCATCACTACCACCACAACCTCGGGGACTCAATGACCCACAGGTGGGACAGCAGGACAGTGCCTGAAAAATGAAACTGCCCTGTCAAATTCGGGAAAGTTGAGAGGTACACCTGTACCCCGGTGGGCCAGCCAACCCACTTTGGTCTGATATGTAATTTTGGCAGTGCACCCCGTAATGGCCTGCATGGCCACCTGACTGATATCACAAGACACATTTCCATCATTATAAAAATGTCTGTCCCCATCTGAATGCGTTTTGCCAAGCATGCAAAGAAGTTAGCTTTGGACACCAAAATTAATTGGTTTATGGACTCACGACACGACTCCCTTTTACATTTCCAATAGAAGTATCCATTGCATTAGAGATTTTAGCATTATGTGCACCACATGCTGGTGATATCATGTAAACAAACCTCAATACAACTTTGCAATTAGAAATACAATGTACTTTTAGGATAAGGTTTAGAGATGAGTGAAAATAGTGGTGATATTTTTCACAATGGAACAGCTTTTTATGCCAGAGGTACGAAAACCTGGCAACAATGACATGTCTATTCATTATAAAATGAATATCCGTGATGGCGATCAAGAATCCCTTTTGCAGTATTGTGTGATGTGGTTGGGCTAGAACCTTGGACAATTAAGGCAAAATTCTATCAACAAAACTTTGTCAATCTGGTTGCCAGATGCAGAACAAGAAAATTCAAATAAGGGAGTTGCACCAACTGCCACCCTTACCGCTGACAAACATCGCCGGCCAGGACTCACTGGCAGTTGGTGTGTCTCCCCATTTGAATTTTGGAGTGCACAGCAGCCCCACCTTGGATCCACCACTGCTCATAAGTCATGACTAGTAGAGAACAGATGTGGACAAGAGTACTAGAAATATTAATTCTAATCAATATAGAATAAAGGCACAGCGGCATAGTATTGTAATGTTATTGTTTCTGTAGAACTTAAAGCCCTACTTACAGAGGGCATGGGTAGGTGTTAGGTATGTGGGTGGACTGGCGGGGTACGGACAGGACAATGGGGGTTATTTTGGTTCACTCTTTCTGACAAATTCCTTCTTAGATGGACAAAACCATGTGCACTGCAAGTGGGGCAGATGTAACATGTGCAGAGAGAGTTAGATTTGGGTGGCAGTAGAGGGTGCTGTTACAGAATGGCATGTTGTAGATACATTGTACCGTTCTCCATGTTTCTGAGTACATTTGTAGCTTCCCATTGTCCCTTGTATTGTAGATGACTGCTACCCCAATCCATGCGAGAATGGAGGAACCTGCGTTGAGGAAGACGATGGTGATTTCCGCTGTTTGTGTTTGCCAGGCTATTTTGGAAAAGTCTGTGACATAAGTGAGTGAGGAGGGCGCTATGTGTATGTCTATGTCATGTGTGAATGAGCTGGCACGCATACTGCACACATACTTATACGTATATTCATACGTGGTTGGCAAAGTGGGTTTGTGTTATTAGTTGAGGTGCTGGTGGGTGTTATTAGTAGAGGCTGAGGAGGTGATGGGTGTTATTAGGTAAGTTGGTGCTGGGTGTTATTAGGATAGGTGAGGAGATGATGGGTGTTATTAGGTGAGGTGGTGGTGAATGTTATTAGGAGAGGTTGAGGTGGTGGTAGGTGTTACTAGGTGAGGTGGTGGGTGATATTAGCGAGCCTGAGGTACTTATGGGTGTTATTCGGTGAGGTAGTGGCTGAGATTATTAGGTAAGGTGGTTCTGGGTGTTATTAGGATAGGTGAGGAGATGATGGGTGATATTATACAAGGTGGTGGTGAATGTATTAGGAGAGAATGAGGTGGTGATGGGTGTTATGGCAAGGTGGTGGTGGAGATTATTAGGTGAGTTAAGTTGGAGGTAGGAGCTATTAGGAGAGGTTGTTTGGGTGGTGTGCGCTATAAGGAGTGATGAGTTGGTGTTGGGTGTTATAAGGAGAGGTGTAGGTGGATATTACTATGAAAGGCTGAAGTGGTGGTGAGTGTTTTATAAGAAGCTGAGGTTGCAAAGAAGTTAATGGTGGAATGTGGATGTGATCAAGCTCAAGTTTCCGCACCAGGACCCAAGGGGGCTTTGGCCATGCCACCTCGGCAATAGTCCACAATCTTTTTTCATTGCTCCCTATCACTGTTTCCGGTTAGATGTAGACAAATGTCTGGATGACTGGGACACATTCCAAGGATTTTGCTACAAGCATTTTTACACTCGTAAAAGTTGGGAAGAAGCTGAAACCCACTGCCGTCATTATGGGGGTCACCTGGTGAGCATCGTGACCCCTGAAGAGCAAGACTTTGTGAATAGTAAGTGGCCACTCCAAAAAAAGTGAGGAACGTGCAGATTTAAATCTGTGGTTCTGCTGAGTATGTAGTACAACTCCCATTTCCTATTACATTTCGCATGGCTGAACTAAATCTACACTAACTCTCGTCTAATGTAAATACTGAGAGACTAATATACTAATTGCAGGGACCTTCTCTGCTTATGTATAAGTGTTTGCTTTAGGATCTATTAATTTTATTTGGGTTTCTTCATCTACTAAATCCCCGATACCGATCTTACTTTATGTTTTTAGCTTTGGTAGGGGGTAGGTTTAAAAACAGGGAGTCGATATCATTAGAAACATCACCAGATCCAAAGGTTTAGAAAAAAAAACACACAACCCATTAAAGTTCTCAAATGTCCACAACATAAAGAAAGATAAAATTAAGTCTAGAACATGTCATCTCCCATACTAGGCCAACATTACAAGTGAAAATGACCAATAACTGGGACAGGATAATGGAGAGGAGGAGGATAACCAGAGTGGATAAATGAGCGGAGGGTGTGGAGAAGAAGAGTGTGGTCATAGTCTGTAGAAAGGTAAAGTAGTATGAGGACAGATGAATGTCCTTTATATTTAGTGGAGAGGACAACAATTGTCATTTGCATCTGGAAGAGGCAAAAGCCAAGTTGGAGGTTCAGGAGGTTCTTACAATAGATCTTCTTCCTCCACCACAGCTTGAGGACTCCGTCACCTCATCCTCTCCCTCTTCTGAAACATTTCTGACTTATCTAACTCTCGGTTCCTGCTATGCAAACATCATCTCATCTACTTTCTTCTGCTCCTTGTATTCATCCACCCCACTACCATTGATTAAATAAATCCATGCGCTTTTCTCTTTTATTTCACTCAAATCCCTTTTGCCCATCTCCTACGTTCCTTATCCTCTAGTATCTACCTCCGTGACACCCATATCTTAAATCTATCCTTCGCTACTCTCCACCTCTCTAACTACTTTACTTCTCTATCAATCTCCTTCACTTTGCCTCCATATTTTCTCAGAGGTTTGTCTTGCCATCATCCTCTCTAAAAACTAAGTCAAACGAGGACACGAGGGAGACAAGTTTGGAGGTAGTGGTTTGTGGAGTTGTCAGTCGGAAGGGAAGAAGAATAGATTAATACAGTTGACCTAGAAAGATGAAAGGATAGTTTGGGAAGAGCCAAACATATCGCTCAGCTAGAGGAGAAAAGGACGCCCCACCACAATCTGGTCTAGTTACAGTGGGTGTAAGAAGTCATAGCAGTTGAGAACTACTGGAGAAGTGATAACAAAAAGGTTAAGGGACTTTAGAGATGGGAAAGTCGTGGATGGAGACAGTTTGGATTTTTTACAGTTAAAAGCCTGGTTCACCTCAAGCACAGTGGCAGGGTAATGGTATAAATCTGCCTATAGTTTGAGGAGAGGAAATTCCACAATGTATAGTCCCTGCAGGCGATTTGCAGCTTCTGTGGGCTTGTGAGACATTTGAGATTATGATTATTAATTTAAAAGAGCGAAAAACCACTTTAGAAGAATCATGGAAGTAATAATACAAAAAGCACCATACATACTGTATGCCATACTGGAGTATAGTATATTATACAGAAGGAGAAGAATAAGCAGGGGCCAGTCCACAGGAAGAGGGAGTAGGTACAGATTAACTGGGCCAGGTCTTGTCTGGGAGGTCTGAACCAATAAGAGGCAGAGCAATGACCCCTCCCATATTCCCACCAGTTCATGACCAAGCCCCCAGCTCGGCCACTCCCCTTTATGGCAACATGGCCCACTAGGGGGACACAGCCAGTCCAATCCCATCATTATTATTATTTATATAGTGCCACATGGGATCCGCAGTGCCCAGTTACAGAATTCATAAACAAGTAAACAAAACAAGAAAACAGTGACTTACAGTTCAGGACAATATAGGACAAGAAGAGGGTATATAAACCTTTCTGCATCAGTAGACGATAAAAAAACGCAGATGACTAAAATAAGTATTAGGGTGGCGTAAAACAGGGTGATTAGATGCCATCAAAGGAAGCATGGAGATGGTTTAATTAAAACTGGAAGAGCATATGAGGGCAGAGGGCCCTGCTAGTGAGATCTTACATTCTAAAGGGGAGGGGCAGAAAGACAGTGGTGAAACGAGTGGAAGAGGTGATCATGTAACAGTGGGTTAGGATGAGAGTTGGCTTGGCTTGGGAAAAAAGTGGGTCTTGAGAGCCCGATTTGTAGAGAAGTGGGAAGTCTGATGGTGAGAGATAGAGAGTTCCAGAGGTAGGGAGCGGCACGTGAAAACTCTTGGGAGGCAGGAGTGGGAGGAAGGAACCAGTTGGCAGGAGAGGCAGTGTACATTAGCAGAGTGAAGAGAATGGGTAGGTGAGTAGGGAGATATCAGAGATGTAAGTGAGTGAGGATTGGACGAGGGCTTTGTAACGGAGTGTGAGAAGCTTCAATTGGATTCTGAAAGGGAGGGGAAGCCATAAAAAAGGGCTTGTAAAAGAGGTCAATATTATGGAGTCAATATTATGTCTGTTGACATTCTACATATCGAAGAGTCATTCCGAAAACCCATCACACAATGAAGTCAAAACATGGCATCGAACAGAAGAGAGAAGACTGGGCATAATGCACTGTAAAAGTTACACTATAGCCCCCAAGTCACTGATTACCAGAGAAATGTCTTTACCCAAAGATAGTTGGCTTTAGTACACCAATGAGGAGAGAGAAACTATATCTTCAGGATGTAGCAATGGACAGATTTATCCAGTCAATGCAGTACGACTGCTGGTCTTTACTTACCATTAAATCTAGAACAAGTCACATTATCACAATGCACATGTGCAGCACACATAAATAACTGTAGCTATTTAATGTTCCTGCAGACAAGTACAAGGAATACCAGTGGACAGGCCTAAATGACAGGACCATAGAAGGAGACTTCCAGTGGTCAGATGGAAATCCCCTGGTAAGCTGTATATAGATGTATATAGTGGCAGCATTATCATTGACATGCACTGAAGATTCCTTTGAGGGTATGGTGGAGTGTGTTCTTTTAGAAGTCTAGAAAATAACATCCTACAGGTAACCCGTGGCTCTGCAACTGGCCAGAAATCCCAGCATTCCATACCAGATGGAGAGCACCAGGTGGCGCTAGTCTGCAGTAGACTGACCAGAGGAAGGCCACTATTTGTTGTTGCTGAGTTACCACACATCTTTTCTATTTGCACTGATAGTCCATTAGGTGTCTTCATGTCTGTTGGTAGAGCGTTGCTTTTTTTTCTTGCGTGTTGCAAGCAAGGACCAATTTGTTTTAATCTGCCCATATTTAATCTACATTTACTATGAAGTTTATTGGTTCTTATTTATTTATTTATTTACAGTTTCTTATATAGCGCAGCAGATTCCGTTGCGCTTTACAATAGTAGACAGTGATAAGACAAACTGGGTAACAACAGACAGACTTGGAGGTAGGAGGGCCCTGCTGCAAGCTTACAATCTATAGGGATATAGGGGGGAAACATAAGGACAGGCACCAGTAATAGCATAGCAGTTACAAGTCCAGAAGGAAAGCTATATAATACATAAGTGCCTCAGAGGGTTATGCATGTAGAACTTAAATATGATAGGCTTGCCTGAAGAGGTGAGTTTTCAGGGAACACTTGAAAGTTTGGAGACTGGTGGAGAGTCTTAATGTGCGTGGAAGGGCATTCCATAGGATGGGAGCAGCCCGATAAAAGTCCTGTAATAATGAATGGGAGCTAGTGATCCGTGCAGAAGAGAGACGCAGATCTTGTGTAGAGCGTAGTGGTCGAGATGGGAGATATTTTGTGATAAGTGCAGAGATATATGCTGGTGCAGTATGGTTAATAGCTTTATAAGCAAGTAGAAGTGTTTTATATTGAATACGGTAATATACAGGCAACCAATGGAGGGACTGGCAGAGCGGATCGGCAGACGATGAGCGTCTTGCAAGGAAGATCAGCCTAGCAGCAGCATTTAAAATTGATTGCAGTGGTGAGAGTCTGTTCTTGGGAAGACCAGTTAGGAGACTATTGCAATAATCAATGCGGGATATAATGAGTGCATGGATAAGAGATTTGGTAGTGTCTTGTGTGAGATAGGGTCGTATTTTGGATATGTTTTTTAGATGCATGTAACATGATTTGGAGACAGATTGAATGTGGGGAAGAAAGGACAGTTCAGAGTCGAGGATGACCCCTAAGCAACGAGCTTGTGGGGTAGGGTAGATTATCGAGTTGTCAACAGCGATGGAGATGTCAGGATGGTAACTGTTCTTAGTTGGCGGGAATATAAGTAATTCCGTTTTGGAAATATTGAGTTTGAGTTGTCGACAAGACATCCAAGATGAGATGGCAGAGAGACAATCAGAAACTCGACCCAAAACCACTGGTGACAACTCCGGGGTTGATAGATAGATTTGAGTATCATCCGCATACAAGTGATACTGAAATCCGAAAGAGCTTATTAGTTTGCCAAGAGAGGAGGTATAGATTGAGAAGAGCAGAGGACCTAAGACTGAACCTTGCGGAACTCCGACTGACAGAGGTAATGAAGAGGAAGTAGAGTTAGAGAAGCGAACACTGAAAGAGCGATCAGATAGGTAAGATGTGAACCAGGAAAGGGCTGTATCAATAAGACCTAGGGAGTGTAGTGTTTGTAAGAGAAGAGAGTGATCAACGGTGTCAAATGCAGCAGAAAGATCAAGAAGAATAAGTAGTGAGTAATGGCCTTTAGACTTAGCCGTTACCAGATCATTCACCACTTTAGTCAGTGCTGTCTCAGTGGAGTGTTGAGAGCGAAAACCTGACTGAAGTGGGTCTAATAGGGTGTTAGAGTTAAGAAAGTTAGTGAGGCGAGAGTAGACAAGTCTCTCCAGTAGCTTGGAGAGGCATGGGAGCTGAGATATAGGACGATAGTTAGAGAGAGAGTTAGGGTCAGAATTCTGTTTTTTTTAGAATAGGAGTTATCACTGCATGTTTGAGCAGAGAAGGAAAAGTACCAGTAGTAAGAGAGAGATTGCAGATTTTAGTTAAGGTTGGAATAATCACAGGAGATAGATTTTTAATGACTTGCGCAGGTATAGGATCGAGAGGAGAGGTAGTAGAGTAAGAGGATAAGAAGAGTGCGGAAACTTCCTTTTCATTTGTGGGCTCAAATGAAGAGAAAGTGCCAGAGGGTTCAGGTGGGAAAGAAAGAGGGTTAGAGGTTGTGGAAGAGCATACCATTTCATCTCGGATGTTATCAATCTTGTCCTTAAAGTAGGAGGCAAGTTCTTGTGCACTGATGGTAGCCGGTGGGGGAGGAGGGGGAGGGTACAGAAGAGACTTAAAGGTGTTAAAAAGTCGCTTAGGGTTGGTGGCATGAGAAGAGATGAGAGATTGGTAGTATGTTTGTTTGGCAGTGTCCAAAGCATTGCTGTAGGAGTAGTAGCTAGTTTTATATGCGAGGAAATCAGTCGTACTACGAGATTTGCGCCATTGGCGTTCTACTTTACGTGAATGATTTCGTAGTTGTCTTGTAGTTTTGGTGTGCCACGGTTGGCATCTAAGCCTACGCGGGGTGTAATGGGTAGCTGGAGCCACGTCATCAAGGGCTGTTTCAAGAGTCTGGTAGAGGTGGGAAACAGCAGAGTCAGGAGAGGTAAATGTAGAAATTAGTGAGAGCTGTTGTTGCAGGGAGGTGGTAAGTTGTGGAAAATTAATTGCATTAGTATTTCTGCGGGTTAGAGTAGGCTTGCATGATTTCAGTGTCAGTGAGCTTGGGGTAATGGAAGAGAGTGAGAGGGTAATGAGATTGTGATCAGAGAGAGGGAAGGGAGTGTTAGTAAAATCAGAGACTGAGCACAGCCTGGTGAAAACAAGGTCAAGGCAGTGGCCTTCCTCGTGAGTAGAGGAGTCAGACCACTGGGAGAGGCCGAGAGAGGAGGTTAGAGAGAGGAGTTTGGAAGCATGCAAAGATGGTGGACTGTCAATAGCAATATTGAAGTCACCCAGGATGACAGTGGAGATGTCAGAGGATAAGAAATGGGGGAGCCAGGCAGAGAAATCTTCTAGAAATTGAGTTTTGGGAAGCCCAGGTGGGCGATAGATAGCAGCAACACGCAGAGAGAAAGGGGAAAAAACCCTAATGGAGTGAACTTCAAATGATGTAAATGTGAGTGAAGGAGCAGATGGTAGAACTGAGTATGTGAAGTCTTGTGACAGTAATATACCAACCCCACCTCCTTTACAGTTACCAGGCCTGGTGGTGTGAGTGAAGTGGAAACCACCATGTGACAGTGCTGCAGGCGAGGCCGTGTCTGATTGTGTGAGCCAGGTTTCTGTAACTGCCAGCAGGTTGAATTTGTGAGAGATAAAGAGGTCATGGATGGATGTTAATTTATTGCAAACAGAGCGTGCATTCAATAGGGCACATTTAAGTTGTTTGGAGTGTGGTGGGAGGCAAGTGATATTAATGAGGTTAGCTGAATTTCTAGGCATACAACCAGTAAACTCTGAGTGGGACAGGTGGTTTGGGCCTGGGTTTGGTGATATGTCACCAGCTAATAAGATTCTTTCATAAAGCATTGGGAACAATGTTGTAATACCAGGAACCAGATACATTTTGGGTTCCAAACTACTCGACTCAGTCCTGAAGGACATGGTAACCAAACCCAAACATCAGATTTCCAGATCAGTAAGGTTCTAAGTCTTGTCACATGGGGGCTGATTAATCAAGCAGTGCAAACAGTGGAGAAGTTGCCCATAGCAACCAATTAGGTTTTGAGGAAACATCTACAAAATGATACGTATATATGCTGATGTGTTGCTGTAGGCAACTTGTCCACTGGTCCACTTCTTTATTCTTTTCACCGCTTGATACCTCTACCCCATAGACTTCTGTGAGGATGCATGGATGGGTAACTCTGAGGTGTGTAGGCTTCTGTTCTGGATCCTCCTTTCTCCTCAGTGTACCATACTTATGAGTCTCCATAGGACTCCAGTCAAAGAAGGCTTGATGCCAGATCTCAGAAGCTATTCTTCATTTACTAAAGGAATGACTCAGTTTCTTGATCAGGAAGTGAACAGGACGGAGCTAGTAATGACCAGAACTTCTGTAACAAACTCTCAAAGACTATGAGTAATGGAGCAGTGGACTCATTAGACTCCCTTATACCCCTTTCACACCGCACTTGTTAAATGGTATATTGCCGTTGTTTTTCCATTTTAAAATAGTTTAAGGCTGCAGTGGGAAAGCACCAGAGTTCATTTACCGGTGAAAGATAACCGGTATTTCAAAACGTTTAAAAAGCAGAGTCCTACACGTTTCAGAGCGGTTTTTTATGCAGTGAGAATGGCTCTGAAACGATATTTAGTAAAAACAACAGATTACAGACCTGTGATAGGCTGTCTGCCTTGAAACGTGTTCAGGGGATTAAACGGGTTGACTGATGTGAATGGTATTTAAATGGTATTTAAAACAGTTATCTACTGCAATGTGAAGGCTCAGACCCGTTTTAAATACCGTTTCAAAATACCGGTTTTTAAAACGTTTAGGCAGTGTGAAAGTGGTATTACCACTCTTGAAGACCCTTACCAGTTATACAACCCTGAAAACTCCTGTTCTTGAAATTATACGATCAGATCTACAGCTGTTGTACTGTATTTGATGAAGGGCACTATCTTACCAAAGGTCTACTGGTGTCACTATTACTTTTCTAGGCGCCCCTTATAGATAGCATTTACTAACTGCCTTTTATTCTCTGAACTTTTATTCTGGGACTTCAGCTCTATGAAAACTGGAACCAAGGGCAACCCGACAGCTACTTCTTGTCTGGCGAAGACTGCGTGGTCATGGGATATCACGATAGTGGTTCCTGGAGTGATGTCCCATGTAACTATCACCTCCCATACACCTGCAAAATGGGCCTAGGTAAGAATAAAGAGGAAACAGATGTGGAGCATATATATACCGTTGTGCTAATTATGTCCAAGGTTTCCCAGAAGGTTAAAAGTCAACACAATCAAGCTTGGAGGGCATAATTGGGCTGTGATGACCCCCCCTCCCCCTACCATGGCCTAGATAGACAGCTAGTTAGACTTGAGAAGGTTTTCATAGCATGTATCGCCTTTTATTCCCCTTTAAATTATGTGATCATGCCCTTTTGTGTTTGTTTCCCCTAGTGTTTTGCGGCATCCCTCCTGAAGTGGTCAATGCCACTACATACGGCAGACCGAAAACTAGGTACCAGATCAGCTCCGTGGTGGGATACCGCTGTGACGATGGTTATGTCCAACGCAACTCCCCTATCATCAAGTGCCAATCAGATGGTGTATGGGAGGAGCCGCAGATAAACTGCTTGCCTAGTAAGTAGAACATAAAGACTACATAACACACCTGCAGAACCATGTGTGACCACCAGGTGAAATGTAGAGCACTTCTGTTCAAATAATACATAAGTGTGCAAATGATATTACATTCAAACAAGGAATTCACTGTATTTTAGTACTATTACATTGGGAATTACATTACATTTTTTCTTTCAACACTCACTCAACCGAGGCCTTCTTCCTAGGCCTGCGGACCTTCTCATAACCTTACATAGCACGAACCTGAAAATTGATCGCAATTTTGCATTACCGCCGGTGTCTAACCCGATACCGTTGTAAAAAAATGTGCTAGGTATTCCGCTTCGACCCCCCCCCCCCCCCCCCCCCAGTGTAAGAAAAAAACCTAAGGCTGGGTACACATAAGATGACCTGGCTATCTAGCCTATGGCAGATGGGACGGAACCATATAGCATGCCGTCTGTACACACTGCATGGTCTGGTGAACAACCACACGATATATCGTTCCCCGCCACATCCAAATGCATGGGGTCATCAGCCACATCTTCAGATTGCGCTGCATGTACAGCATATATTTAGAAGTGACGGAAGACCCACAGGAGCGTGCAGTAGTGCATTTACTGTACAGTACATTTGACAGTTTGAATGATTTCTCTTTCCGTCCCATTGTAAATCAGGGAATCATTCAAAACAATTGTCCAGTGGTCTCTGTGTTTCCCAGTCATCTGCCTCACTTCTTTCCACACAACATCTATTCTGTGGTCACCCACCCATGGGTCACTGTGGTCCGTGGGTGAGACAGTGGGAAAGTGTTCAATTACCGGAACTTTCCTGCTGTAATCGGGACTGTTGGGAGGAACAGCTGGAGCCCCTCTCTTTCATTGTCCGATGCTCGCCAGAACGTTCCCACGGATGAGCGCTGGTGGAGAGGGACACCATTAGACTGGGACGCCCGAGCGTCTCACACGCATACGCATCCCAGTCAGTCGGCGGCTGGGCGGCGGGACCCTGCCCGTCTCCGCTTCAGGGAAATGGGCAGGGTTACTGGGGGGGCGCACGGTCATCGGGGCCAGCGATGGGGAGCTCCGCCTGAACAGGGTGTGCGAGCGTCTTCTGCGCGTGCCCCCTTCCAACAGCTGGCATGAGCTACGCTCTATCTGTATGTAGAAATCTTAATGATTGCAGGGGGTGAGACCACCCATACTTCTAAAAACCAAGATGAAAGTACAAAGGGACATCACAGAAGGGGCACTAAAATATCTACTGTCCATGCAAAGAATCATTTCATTCTTCTGTTTCATGACGTTTTGTTTTTACGCAGCACTACAGTGATGTGACACTGCCCAATGTCCTGTCTCCTCACTCCGACGGGGACCTGTGCTGTGCCCTGCGGCCGCAGAAGAGGCCTGGTTCGGCCAACGTGACTAAAGTTTCACCACAGGGAGGTGCTATATTTACCATTAGACTCTGCCCAGTTCCGTCCACTGCTGCCAGACTGCAGCATACAGTACTTTAACCCCTTCACTGCCACATTGCAAAGGAGGACAAATCGGTGACTGTTTATACTGGGCGGGGGGAATGTAGTGTTGAGTTAGTATCTAAGGCTGTTTTTAGATGAAAGTAGTGCTGGCTGCAATATCCCCTAACACACACACTGCATATATTCCCATCTCTTCTGGTTGACTCTGAAGAAATCCATGCCAGCCAGTACAACACCACCCTATATGGATTGCCATTCAGGTTCAGTCATTGCTCACAGGTACTGTATTCCAAACGGAATGGGATCATTCGTCAGACTGCATTTAGGTCTACAGTCATTAGGTCGACCCCACTAGGTCGACTGGCAGGAAGGTCGACCTGACTTAAGGTCGACATGGGCCAAGGTCGACATGAGTTAAGGTCGAATTTGCATAAAGGTCGACATGAGGAAGGTCAACTGGTCATAAGGTCGACATGGGTTTTTCACTGTTTTTTATCCGAATGTCGACACAGTCGACATGGACACAGTTGGCAATGAGAATCGGACCCTCACATCGCTCGCAATGCTTCGGGCACGGTGCCTCGCTGCGCTCGGCACACTATTTTATTCTCCCACCATGCCCTAGTGGATGGTAGGGCATGAAATACCGCCTGTCGGCACATGTCGGCTCAAAAAACAGTGAAAAACCCATGTCGACCTTATGACCAGTCGACCTTCCTCATGTCGACCTTTATGCAAATTCGACCTTAACTCATGTCGACCTTGGCCCATGTCGACCTTAAGTCAGGTCGACCTTCCTGCCAGTCGACCTAGTGGGGTCGACCTAATTCCATTCCAAACAACAGCCCTGATTGTCACTATAACATACATGGCCTTATTTGGAATTGGTATATCAGGAGGACCTGACCTAATTAGTCCCTGTCTTCCATCTGGCTGCATTGTGAGTGCCATTTTGACCGGCACCCATGGCACTTAACCCTTTCTCCTCTGATGAAAAAAAACGGGGAGTTTTATCAATGCTTTGAGAGAAAAGAAGCGGAAAGAGATAAAGTAGCTGCCAATCAGCTCCTCACTGCTGTGTTACAGGTTGTACTTGAAAAATGACAGTTGGGAGCTGATATTTTGAATTCCTTTCCCCATATTTATAGTAATGTCCATAAGGGAAGCGTCCACTGGATATACAACCCCTATTCAGTACCATTGTTCTAGAGTCCAAAGGGTAGGACTCTTCTGTATTATCAAGAGGCAGCTGCTCAATCTAACTCCAAACCACTCTATTTTACTGGCAGCTGATTGGCTGATACTTTCTCTCTCGTAGGCTTAGGAAATAGACCCCAAGGTACCAACCAATCAGCTCCTCACGGCCATGTTACAGGCTGTGTTTGTAAAAAAACAACAAGAGCTGATAGATTGGAACTTTACCTCTCCCCACTTCCTCTCTTCAAGCTTTGATAAATCTCCTCCTAAGTTGGGAGGTATGGTACCGGTAGGCTGCATTCTCACTTCTCTTGGTTCCGCTAACACCTTCCGCTTCCATTGTTCTTAGAAGACAAGTGTACTTGAATACTCCAGGTTTATGCTGTGTAGCACCTTGAAGTAGTTTGTGTGGACTCTGCAATGAATTTTGATACAATTTCTAATGAATGTTACACCACTGAGATAATACTGCAGGTTTGCAGGTAAAGCCACTGTTTCACATTAATACAGTATATGGCAAATGATGTATTACTGAGGGGGGAATAAATAAACTGTTTATATGCCCATTGTGTCTTTGGCCTCCTTTGCAGCAGTTTGTTATTGTAGGGGGAATCGCATCTATCAAAGAACAGATTGACCTCCCAACTGTCCCGTTTTTTTTTGGGGGGGGGGGGGAGGGACAGTCCTGCGTTCCACCCAGCGTGCCACGGGGGGGCAATTGGTAGCACTGCTCTGCAGACAGAGGGGATGGGGAGCATGGCCTTCAGCTCACAGGCCATGCCCCCACAGTGGGGAAAACAGGGTCATGGCCTCGCAGGAGCATCACAGGCATAGGCCACACCTCTTGTCGCTAGAACACAGCACAAAATTTGGGGCACACATCTTTGGTGCGCGCAGGGTCCCTATTTACTTGGTTAAAATTTTGGGAGGTATAGCTGGGTAGACATTCTCAGCTTTTTCATCTGTATCAGATTATATTTATCTAGTATACAGGCTGCTTTGCAATGTCCAATCGTTTTTAAACAGGCAACTCCTTGAAAAGACAAAAGCCCTGTCTATGGGGCCTAATTCAGAACCTATCGCAGTACAAATTTGTTCTCAAAATGGGCAATACCATGCTGCATTGCCGACAGTGCAGATGTAACACATACCCTCCAACATGACCCATTGCATTCGGTACACAATGCACTGCTCCTGGACTTCCCTCTTAAAGTATGATTGCCATCACCTGTGTGGAACTAGGTAATTGATGAGAAGGGTGTTTCAACTCAGGTGATGGCACTCCTACATTAAGAGGGAAGTCCAGGAACAGAGCATTGTGTACCGAATGCAATGGGTCATGTTGGATGGTATGTGTAACATGTGCAGAGAGAGAGTTATGCTGGCCACACATCAGACCAACTTTCCTCCAACCATCCAACTAGTTGATTGGATGGAATACAAATCTGGTACTGGATAGGAGGAAATGTAATTTGTAATGAAGTCATTTGTTTCCCAAATCTGAAAATGGACAACAACTGTCACTCAGACAATGTACTGTAGTTGGACCTATTTGATTTGAACAATTTCACTGAAGGTTTTTGTCCAGTCTCCTGAGTTTGTGAGCAAATTGCTTATTGGCATTTTCCCCCATACAGTACCAGATTTTCAGTCCAACCAACCAACTAGTTGGATGGTTGGAGGAAAGTTGGTCTGATGTGTGGCCAGCATTACAGTACATTTGGGTGAGATATTTTGTTTCTGTGCAGATTAAATACTGGCTGCTTTATTCTTACACTGCAATTTATATTTCAGTTTGCACTCACCCCACCCAAATCTAAAGCTGGGTATACACTAGTAGATATATCTGCAGAACACACGCACACACACACACACACACACAGAAGCCGGTATATCTTTAGCTATATCGTACATCGGCTGTGGTGCACAGCCGGCACGATATATATTTGAACCACACCATTCACAGATATATATCGATTGTACACAATGACCATTTGAACAGCCTTTAACACTCTCTGCATATATTATATTTGCCCCACATACAGCGTACATTGTTTTGTCCATTTGCTAAAATATGTGCTTATGTCCAGGTGTGAATATCCCCCTATGTCAGTAGTTCATCAGGATCCCCAAACAGGGCACATTTTCCAGGTCTCCACACAGAATCAGAAGTGAAATAATTAACTCCACCTGTGGGTCTTTTAGAATGTGTCAATGAGTAATGAGTGCACCTGTGCAGCTGCTGGGTAACCAGGGAAACAGGTCAGTGAGTAATTAGTAGTACACCTGTCTGTTCCGTTGCTGGGTAACATGGGCAAAAGGTCAGTGAGTAATTAGTCGTACACCTGTGCAGCTGCTGGCTGACCTGGAAAATGTGAACTGTTGGGAGTACTTGAGGTTGGGAAGACTGAGGTTGGAAACCACCGGCCTACACAGTATGTGATAAATCATACAACTGATATATAAAAAGAGTTTTCAATGTACTGTTATAGTGTAGTCCCTGCATTGCAGTACAAACAGTGCCATCTTGTGCACAAGAGCTGGTATAGCAGGGTTCCCAATCATCAACCAGAGTGCACAGGCATTGAGACAAATGTTCTGAACTTCTGATAAATCTAAAGCTGCCCGGACCGTCCGTTCTGTACTATGATGCCCCTTTCAGACCGCACTTTTAAAACGGTAAATTGCCGTTTTTTTACCGTTTTAAAACGGTAATGTGTGCGGTCTGAAAGGTCCAGTCCCACTTAACCGGTTAGAAAATGCCGTTTTTTCTAACCGGTTAAAATGCAGGGTCCTACCCGTTTCTGAACCGGTATTTTAGCGCAAAAATCGGCTCAGAAACGGTATTTAGGACCCAGCCAATGAGCTGGGTCCTAAATTCAGCACAGTGAATACTTAATGAGCGCTCATTAAGTATTTACAGCACTGGAGCCCCCCCCCGCGCGTGTCGACACCCCCCGCGCGCGTGTCGACGCCCCCCCGCGCGTGTCGACGGCCCCCCCGCGTGTCGACCCCCCCGCGCGTGTCGGCGCACCCCCCCGTGTCGACTTACCCCGTGCCGGTATCTCCGTTGTGGTTCCCGGCACTGCAGCTCAGTATGCTCGGAAAGCACTTATGAAAAAAGTGTCTTTCAGAAAATGGCTGCCCCCCATACGGAAGACAGTTTTTTTAAACAGGGTTTCCTATGGGGCAGCCATTTTCTGGAAGACACTTTTTTCATAAGTGCTTTCCGAGCATACTGAGCTGCAGTCCACAACGGAGGTACCGGCACGGGGTAAGTCGACACGGGGGGGGGCGCCGACACGTGGGGTGGGGGGGGCGTCGACACGCGCGGGGGGCGTCGACATGCGCGGGGGGGCGTCGACATGCTCTCTGTCGACACGCGGGGGGGGGGGGGGCTGCACGGAGGGGAGGGCTGAAGGCTGCACTGGCTTTGACCCTGTATTTGGAAAGTTTCCAAAAACGGGTCTGCCAGTGTCAAAAAATCGGCACTTAAACGGTAATATACCGTTTAAGTGCTGCGGTGTGAAAGGGGTTTTATCTGGCAGACCCGTTTTTGGAAACGTTTCCAAATACAGGGTCAAAGCCAGTTATGCGGTCTGAAAGCAGCATGAGATGCGCGCTCCCGCAGCATTGGCTTTGGCCCGACTTGTTGACACCACACACCTGAGACATTTATTTTAATGTTGAATGATAAAAATATAAGGAATGCTTTCAAAAATAGAAGTACAGTAATAGTTTATTTGTATCAGAAATCTAAAACAAATCAATATTTACCTTCAACAGAGCATCAGTTATTCCAGGTACATTTACCCAAAGTCAGGGAGTTTGTAGGATCACAGCCAGGTGTATTGGTGTGTAGTTTCTAGGAGAGTTTCAGGGAGACTTTAGCTGCTAGAAGAATGCGCCTTGCCACCGAGAGGGTGTGTCATGCTCCACACAGAGGGTGTGTCTATTTCACCTATGGGCGTAACTATTGCCATTAAGGGGTGTGACCTGCAATGGCAGGAGAAACTCTGACACAGGGAATGAGCCAAAATTCACATTCTGACACACAGGGAATTCTGTTATGCGGTGGTGTCTTCACAAATGCAAGTTCATCTCAGTTACTGCCTGCAATGGGGAGCCCAAAACTCTATAACAGGCAGCATCTGGGATGAACTTACAATTGTAAATACACCCCTCCCCCATCCCACTGCATAAAAGCATATACAAAAAAACAACAACCTGTGGACTCATCCCCCCCACATGCAGGGCATATACCCGCATTCTAATATTACTGTGCTGCTGATCTTCCTGCTGGCAGGCTCCTCAGATGCCGTGCGCGGGCGACGTCATGGCGTCACCCGCGCGCTGCATCACTGGAAACGCTAAAGCCTCACAATCTATCTTTTTGCAAGCACTGCAGTATACACACCACTATGATAAATTACACCAAGCCCCCCCCCCCACACCCATATTACAGCCAGTATACATCACCATATTACACACAGCCCCCCCCCCACACCCATATCACAGCCAGTATACATCACCATATTACACACAGCCCCCCCACACACACACCCATATCACAGCCAGTATACATCACCATATTACACACAGCCCCCCCCCACACACACCCATATCACAGCCAGTATTCATCACCATATTACACACAGCCCCCCCCCCACACACACACCCATATCACAGCCAGTATACATCACCATATTACACACAGCCCCCCCCCCCCACACCCATATTACAGCCAGTATACATCACCATATTACACACAGCCCCCCCCCCACACACACCCATATCACAGCCAGTATACATCACCATATTACACACAGCCCCCCCCCCCCACACACCCATATCACAGCCAGTATACATCACCATATTACACACAGCCCCCCCCCCACACCCATATTACAGCCAGTATACATCACCATATTACACACAGCCCCCCCACACACACACCCATATCACAGCCAGTATTCATCACCATATTACACACAGCCCCCCCCCCCCCACACCCATATCACAGCCAGTATACATCACCATATTACACACAGCCCCCCCCCACACCCATATTACAGCCAGTATACATCACCATATTACACACAGCCCCCCCCCCCCACACCCACACCCATATCACAGCCAGTATACATCACCATATTACACACAGCCCCCCCCCCCACACACCCATATCACAGCCAGTATTCATCACCATATTACACACAGCCCCCCCCCCACCCATATCACAGCCAGTATACATCACCATATTACACACAGCCCCCCCCCCCCCACACCCATATCACAGCCAGTATACATCACCATATTACACACAGCCCCCCCACACACACACCCATATCACAGCCAGTATACATCACCATATTACACACAGCCCCCCCCCCCACCAATATTACAGCCAGTATACATCACCATATTACACACAGCCCCCCCCCCCCACACCCATATTACAGCCAGTATACATCACCATATTACACACAGCCCCCACACACCCATATTACAGCCAGTATACATCACCATATAACACACAGCCCCCCCCCCCCACACCCATATCACAGCCAGTATACATTACCATATTACACACAGCCCCCCCACACACACACACACCCATATCACAGCCAGTATACATCACCATATTACACACAGCCCCCCCCACACCCATATCACAGCCAGTATACATCACCATATTACACACAGCCCCCCCCCCCCACACCTATATCACAGCCAGTATACATCACCATATTACACACAGCCCCCCCCCCCCCCCCACACACACACCAATATTACAGCCAGTATACATCACCATATTACACACAGCCCCCCCCCCCCACACCCATATTACAGCCAGTATACATCACCATATTACACACAGCCCCACACCCATATTACAGGCAGTATACATCACCATATTACACATTACCCCACATTATATATACACACCCCACTCCCCACATTATATACACCTCCCACATTATATACACCTCCCACATTATATACACACCCCACTCCCCCACATTATATACACACCCCACATTATATACACCCCCCCACTCCCCCACATTATATACACCCCCCACATTATATACACCCCCCACTCCCCCACATTATATACACACCCACATTATATACACACCCACTCCCCCAGTATACACAGCACTCACCTGGCTGTGTTGCTCCAGCCTGGAAGGTGCAGTGTGCAGTGTGGTGGGGAGGCAGCTCACCGCAGGCTCAGTCAGAAGCTGCCATGAAGAGCAGGGAGAGCTGGCCTCACGGAGCTCAGTCAGGGCGGGATGTATTAAAATACATCGCCGCCCTTCGCGCCCCCCCCGCCGCGATGCCGCCGCATATGTACTAACATATGCGGCTGGCATCGCGATGCGGTGACGGAGGCCCCCCGCGATACCTGGAATGTGGTGTGCGGGGGGTCTCCGTCACCTCCCAGCCGGCTTCTGCAGTTTTCACGCCGGGGACAGCTAAGCAAGCTGTCCCCGGCGCTTCCTCCTCCCCCTGCAGCCGGAAGGACGTCCGGCTGCGTTGCTAGGGGGAGGAAGGGCTTACCTTCCGGGGTCCAGGAGGACCTGCAAGAAGGTAAGCCCAAGGGAGGGGGGAAAGGGGGGGTCGGCGAGGCGGCGGGGTTGCGGCGACGCGGCGGGCGGCGAAAAGAAGCCCATAGGCTTCTATAGGGTATCGCCACCCAAAGGTGGCGATACCCTGCCCTGCGGTGACGTGGCGAACGGGTTTTAGTACATAGGAAAATGCGGTAAAACGGGGGTTTTACCGCATTTTCCCTTTAGTACATCTCGCCCTCAGAGTGGTGGGCGGGGCCAGCCTCCGGGAAGTAGCAGAGCTCTGACTGAGGGCAGTATTCAATGAGAAAAATTCTCCGTGTTTTATGGAGAATTTTTGCTTTTTTCGCCCTGGACGGAGCATTTTGCTCTCCAAAAGTGAACCACCCTATTCAATGTGAAATATTCGCCGTCTTTCTAAGTGATTTTCGCCGTCTCTCTCCGTGTAGAAATTCTCCATCTTTTGATGGAGAGCTGAAATGTGAACTTTTAATCTAAAAGGTTTTTTTTTGTAATTTTGGTGTAAAAAAATCAGTTTTTTTTTTCTGTGAAGGGGCATGTTATTTTTATTTATGTGCTTATAGCACATGAATATATATTTAATAAAAAAATTTTTTTTTTTTTTTTTTTTACACAGTGCAGCCAGCCGGAGCGCTCGAGCCGCTCATTAGATATTCATATATTCACTGCACCCAATGCACGTTTGGGTGCAGTGAATACTGGGTCCCCCGCTGGCTATAGGGGGGGCAGCCTGTGCTGCCTGGGTCCCGGGGGGGCCCCCTACCCTCCACATATGTTCTGGGGCATCCAGGGAGACTTTAATCTCCCTGGATGCCACCGTCCCACGGCTCCCTGTCAGCTCCCTGCCGCGGACGCTCGTCCGCTGCAGGGGTTAAGACTCGCCGCGAGTGGCGGCGAGTCTTAAATACGTTGAATAGTGGGAGCAGGAGGCTCCGGAACACGGCGAGTGCATGGCGAGAGAAAAAATCTCTCGCCATGCACAGAGAATTTTCTACATTGAATACTGCCCTTCGTGTCAGCTCTCTCTCCTCTCTGCTCCTTCCGATGCCCAGTCACAGTCACACAGTGACTTTCTGTCAGCAGGAGTATTACAGGTTTTACAGCAGCTCAGCCACCGCTACCCTGTGGTGGCCGGCTGCGAGCCCCGACCCCACCATTTCCAGACGTGCGCACTCTGGAACGCTGTGGAGGGGCCCCAAAAACAGGGAGGAAAGGGGGGTGTGCGGGGCAGCGGGAGGCTCCTGTAAAAATCGGAAGCCTCCCGCTAAATGCGGGAGGGTAAGCAAGCCTGGCACACGGTTGCCCTATCTGGGTTTCGATTTCTGCTGTCCCGGGAGCGCAAGGTCAAAACCTGTGCGATCTGCATGCGAACCCGATGCGTTTTTGACTATATAGTCAAAATTGTATACTGGATTGTACCGTGTGTACACACCATAAGATTAACAAATGATACCAAACAGGTGATTGGATCACAGTCATTATCAGCTGTTTGGTGTGATAGGTTAATCACGTACCTGTCTATAATCCTGCAAACTCCCTGACTTTGGGGGTTATTCCGATTGCTGATGTTTTTCGTCTGCGCAGGCGCATTTCTGTGCATGGGCGTTAGGCGTGGGGTGGTGGCCAGCATTTCGTGGGCTTTCCCATAAAATCGCTGGGCGTTATCATGTTAATCCCCCGGTGACACGGGTGGGGCAGCTGCCTGCCAGCTTCCCACACAGGGCGCCCGCAGATCAGAGACACCATAGAGTTGTCACTGGTCTGTTAGCACTGGCATACCCTCCAACATCTGAGGGGGAGAAATCGGTACACAATCACAAAGGGGGCGTGGTCGCTGGAAAAGGGGGCGTGGCCAAGCCCCCTTTCCTATACTTTAATGGTATGGAGGAGGGTATAAACCTGGCCGGGGCCGGGGAAGTACACATTATACACCTGTTGTATAGTTACTCGTTAATAATAACCATACCTGGTGCTTTATAATGGCTTCTACTCTCACGCCTGTCTGACAGCTGCACTGTTTGCATTGCTTAGTAACACGAGGCGCCATCATGCGGCGTGATGTCACTAATCAGCGCAACCCTGAAGTGCTGTGAGCCAGGAGCAGCAGCGCACTCACATGGTTTTAGTTAGAAATGTAATCAATAATTAGCAGCAGCACATGTCACATGTGCAAATTACCTTACCTGCCCTGCCCCACGTCCCCGCCCAGCGTCGTTCCTCTTCTGCTGCATTGTTTGTCCCTGCGCAGCGCACACTCCACACAGGCTGACATTGGTCCCGCTGCAGCCTATCCCTGAGCACCCTGAGCAGGGGGAGGCGGGCCAGCCGCGTTCCCCAGTGGGGCACCTCGGGATTTGCAGTCCTTTTTGGTGGCCTCAAGCTCCCGGCTGAACAGATGGTAGTATGTATTATACTACAATTCCCAGAGTCCCCGCGGCTGAGAGAGAGTTGAAGGTGTCTGTCAAGCGCTGCACTTCAGTGCAGGTAAAAATCGGTACAATCGGTACAGATGGTTTTAGCCGGTACAGGCCGTTAAAAAACGGTACTGTACCGGCTAAAACGGTACAGTTGGAGCTATCATTCGATGGATGCATGGATCATGGCGTGTGAGGGGGGTGGCGGCACTGCGCCATGCAGCGTTGCGTGTGGACCAGAATAAGGTCCTTTGTGCAAGTGTACCTGGAAGGAGTGGTGCTGTTTTGAAGGCAGAGGGGTGATCACCCCTTATATTACTTTGCTTTACATTTCTCTTCCGTTCATTTTGTTAACTGGTACAAATAAACTATTAACATGATTTGTGAAAACATTTCTCAATTTGCAGAATTTTTTCTACTCCTGCCTAAAACTTCTACCCAGTAGTGTGTGTGTGTGTGTGTGTGTGTGTGTGTGTGTGTGTATACCTGCTGTATATCATCTGTATATATGTCTAGCCATTGCTCCAGGAAATTAACATGAGTTAATTTGTTTATTAATGGCATTTTCTCCCTGAAAGAGAGGGTCACGAAGGCAACCATGGACGAGACACTGTGGTCACTTTAAGGGGCGTGCCAGCCTGGCATGTCAATAAGTCTCTCCCACCACAGGGAAATAAATTGCTCCACCTTTCACAGCCATGAAGCCCCACCTCCAGGATCTGATTGGCCTGCACCCCAGTTATTAATAAAGCAGGGATGACCAGGGCAGTACGGACGGCGTAATGGTTAGCATTACTGCCTCACAGAACTGAGGTCATGGGTTCAATTCCCACCATGGCCCTAACTGCGGAGTTTGTATAGTCTCCCCGTGCTTGCGTGGGTTTCCTCCGGGTACTCCGATTTCCTCATACACTCCAAAAATATACTGGTAGGTCAATTGGCTTCCAACAAATTTAACCCTAGAATGTCTGCGTGTACATGTGGTAGGAAATATAGATTGTAAGCTCCACTGGGGCAGGGACTGATGTGAATGTTCAAATATTCTGTTTAAAGCGCTGCGCAATATGTATGTGCTATATAAGAAACTGTAAATAAATGAATAATGGTTCCCATGCCGATGCTTTCATACCACCAAGGTTAACCATCAATGGTGACTATTAATGGTTAACCCCAGTGGCGTAAGTTAAATATTGGTCCCCTCCCCCCCCCACACACGCACACACACACACAACCACACACACCACCTTATATAAATATATGTATGTATGTATGTACAAACACAGGGGGCCATCGCTAAGGGACCCCAGTTCACTGCAAGTCCTACACTAACAACTGGTTTTCATTGGAACCTGGCCACTGCTTGCACATCATAGCTAAAATTGTTAGTGTAGGACTTGCAGTGAAATGGGGTCCCTTGGCGATGGGCTGCAAGCTTAAATGCATTGATCAATCCATGAACTAAAACCCCATTATTTATTTAATTGATTATTTGAATGTTAAGGTGAGTCAGTTTGTTGTAGTGAGTGCTGGGCCCCCTGTGTTTGTATTTACTAGAGTGTGTGGTCACAGGCCACTGCACCCCATCCTGGGAAGTGGGTGCTGTTTGCACCCCATTCTTAGGAATGGTGAGTGTGTTGGTACATCTGTATCTAGATGTATGTATGTATGTATGTATGTATGTCATCTATAGTCCTGCAGGGAGGGGGAGTCATCCACAGAAGCAATATCTTTGGTGATGGGTGGGCAGCGTACACAGACCCCTATCTGAACGCCCACAGGGCACTCCCTGCATCTGAGGAAGTGACTTTATAATTCTGCACTTCAGCACTGGCGAGTAGCGCACAGCGCAGCAGCAGCAATGGGAGAGATCTGCAGATATGTTAGAAATACATGATATATCACAGGTTTTATTGAAAAAGCAGCACTAAGAAAATCATAATAATATATATTTATTTTTTGTCAAGCCTTGGTTGCAGTTTATTCATGCTTTTCCGTATTAAACAAGCTTTGTATGTACAAATAAATACTGGGACCATTAACAAGATGGCACCAAGATGCTGGTGGTCAGAATCTAACTCTAAGTGCCGCCCCCCTGCAGCATAACCCTAACAGTACCCCCTTAGTGCCTAACACTCTCCCCTAACCCCCCCCCCCCCGCAACATAACCCTAACCGTACCCCCTTAGTGCATAACACTCTCCCCTAACCCCCCCTCGCAACATAACCCTAACCGTACCCCCTTAGTGCCTAACACTCTCCCCTACTCCCCCACCTAACCCTAACCGTACCTGCATAGTGCTCAACTCTCCCTTCTTAGTGCCTAACACTCTCCCCTACCTCCCCGCAACCTAACCCTAACCATACATCCTAAGTGCCTAACCCTCTCGGATACCATCTAAATGTTGCGTATCTTAGTTTTTTTTAGCTCAAATGTTATATTGTGCTGTGCTACATTCTAATTTATTGCTGTGTTATTATAAAAGCTGGTTAGGCTGCCATTGGGAAAGCACAGACACTGATATACTATTGATCCATACAGATAGTAGACAAATGTTAGTATGTCCCAACCACAGATCAAACATGGACACGTTCAAACTTTACGATATAAAAGAATCAGACTTTAACTCCACTGGCCTAAACCCTTGTTCCCTGTGTTGGTCATCGACTTCCAACGGGTTATGACGTGTTGACCCGGGCAAAGAAGTCTAGAGTACTGTCCACCTGCAATTTGTAGCAGGTGACCTCTACTGTGCTAAAGACTTGCCCTAAGTTTGTGCGTAACAAAACACACCATACAGTCTTTCTTCCTGATTGGGGAAACCAAAACTCCTCACTCCTGGATCCGTCAGTCCCCCGCACTTCTCCCGTGGCTCCGTGATTGGAAAGCGGACGCTGCCGTCTGATAACCAGCCTCCATCACAGTGATCCAGGCCAAAGAATTTCCATGCAGCGTACAACTGTCCGACCTTGGCGACTTCGGCCTCGCGGGAACGGCAGGCATCAGACGCTTCTCTGAAGTTCAACGGGCCGTGGACAAAATAGACACGTCCTGCAAACATGACATGTTAATAGATTTGTAGAAGGGAACTGTGGAGATAATGATTAATGAGGGTGCTGGTAAACCTTTTTGGAGGGGTACGAAATGTGCTCTTCGATGACATTAGTATAAATCAGCTCTACTACCACCTAAGGTAACAGAAGGGGCTGATCAGGAGAACCAATCAGAAGGCTCAATGTCTGAGATTATGGCTTCTTATTGGTCCTTCCTTTCATGGTTTATTGGGGAGGGGCAGAATAAAAATTGTCCAAGTGGTAGTGCGGATTTATTTAAAAAGTAGTAGAAAAAGTTGTCTCCAGTTTAATTTTAATATAACTTATTTTCATCAATGTGACCGCTATGGGATATTTGTAAAGACTGTACGATATACTTAACAGAAATTGAATAAATCTAGGTGCTTCAAACACAAAAACGAGATCGGTCCATCTGAATAATGGATACACTAGCAAGTGAAAAAATAAACACATTGAAGTGACTGCTGTGAATTCAGAGTCCGTTATAGTCGTGTGATGTTGGCTCACAACCCCAATAGCAATTACAGATAAGATAATGAACCAGTCTTACATTTGATGATGAACACTTTGTTCCTGGGGTTAGTGATTGCTTGTGTAAGGGTACAGTAGGTAAATGTTTAAGAAATTATACCCATATCAGTCCTTTGCCAGAACAAGATAATAAAACTCTGCTCTGACGCGTTTCATTGTAGACCTCCTCAGGTGATTCAGTAATTATGTAATTAAGTAAATAAGCAGGATATTGTGTATGTTACTATTTTTCCATAGTATTATTATTATTTTAATATATTAGCACCTTCGCCTTATGTAATATACCTAACGGGGACTAATTGTTGTATTTGAATCAGCTAATTGTGTTACTCTAATCATGTCTACAGTTGTTACTCAAATTACATCTAGAACCCTCAGTCTAGGCACCCAAGGCATCCCTTAAGTAACTCTAAGCTCTATCTCCATACCTTACCCATTCTATATACTGTATGTGGTTATGTGGCATCCCAGAATTGGGGGTACCCTTGTCTTTATGCCACAGACTTACTGGTGGCCAGCACTAACTATGTTTGTACATAACTGCAGCCCATGCTGCTCCCAGGAACTGTTACAACTTGTGCTTCAGGTGTTAGCTCCCTGTACTATGTTGCTAGGCAACCACCCTGCAGTCTACACAGGAGGAACGTTAGGACCCAGCAAGGTGCTGGGAGAAAGCAGGAAGTTGAGCCCTGCCTGTTGCTGGGCAGATTGGAGTGTAACCAGTTTGCTGTGAGCAGTGAGAGGAACCAGGAAGGCAGTCAGCAGAAGTGTGCCTGAGAGTAAGGAGTAAGCAGCACGTTACGCTGGGCGTGCTGAGGAGGGTGGTGAAGAGTGGAGCAGAGGCAGGACAGAGCAGCCAGAGAGAGACTTCTGCAGCAGCTTCCCAGTGGTGATTGATGGTTGGGAGAGAGGGAGAGAGAGCCTGCAGCCCACACTCGTGTAGAGACGCCATTCACACAGCAGCAGTGATTGACAGCAGGCAGACCGGCCTGCAGGGAGACGTGACTGACAGGAGTCAGCAACAGCACCCGGTGTGCAGGTACCATACTACCACTCCACACTGACACTGTCCTCCATTTCACGCCACAAGTTAACCCAGCACAACACCATTTTTAGCCTGAGGCACAGTCCACCTTGCAGTGACTGCCTTTACCATCACCCTTTCAGTTATTGGAAACCTTTTGAGAAGTAACCCCAGTGTTGGCATTGTGCCAGAGCTCAGGACATAACTTGCCTTGGATTACAACTCCTTGTATTAGCTGTTACTTCAATTTACGGTGCACCTAGGCCAAAAGGTACCTAGGACCAACAATAGAACTGCGCAGTTCAGGGACTTACTCTTTCGCCACTGGACAATTATTGTTAGTGATATATGGTTTAATATGCTGCATATTATTGTCAGTCATTTAAATGTCATTACAAATCTTTTGATTGAGGGTTGGAATTGTTTGCACTGTAGTCTTATGACATTGGTGACGCAGTATACCGTGCGAGTTGCGGTCCACAGAGGTTACCTGTGGCCCCATTGCGCACGATATCTTCTTGACGGAGTATCTTTATTCTTCCATCTTTACCTGAATTCATTGTTAATAACAGTGCATTGCATTTGTTGCAGCGTATTGTGTGAAGTGTGGCCTACCTGTGCCACAGTGGCCCCATCGCACACAATATCATAGAAGGGAAACTGTCCTCATTCGTAAACTGTTAATTGTCATTATTGTATTGTTTAATTATTTCATAGCGGTGATCCACGGTCCTTTTGCTACTAAAATAAATCCTTTTGATCACCGTCCTCACGTGTGGTGACCATTCTGTGTGGTTGTGTTGGGGTATTGTCTTCCCGTGGTGCCTTTGTCCCTCCGCCCTCTGAATTGCAGGCGAGTGAAGCAGTGCCGAGAGGAGAACAGGAACATCAGGTAACGGTCACACACCTGCACGCAGTCTGACAACATCACACTTGGCGTCCGCGAACAGGATTCAATGATGTCGGACTCGGACCAATCGGAGGCGCCCACATCAACCAGAAGGAGGAGACGACTTCCTGCATCACCTGGGGAAGGAAATCCAGCGGCACCAATCACCATGCCATACTACTTTGGCGCACCCTGGGTACCGACATACTCGGGAAACAACACCCCAGGGACGCACACGCTGAAGGAATTCAAAAATCGGATACTTTCCATGACGCAGCTGTACCGGCTCGGCAACAAACAAGCGGTAGAAATACTGGTGGGGCAACTGAGAGGCCCAGCACTACGTGAAGTAAGAACGTGGGAGGCCGATGAAAAAGAAACGGCAGAGCAAATCTTTGAAAAGCTGCGGGAGATCTTCGA
This sequence comes from Crinia signifera, assembly GCF_055691185.1. NCBI lineage: Eukaryota > Metazoa > Chordata > Amphibia > Anura > Myobatrachidae > Crinia > Crinia signifera. Next base: position 12,048,825 of record NC_139228.1, on the reverse strand, counting down.
ATCAAAGACAATAGCAGATTTGAAGAGCCGCCTGTACTCAAGAAAACAGCGACCGAATGAACCTCTGCGGGAATATGCGCTAAGCTTACAGGAAGCCATGAAGGCCATACAGCTGAGGGAAAAGACACCAAAGGAACAGGTGGATGAAACATTAACCAACCTCTTCATTGAAGGAGCGTGGGAGGAGGCGGTCAAGTCCCAATTGCGCATGTGGAGGCGACAACAACCTGACAGCTCCTTCGCCAAATTTAAGGAGACTGTCCTACAAATCCTGGGCATGAACCAGAGTGGTCGGGATGAAGATGAGGACTCAATAGAAGGGGAAGCCTGCTACCAGGCCCCAAAAGGGCAAATCACAGACGCCCTATACCCGAACAGAGCAGTTACCCAACAGGCACAAGCCCCCGCAGAACCGAGCCCACTCGAAGTGCTGACCCGCCAGATGTCCGAATTAACGCGTAATGTGACGCGCATGTCGCAAAAGCTAGAAGACTTGGACAGAAATCAAGAAAGAAACCGACGCAGAAAATGGCGTCAAGATCGTGACACAAGGAACCGTCCGTGGCGGGAGGTGACCCGAGAATCGAACCGACAATCCACCAACAAGTATGATCTACAAGGCCGACCAATTTGCAGAAGGTGCCACGAGAGTGGGCACATTGTGAGGTACTGCCCAAACGCCACCTCCAGACAAGAGGATCCCGAGGCAAGAGACAGACTTTCAAGAGAAGCCCCAAAAACAATAGGGCAGAACCAAGTCCGAGTGAATGTGCCATCCGACGCTGTGGATTGGCGAATCAGAACGAGAAAGTTAACAGGCCAAGTGATGTGGTTTAACGTAGCACGTGGCTATGGAATTATCCGAAGAACAGATAATGGGAGAACCGTATATGTCCACTATACGGGCATCCAGAAGACCCATCGGAATGAATGCTTCCGGACCCTAGCAAATGGAGAGTGGGTCGAATTTGAAATGGCAAGTGGAAGGAGAGGCGTCAAGGCCATTAACGTGACAGGCCCCGGTGGTGCTGCGGTAAGAGGCGACAGAGACACAGGTCAGAGTGAACGCCAGCGCTTCACGCATCACTGTGATGACCCACACAGCCACCGGCCATATGGTCAGCAGAACCAAAGGGAAAGAAGACTACAGGAAGGTCTTGGCGAGACAGACAGGCCTAACATGAATTCTCCGCAACCTGAGCAGATGCCCAGACCACCAGAACCTAAAGTCCCCAGGAAGAGGGAATGGCTGGAAACGAGCCAGAGACCAGTCGTGATGACTCAGAGTGAAACAGAGCAGCAGTGCATGGAAGGTGTGGTTAGGCCACAATTTTCTCCAGAGCAGAAGCGTGCTGCTACACAGGGAATGGAAGATGCAGATAACGGAGAAGCCAATCCTCGACTGACAGATGTTGAAGCAACAGACCGAGGAAAGGGCAGTGAAACCGTGCATCACGTGGCAGCGGAAGAGAGGATGGACCGCATGGAACCGAAGGGCTCAGAACCCATTATGCCACTGTCTAAACCCAATGTCCCTACAGAGAACCTAAAGGAAGCTGAGAAGGCCGAAGCCCAGCCTAAGGAAGAGAGGCCCGGTAGCGAGTATGAGTATAAAACGATTTCGAGTGAAAAATTCCTATTCTTGATGCAACAGGCCATCAACAGGTCCAAGAAAAGGCAGAGAGAGGAAGCACGTGCTCAATGCCGACCGCATGCAGTGATTTAAGGTGCAGTCGAAGAATACTGTTGAAGGGGAGAGAAGACTTGCCTGAGGCGGAGGAGCAGGGAACCCGGGGGGACATGCCTCTGCACAACCCAGGCCCCATAGTTGACAGGCTTTTACCAGGCTTAGGTAACCCGCCCTGAATGTAATTGTAAATGCTTTAATGTATGGATGTAAGGCAGAAATGTAGAAATGTTTTACAGTTTATAGGTAATGTTATCTTGGAATGCTTTGTTTCTAAATGAGAGACTGTAACAGGACATTTGTTACTTCAGCCGCCATGCCCGCGGACGGGCATTCTTCCAGCAGGGAAGCATGTGGCATCCCAGAATTGGGGGTACCCTTGTCTTTATGCCACAGACTTACTGGTGGCCAGCACTAACTATGTTTGTACATAACTGCAGCCCATGCTGCTCCCAGGAACTGTTACAACTTGTGCTTCAGGTGTTAGCTCCCTGTACTATGTTGCTAGGCAACCACCCTGCAGTCTACACAGGAGGAACGTTAGGACCCAGCAAGGTGCTGGGAGAAAGCAGGAAGTTGAGCCCTGCCTGTTGCTGGGCAGATTGGAGTGTAACCAGTTTGCTGTGAGCAGTGAGAGGAACCAGGAAGGCAGTCAGGAGAAGTGTGCCTGAGAGTAAGGAGTAAGCAGCACGTTACGCTGGGCGTGCTGAGGAGGGTGGTGAAGAGTGGAGCAGAGGCAGGACAGAGCAGCCAGAGAGAGACTTCTGCAGCAGCTTCCCAGTGGTGATTGATGGTTGGGAGAGAGGGAGAGAGAGCCTGCAGCCCACACTCGTGTAGAGACGCCATTCACACAGCAGCAGTGATTGACAGCAGGCAGACCGGCCTGCAGGGAGACGTGACTGACAGGAGTCAGCAACAGCACCCGGTGTGCAGGTACCATACTACCACTCCACACTGACACTGTCCTCCATTTCACGCCACAAGTTAACCCAGCACAACACCATTTTTAGCCTGAGGCACAGTCCACCTTGCAGTGACTGCCTTTACCATCACCCTTTCAGTTATTGGAAACCTTTTGAGAAGTAACCCCAGTGTTGGCATTGTGCCAGAGCTCAGGACATAACTTGCCTTGGATTACAACTCCTTGTATTAGCTGTTACTTCAATTTACGGTGCACCTAGGCCAAAAGGTACCTAGGACCAACAATAGAACTGCGCAGTTCAGGGACTTACTCTTTCGCCACTGGACAATTATTGTTAGTGATATATGGTTTAATATGCTGCATATTATTGTCAGTCATTTAAATGTCATTACAAATCTTTTGATTGAGGGTTGGAATTGTTTGCACTGTAGTCTTATGACATTGGTGACGCAGTATACCGTGCGAGTTGCGGTCCACAGAGGTTACCTGTGGCCCCATTGCGCACGATATCTTCTTGACGGAGTATCTTTATTCTTCCATCTTTACCTGAATTCATTGTTAATAACAGTGCATTGCATTTGTTGCAGCGTATTGTGTGAAGTGTGGCCTACCTGTGCCACAGTGGCCCCATCGCACACAATATCATAGAAGGGAAACTGTCCTCATTCGTAAACTGTTAATTGTCATTATTGTATTGTTTAATTATTTCATAGCGGTGATCCACGGTCCTTTTGCTACTAAAATAAATCCTTTTGATCACCGTCCTCACGTGTGGTGACCATTCTGTGTGGTTGTGTTGGGGTATTGTCTTCCCGTGGTGCCTTTGTCCCTCCGCCCTCTGAATTGCAGGCGAGTGAAGCAGTGCCGAGAGGAGAACAGGAACATCAGGTAACGGTCACACACCTGCACGCAGTCTGACAACATCACAGTTACTTTTGGTTTAAATCCAGATTCTAATTAAACTTCATGTGTCGTGGAAAACCAAATTGAAATCAGAGGTATTATTTTAAAATACTTGGTGTTTAATTAACACATATTTAATAATGGTTTTACTCAATCTTACAGTATATGTACTCCACCTTTATATTCCTTTAGGTGTGAGAATTTTATCCATGACCATTTTTCTATAGCAATTAATGTGTTTTTGCTTCCACAGTCCCTGAACAGGTGGAACTCAGAAATAATTACTATACATGTCATTATTTGGGGGGGTGGGGTTCAAATATGTGTGACAGGTATACGGGGGTGTTGTATGGATGGGACAGCAATGGCGGATTACGGGGGTGAGGCTCAGAGGGGTCAGCTTCACCTATCTTCCAATGTGACATTGATTATTGGTGCTGAGCATCGGGTGCCAAGGAACACTGACTGCACAAGTGTGCAGTCCATTACTAGGAGTTGGCTAAGTCCCATGAGACTTTGCACAAGAGGTCAGACGCTGAGATGCTTGTGCTGATCTCTGATTGATGGAGCTCATCAAATGCTTTTCAGGCTCGAGGAGGACAGCAGCAGCCTCATTATGGGAGGGTGTTTAATCAAAGGCAGTGCTGAGCTGGGAGGTCTCCTACAGAGCAAGGTACAGAGGGACAAAAACAGGCTTTCCATGTGGTGTACATATATTCCCCCCCCCCCCCCCCTGCAGTTGCCCATTGTCTATTGATCCTTTAACCTGAGCCCCTTATGGGTACTTCCCCATTAGAGCTTTCAGATTATCAGCCTGTTGTACATCCTAGATCCCACAAGACACCTAATACCAGCAAGCATCTCTAAATACATTGGAGTACCGTTAAAAGCTGAAGTGAAGCAGAAGGCGTCATATCTGTCCTTTAGTTTGTCTTTGGGGCCATAGTTGCGTATTCCAGGTGGTAGAGCGCCCCCACATGGTTCCCGTGGGACAATGACTGGATAATGAACACTTCCCTTAAGCAGCCATCCAGCATTGCACCAATCCAGACCGTCCGTCCAAGCTGGGAATAAATGAGCACTTAGTCAACGCCTTTATAATACTCATTCCTGAATTAGTGCAATTGGATGGCGTGTTGTGTTATATCTCAGTCTACCGGTTGGAGACAACCCTTACCTTGGTAGAGTTGGGATAAAGTGGCCAGTCTTCCATCTTGCTCTTCACAAACTTGATATGCCTCGATGTAATTGAAACGGTAGCGCCCCACTCTGGACTGATATGGAAACACTACTCCTAATGTGGGTGAAAAAAAATTGTGCTCATCTAGGGTCAGATAATCTTCTTTACTGTATATCAATTGTCATCGCCTGCATGTCTGTGTTTGGTTACATTGGTTCTAGTGGCAGGAATGGGGGTCTACCACAGAGTATATCAGGAGATTAGTGATCTGCATTCCTTAATGAGGACCGGGTTGCATTCCCGGATGTGGGGAGGAACGTGGAGGCAGTAGAAGGTTACTGGTTGATGGCTACGGTATATATAAAAAATGCAATCTCAGAAATGAAGGCTGTAGATTAAGAATTTCTTCCCAACATCCTCCACAATCACTAGAGGTATCAGACATTTATTTCTGCCCTCCCAGGAATTACTAGATGCCGGTGCTTTCATCTTCTACCTTCCTTATAGCATTTATAGGCCGTGGCTGCAGATGGGGTTACAAACATTGGGCAATAAAATAGGAGTATTCTTCAAATTGCAACTGAGAGTAGAGGGCAAGACGAAGAAGCCCTCGGAATTCGACATTACAAGTGACTGCATCTGAACACAGCCCGAGCTGTGATGATGATGATGTCTTGGTTTGACGTTCCTCCTCCTTAGCATTTTTCCACAAATATAGAATTAATAGAACCAAACTAACAATATTAGGGCATTTCCTGGAATTAAATAAAGCAAAAATCCCTAAATGTTAATAAGAAGCAAATGTTACAGCATATTCCTATAGTACATTCAACACCATTGCTGGATTTAACCTGTGTAGAAACATGCTGTAAGACTTGGATAATAGGGGCAACAAATGGATGGATTTGATTTGAAATATGTAAATTACCCTCCAGTTCCAACGACAACGTCAAGCTCTGATCTTCAAGCCCATTCACCAGCTCGCACTTGTATCTACCCTCATCTTCTAGCATAACATTGGTGATGATCAAGGAGGCGTCGAGTCGATGGCTGCGTCTCAGGCGGACCCGGCCTTTCAGCTTATCGTACTTCTTGTGGTGCTGACCATTGGAGATGACGATGAGGTTCTCCAGTGGATCTTCAGGGTTGACCTTGCTCCATTTAACCCTATAGCTCTTGGGACGACGGCGCATGATGCAGGGAAGGGTCACATTGGCGCCTCTTGAGCTATGAATCACGTTATGGATTGGGTTCAATAAATATTGTGTTCCTGTAGTGTAATCTGCGAACAATATATTTTATAACATTACGTCCTAATCCTTAAAGGGGTAATCATTAGGTCTACAGCAAGAAGGTCCACACCACTAGGTCAACATGACGAAAGGTCGTCATGGGTCTAGGTCGACATGGGTTTAGGTCAACAGGTCATTAGGTTGACATAAGCATTAGGTTGACATGGGCAAGGGTCGACAGTTAAAAGGCCGACATCGGGTTTTTCACTGTTTTTTTTTTACCCGAATGTCGACACAGTCAGCATGGAAATATGTTAAAGTGCACTGCGTCCCCTCGCATGCCTCACTGTGCTCGCCATGCTTTGGGCACGGTGTCTCGCTGCGCTCAGCATACTATTTTATTCTCCCACCACACCCTAGTGGATGGTAGGGCATGAAATACCGCCTGCCGGCACATGTTGGCTCAAAAAACAGTGAAAAAACCCATGTTGACCATGCCCATGCCGACCTAATGCTTGTGTCAACCTAATGATCTGTCGACCAAGTCCCATGCCGACCTAGTCCCATGTCGACCTTTCAGCATGTTGACCTAATGGTGTCAAACCAATGCTTGTCGACCATCTTGATGTAGACTTAGGGCCTTATTTTGGTTCATTCTTTCTGACAAAAACCTTCTTAGATGGGCAAAACCATGTGCACTGCAGGTGGGGCAGATGTAACATGTGCAGAGAGAATTAGATTTGGGTGGGGTTTTACTTCAAAGTGAGATCTATATTGCAGTGTAAAAATAAAGCAGTCAGTATTTTCCCTGCACAGAAACAAAATTAGTCACCCAAATCTAATTCTCTCTGCACATGTTACATCTGCCCCCCCTGCAGTGCACATGGTTTTGTCCATCTAAGAAGGATTTTGACAGAAAGAATGAACCAAAATAAGGCCCTTAATGACCGTATCCCCCTTAAAGTGGGCCTGTTACCTACAGAGCCATTTTTGGACTCAACCAGTATCAAAATTAACAATTCTATAGGAAATCATGATGTTACTACATTTGACTGTAAAGACAAACTATGACATTGGGCCTTATTCTGGTCGGTGCGGCCGGATCCGATTATGCGGCCAGGACCGTGCGTGCGAAACCCCGCCTTCCATACGGATCGCCAACTCCGTCCGTACGCGGTAAGAAGCTGGCCGAACGGACCGCACGTGTATTTTACACGGAATACGCCTCCTCCATCTCAGGGAACCTCCCCCATCATTCGATGGTCGCAGACCATCGAATGCAGGACCAAGTGCTCCACCAGCTCCCGCAACCTCAGACCACACGGACATTTTTCCGTGCAAAAGCAGGGATCTGGGCGGGCAGCTGACATCCGGCGATGTCATATGTCCGTCCCCTACACGTGCGTCACGGCCGCATTACCATACGTACGCCCAGCGTTTGCATGGGAACGCCCATGAAACGCGGGGCGTATGCATATGGTAATGAGCACAAATAGCCCTTCCCGCCCCTCTCCACCCCCTGTTCGGAGTGTTCACATTTCATGCGGGATTTGGCCGTACGCCCCGCTCGCACATGCGCAGAGACGCCTCTGCACATGCGCAGACACAAAACATTGGCGGACCGACCGTACGCGGACATTACCGCACCAACCAGAATAAGGGCCATTATGAAGATACTGTTGACACAAGTAAAGAACATATTCTAAAAGTCAAAGCAATATATTGTTACCACATAGAGGCCGATATACTTATCTGAAGATGGATTTCCGTTTTAAAACAAACACAATGCTAAGTAACAAATTAAAGGTAGCTTTAAATATAAAACCCATTTAATGAATAAACTTTCTTTTCTCCCTAGAATCACTTATTTACTAACCCCGTCTTTAGATTGTATGATTATCTTTGTCCCATACACCAAATAAACCCAGCATTGTGAGACCTTGGTTCCGGTCGGCGTTGCGATAGACACTGAAGTCCTGGTATGTGACAGTACAAAACAGCAGCAGCAGAACGCAGGGTCCTTTCATCCTTGGGGAGAACACTCTGTATTTGTCTGAGAGACACAATATGAAATGACTCAATCAGTGAAAAAGCCCGACGATGATCTAAGATTGTACAATGATTTTGCGCAATTTTGAAGCATATGTATGTACAGAACTCAGTCTATAAAACATGTCTACAAATTTAGCACATTTACAATTATTTCACAATTTTAAATGACTTTATATCAAATTAATTGCTATGGGTATCCTTTTTTTAGGTAGACTGAGGCATTTAAATTATGTATAGTTAAGGTGCTTAATATCAGGGCCGTCTTAATTGTATTGTATTATAGTATACAACAGGCTTGCCTACCCTCCTGGAACTCGGGTCCGCCTCCCGGCCTCCCGGAAGGTTGGCAAGTCTACCGCAAGCTCTCCCGGAGAGGTGAAATTGAAAGTAGGCAAGTATGGTATATAATACAATCCAGTAGTACATTGCCTGGGCAAAGCAATGTAATGGGACCCCTACTACCCACCCATTAACAGGAATTGTTTTTAAAACAAATTGTAACATGGCCCTCTTGCAGTCCTGCACCATCTCACCAAAGATTGTCTGTCAGCACTCTGATTGGTAGATAGTTTCAGACAGCCAGGGGCGTAACTAACTATTCAGCGCCCCCCCGCCGCACGTTTATTCGGCGCCCCCCACCTAACCTGCCCCCCCCTTCTTACCCGCGGTCTGCGTCATCTCGCCCGGCTCTCTGTCGGGACCTTCCTGACGTCACGGTCCCGGCCGGCTCCTGCTGCTACAATGAAAACGGACTCTTAGAAAATGGCTGCCCCCATACTGCAGACAGAAAACTGTCTGCAGTATGGGGGCAGCCATTTTCTAATTGTCCGTTTTCATTGCAGAAGGAGCCGGCCGGGACCGTGACGTCAGGAAGGTCCCGGCAGAGAGCCGGGCGAGACGCAGACCACGGGTAACTATAGCCCCGCAGCCCCCGCAGCCCCCCCGGCGGCGCCCCCAATTTCTCTGCGCCCCCCCGCCACCGCGGGGGCTGCGGAGCTATAGTTACGCCACTGCAGCCAGCCACAAATCAGCATGCTGACAGACATTTAATGCCTGACTGCAGGCTAGAAGCAGGAAGAGAATGCTGGACTCTGATTGGCGGATAGAACCAGTCATCAACCAATCAGCATGCTGACAGCTATTCGCTGTCTGGCTACAGGCTGGGAAGCAGGAAGAGAACTCTGATTGGCCGCTCTGATATTCTCTACTGCCTCACAAAAAGCTCAGGGGGCAGATGCTCACAGCCCAAACCCCCAGAGAAGTGCCCATCTGATTCTATTCAGGGGGGAAGCAGTCAGCATCCCAGCAGTCCTGATATCACTATACTAATGCCGGCATCATAACTACCTTCAGATGATTCGCGCCGGAACCTTGAACAGATCAGGAATGCTGGAATACCGACACCAGGGATCCTGATCGGTACGCATGTGGGGAGAGGAAGCATGCACACGGGGATGGGGGGTTAGGTTTAGGCACCAATGGGAGGACTTAGGGTTAGGCTGTGGGGAGAGAAAGGTTAGGTTTAGGCTGAAGGGGGGGGGGGGGTAGGCACATAGAAGGGGGGTTAGGGTCAGGCTGTGGGACAGGAAGGTTAGGTTTAGGTAATGGGGTGCAGGGGTTAGGGTTAGGCCGTAGTGGGGTGCGATAAGGAAAGGCTGTGGGGAGAGGATTAGGCTGCTAGAAGGGAGGGTAAGGGAGAGGGTTATAGGCTGCTAGAAGGGAGGGTAAGGGGGGTATGGGAGAGGGTTAAGCTGCTAGAAGGGAGGGCAAGGGAGAGGGTTAGGCTGCTAGAAGGGAGGGTAAGGGAGAGGGTTATAGACTGCTAGAAGGGAGGGTAAGGGGGGTACGGGAGAGGGTTAAGCTGCTAGAAGGGAGGGCAAGGGAGAGGGTTAGGCTGCTAGAATGGAGGGTAAGGGGGGTAAGGGAGAGGGTTAGGCTGCTAGAAGGGAGGATAAGGGGGGTAAGGGAGAGGGTTAGGCTGCTAGAAGGGAGGGTAAGGGAGAGGGTTAGGCTGCTAGAAGGGAGTAACCTCCCTTCTAGCAGCCTAACCCTCTCCCTTACCCTCCCTTCTAGCAGCCTAACCCTCTCCCTTACCCCCCTTACCCTTATGGGGGTAAGGGAGAGGGTTAGGCTGCTAGAAGGGAGGGTAATGGGGGTAAGGGAGAGGTTTAGGCTGCTAGAAGGGAGGGTTAGGGTGGTAAGGGAGAGGGTTAGGCTGCTAGAAGGGAGGGTAATGGGGGTAAGGGAGAGGATTATGCTGCTAGAAGGGAGGGTAAGGGGGTAAGGGAGAGGTTTAGGCTGCTAGAAGGGAGGGTAAGGGAGAGGGTTAGGCTGCTAGAAGGGAGGATAAGGGGGGTAAGGGAGAGGGTTAGGCTGCTAGAAGGGAGAGTAAGGGGGTAAGTGAGAGGGTTAGGCTGCTAGAAGGGAGGGTAAGGGGGGTAAGGGAGAGGTTTAGGCTGCTATAAGGGAGGGTAAGGGGGGGGTAAGGGAGAGGGTTAGGCTGCTAGAAGGGAGGGTAAGGGGGGGTAAGGGAGAGGGTTAGGCTGCTAGAAGGAAGGGTAATGGGGGTAAGGGAGAGGGTTAGGCTGCTAGAAGGAAGGGTAATGGGGGTAAGGGAGAGGGTTAGGCTGCTAGAAGGGAGGATAAGGGGGGTAAGGGAGAGGGTTAGGCTGCTAGAAGGGAGGGTAAGGGGGGTAAGGGAGAGGGTTAGGCTGCTAGAAGGGAGGGTAAGGGGGTAAGGGAGAGGGTTAGACATCTCAATCAGAGATGGTATTCTACATGCCCCTGTTGTAATGCATATGTCTGCAGCTGGGGATAAAGAACAGGATTGGCTATTACTAGAATAAATGAAACAAGGAGGTGAATATGATACGTCGCCCCATTGAGTAATCCCAATGTGAATACTGTAGCCGCAGCATGTCACCTAGCTGTGGTAAGAACCTAGAACAATGAGTATATACTATTATATGTGAATCTATGGGAGCAGCTGTAATAACTGGGACAGCCATTCACAGCTCAGAATGCAATAGCGTAGACAGTAACAAGGTCAACATTCAATAGGCAGCCCGCTATTGGTCGATGGGCCATAGGCCAGCACCTGAAAAAGGTCGACCTGGTCAAAATGTCGAAACAAGCAATAGGTCAACATGGAAATGGTCGACATATAAAAGGTTGAAATTAGTATTTTATGTTCTTTGGTGTCTATGTCGACATGTGGGGTTTTTTTTCTTCTAACTTGAGTCTTTCACCTTGGACAGATTACACCGCAGCACATAGCATGGCAGCACATAGCACAGCAACTCATAGCACAGCAACTCATAACACAGCAGCACATAGCATGGCAGCACATAGCACAGCAACTCATAGCACAGCAGCACTTAGCACAGTAGCACAAAGCACAGCAGCACATAGCATAGCAGCACATAACATAGCACAGCAGCACATAGCACAGCAGCACATAGCACGTAGCACAGCAAAATGTAGCACAGCAGCACATAGCACAGCAGCACAAAGCACAGCAGCACATAGCACAGCAGCACATAACATATCACAGCAGCACATAAAGCACACAGCACAGCAGCCCATAGGGTACTTGTGTATTTTGGCGGCGCCCATCGCATCGCATACCATAACGCATACGATGGTATGCGATGCGACGCGATATCGTACGATAGTGCACGATGGCATACAATTTTGAAATTGTATGCCATTGTACATGGCATACAATGCCATACGATGCGATGCGATGCGATTAAACATTGTATAAGCACCCTAATGGGTGCTTACAATGTCAAATGCACCCCCACGCCACCCCCCACTATAAACGTGAACCCAAAGCGCGGCGAGCGCAGCGTGCCCGCGAGGGGCGGCGGTACGCGTCCTACGACCTTTTCATACCCCCACTATCCACCTCGGCGTGGAGTTGAGAATAGAATAGCGTGGCGAGCGCAGCGTGGCGAGCGCAGCGAGCCCCGCGAGGGGACGCGGATACCTGTGAAGCCTGCGATGGGACGCGTTTACCTGTGAAGGTATCCGCGTCTGCTCGCCACACTATTCTATTCTCAACTCCACGCCGACGTGGATAGTGGGGGTATGAAAAGGTCGGAGGACGCGTACCGCCGCCGCTCGCCACGCTTCGGGTTCACGTTTATAGTGGGGGGGGGGTGGCGTGGGGGTGCATTTAACATTGTAAGCACCCATTAGGGTGCTCAAAAGCACCCTTTAGGGTGCTTATACGATTTTTTATCGTATAGGGGTCAAAATCGCGTCGCATCGCATGCCATCGGGTACATGGCATGCGATGCAATGCGATACGTTCATCGTACGACGGACATCGGGGGCGCCGCCAAAATACACAAGTACCGCCCATAGCACAGCAGAACATAGCACAACAGAACATAAAGCACATAGCACAGCAGCACATAAAACACATAGCGCAGCAGTACATAGCACAGCAGCGCATAGCACAGCAGAACAGAGCACAACACGGATTCGGTATGAAATCCCGACGGTCAAAATCCCGACGGTCAAAATACCGACAGCAATTGACAGAAAGTCAAAATCCCGACATGGTCAAAATCCCGACATTTAAAATCCCGACATGGTCAAAATACCGACAAGGTCAAAATACCGACATTTAAAATCCCGACAAGTTCAAAATACCGACACATAGAATGTAGACAGGTGAAAAAGTCAACATGACTTTCGGGCGACAGCTCGCGAGGTCGATATGGGCTTTTCACAGTTTTTTTACAGTCGACATGGACACAGTTGGAAGTCAACCGCAGCCCCTCGCATAGCTCGCTGCGCTCGCAATGCTTCGGGCACGGTGCCTCGCTACGCTCGGCACACTATTTTATTCTCCCACCACGCCCTAGTGGATGGTAGGGCATGAAATACCGCCTGTCGGCACATGTCGGGTCAAGAAACAGTGAAAAACCCATGTCGACCTCGCGACCTGTCGCCCGAAAGTCATGTTGACTTTTTCACCTGTCTACATTCTATGTGTCGGTATTTTGAACTTGTCGGGATTTTAAATGTCGGTATTTTGACCTTGTCGGTATTTTGACCATGTCGGGATTTTAAATGTCGGGATTTTGACCATGTCGGGATTTTGACTTTCTGTCAATTGCTGTCGGTATTTTGACCGTCGGGATTTTGACCGTCGGGATTTTGACTGCATCCCCACAACACATAGCCCAGCAGCTTATAGCACAGCAGCACATAGCACCGCAGCACATAGCACCGCAGCACATAGCACAGCAGCACATACAGTAATCAGCATGCAGGAGATTGCAGGGAAGCCAGAAAACACAGAACTTCCATTGAATGATTTAACGTCCAACACCGAGGTCTGTGGGACATTACTGAGGCAGAGGCGGCAGCGGGGAGAGGTGCTGGCCAGTTACACAACAACAATATGGGAGATACAGGTAATGGGAAAACCCATTTAAAAAGTTTCAAACACTGATGCAGCTGATCACGAATGCTATAACATAAGGGTTAGAAGGTTGACACAAGCATTAGGATTGACAATGGCAACAGTCAAAAGGTCAATATGAGCTTCACTGTTATTTTGTCCCAAAAGTCGACATAGTCGCCATGGACACCATCTAATTGTACCGCGCCCCTTTGCATGGGTCGCTACGCTCGGCACACTATTTTATTCTAACACGACGCGTAGTGTATGGTAGGGCGTGAAATATCACCTGCCGGCACATGTCGGCTCCAAAAAAACTTGAAAAAATCATGTCGATCTTTTGACTTCTGACCTTACCACTTTTTAACCTAATGCTTGTGTCGACCTTCCAACCTCATCGACCTTAGTCATGTAGACCTATTTAAGGTGTCGACCTAAGACCTATCGACCTTCAGTGGTCCACCCAATTCATGTTGACCTAATTAGGATCGCCCTAGTGACTGTATCCCCCGACAACTGCATCCAAATAGCGGTGTGGGTCGCAGATCCCTGAATATTGAACTCCCGGGGTAACCTTAGGGTTTTGCAGTATGGTCGCGGGAATTACGTTGCATTCGCCCTGTTCTGTGCACAAATCAGGACCACACCTGAAAAGTGAGACGCGACTGATATGTGTTTATAGGTTTTCCAAAATATCCATCCAGACATAGCGGGAATCCAAGTGAAGGTGAGTTGTTATCACAGCGTTCAAATTCGGCAGCGGTGCTGCATTTTGCGCCCTCCACAGGCAGATTTGCACAATGCTGTATGCAGCTTTACAAGGCTGTGAACAAAATTGTGCAGGTCCGAGCTGGCGTAAAGTGCGGCTACTAACTGGCGGGGATGGGCAACTAGATCCCCCCATACAAGTCAACATGGCGGGGGGGGGGGGCAACTAGATCCCCCATACAAGTCAGCATGGTGTACTGTATAAGTGTACCGCTTTACTAGTCATGCTTCGGGCACGGTGCCCTGCTACACTTGGCACACTATTATAATCTCACTTTATGCCCACTTGGATAGTAAAGTATGAAAAAGCACAGACAGACAGACATACACATGTAATAGGGGCTCTCACCTTACCAGAATGATGCTGCAGGGTCTGACATCCTACTCAGCGGCACCATACTGTATTACAGACATTGACCTGCTGGAACCTGGTTCTGAAAGCCTTGGATAGCGACACCTCCTACCCCCCCCCCCCCTTCCCTCATGCTCCCCCTTCCCTGGATGGCGGATGTCTCTGCCCCAGCTGCCCTTCTGCTGTGGAGTCAGTAAACAGTTTGTGTGCCTGTCAGTCACTTCCCCTGTAAACTCATAAAAACGTCCGAGGAACACAATCCGCCATTGTTCTGTACCGGGCACAGCTTGTCAATGCTTGGACTGTCTTGTCTCGATGATGCAGAGTCTCTGAATTTGGGAGAAAATGTCAACATGGAGGATCTAGACACCTCTGTGACATAAGCCTTCACCCCACTCTCCGCCCTACACGACCATAAAGACAGACTCTCACTGTTCGGGGTAACCTTCGGGTGCCCTGGTCCCAGGGAATGATGCCCTTTTATCATTACGCACCTGCAAACTCTGCCACCTACACAGAGATGAGGTCGGAGGGGTAAATAAAGAATTCCCCAGTCAGCAGGATCCTGGCCCACTGAGAAGGCTGCGGCCCAGTAAGATTGTCTGTTCCTGTCGTCCGAGACTGTTTTTCCTGATATTTGTTATTATCCAATGAAGATTAAGTATTGTGATACTGTAGATCTCTCAGATATTGTAACAGATTTATCGTTCATCTATCGGCCCAAAGGGCATTAGGCATTAGCCTCTGAGTATAACGGGACGTCTCCCGTGTTGTCCAGCATCAGACACTTGAGTTTTACCAAACTACCATGTGCCGCACTCCTCTGCCGGCTCTCCCCTGACTCCTCAAACCACATCATCAGTTACCTCTTCAGCCAATGCAGAGGTGAAAGCAACATGGGTGCATCTTGGAGAGTACCTGGGGCCCACATGTCTGAGGGCTCAGCCTCTCAGGGGCACTGTCCAAAGACAGCATCAACAATTCTCAGACTGGCATCTATAGAAAGTGTAGCCCTTGTGGGCCGTGTTGTGCAGAGGCCCTGCCAAGAGTGTTGGCACCTCAGTAGCAGCAGGTGGAGGTGGTCCATTGAGACTGGGGTTTGGCGGTTGCTTTGAGTGTGGCCCGTGTCTGCTACAAGGACGATTCTTGCATACTGTTCTTCATAGACATGTCCATAATGGGTGCTGGGTGTATGGTGCACACAGGCCCACCTGCGCCGGGG
Organism: Crinia signifera; assembly: GCF_055691185.1. Taxonomy (NCBI): domain Eukaryota; kingdom Metazoa; phylum Chordata; class Amphibia; order Anura; family Myobatrachidae; genus Crinia; species Crinia signifera. The sequence goes on along the minus strand of NC_139228.1, from coordinate 12,033,088 downwards.
AGAGAGGGCAAGGCCCGCACAGAGGACCAACTGTGCCGGGGAGAGAGGGCAAGGCCCGCACAGAGACCGCACACAGGCCCACCTGCACCGGGGAGAGAGGGCAAGGCCCGCACAGAGGACCAACTGTGCCGGGGAGAGAGGGCAAGGCCCGCACAGAGACCGCACACAGGCCCACCTGCGCCGGGGAGAGAGGGCAGGACCCGCACAGAGGACCAACTAAGCCGGGGAGAGAGGGCAAGGCCCGCACAGAGACCGCACACAGGCCCACCTGCGCCGGGGAGAGAGGGCAGGACCCGCACAGAGACCGCACACAGGCCCAACTGTGCAGGGGACATACTTAAATAAAACCAGCGGGCAAGGGGGGAGCGGGGGCTATGAACAGAAAGCGGGAGACTTGCCCATCTTCCCGGGGGGGGGCGGGAGGCGGACCCGATTTTCGGGAGGCTCCCGGCCATTCCGGGAGGGTAGGCAAGCATGGCCGGGGAGAGAGGGCAAGGCCCGCACAGAGACTGCACACAGGCCCCCTTCTCTGTTAATAACCACCAATGATGCTTTGACAATGTGCAGGAGGCTGGGAGTAATGGCCAGGATACATAGCATGCCTTATCCAGGAACACATAGCAGTGGATGGAATGCCACATAGAACGCTGTCTGCAGGGTCATAGGGTCCACTGTATGAAGGTCAACCACTAAAGGTTGAAATAGGTCGACATGGCTAAGGTTGACATCGATGGAAGGTCGACACAAGCAATAGGTCGACAATGGCAAGGTTGACAGTCAAATGGTTGACATGATTTTTTCATGTTTTTTTGTCCGGAATGTCGACATAGTCATCAGGGACACCATCAAAGTGTACCATGTCCCCCTCGCCATACTTCTGGCACGCTGTTCTCCCTCCACGCCCTAGTGCAGGGCTGGAACTACACATCCCAGCATGCCTTGCATCAGTTTCAGCATGGCCACATAGCAAAACTAATGCAAAGCATCCTGGGATGTGTAGTTCATTAACATCTGGAGGGCCGGTGTTGCCCAGCCCTGCCCTAGTGGATGGTAGGGTATGAAATACCCCAAAAAAACATGAAAAACAAATGTCGACCGTTTGACTGTCGACCTTGCCATTGTCGACCTAATGCTTGTGTCACCCTTCCAACCCTGTTGACCTTGGCTATGTCGACCGATTTCATACGTCGACCTAAGCCATGTCGACATTCAGTGTTCGACACAATGCACATCGACCTGATGACCGTATACCATAAGGATAGTGTAATGGTTAGTATTAATGGATCACAGCACTAAAGTCATGGGTTCGATTTCCACCATGATGGTGTGGAGTTTGTATGTTCTCCCCCTGGTCTCCTGGCTTCCCTCCAGGTACTTCAGGTTTCCTCTCACAATCCAAAATATACCGGAAGAATAATTACAGGCTCATCACACTGTCCCATTTAAGCCTGGACACTTATAAGCTACACAGTTTCTGGGGCTGGATAACTACAATCCTGCATGTCACCTGTTTGTATTCAGCCTCAGAACCAGTGGAATCCATGAGTGTCCCAGTTTTACAGGGATACTATGGTAAGCCAAATTAGGGAGGGGGCAGGGCTAAAATGATGCATTTGCTGTAATAGGGCGGGGCTTGATGATGTCAGCCTCTGTCCCCGCCCCCTGAGGTGCAGCTGGGAGGAATAAAAAGAAGGGAAGGGAAGTATGATGTGTGTGCATGTACATGGGAATATGGGCCAAGTGGTTCTCATCTGCTGCTGTCGCGTTCTATGAGGTAAATTTACTAAAGTTTATAACATTTTTAAAAAGGGGATGTTGCCCATAGCAACCAATTACGTTCTGCCTATCATTTCTCTATAGCATGCTATAAATGAAGAGACAGAAAATCTGATTAGTTGCTATAGGCAACATCACCTCTTTTCATTTATAGAAGCTTTAGTAAATACATCCCAATGCTTCTATGGTTATCTAGCTGTGTGCTGCAGGAGCTAACACAAAATGGCTGCCTCCATAGCAGGCTATGAAAACATGGCCACCATTGACAAATGGAGAGAGACAGGTTTCCCAGGAGCCCAAGGGGCTGGATAGTGAAAAATATTGGTGCATACCTCCCAACATGACCCATGACATGCTCTGCTCCTGGACTTCCCTGTTACTGTATGGTTGCCATCACCTGCGCTGAACAGGTTATTTGATAAGGAAGGTGATTCAGCACAGGTGAGGGTAATCATACAGTCACGGGGAAGCCCAGGAGCAGAGCATTGTGTCCCTGCTACAGATGGCCATATTGGGAGGTATGCTGGTGTTACCTGGCTATAGATGGTCATTGGCCACCGCTACAGTATGTCAGTGGAAGAGAAGCTGATAAAGGAGACTTTATGGTGACAATGGAGGAGAGAGAGACAGGAAGGGAAGAAACCAGGAGCCATTGTATTGTCCCAGAGAGTAATAAACTCCTGCTTGTGGAACAACAGGTCCCAGCAAGCCTGCAAAAGGAGACAGTATAGCGCTGATCTGCATGTGGGAAACTATAAGTCCCGGCCAACTTGTCACATACTGACTGTCCTGGTGACGCTGTGATTCCAGCATGAAGGGGGGATCCCCATAGCAGCCTGCGCTGAGCAGGTAAGTCCCCATATCTCTGTTATACATCCTTCCGGATGCCATAGCTCAGGAGACTCTGTTCTACTTCTCATTTCCTCCAGGTGGTGCCACCAGTGCCCGGTACCGCTGCATTATGTGGCTGGTGTACATTGTCATACCTCCCAACATGACCCGCTCCAGGAGGGACACAATGCTCTGTTTCTGGACTTCCCTCTTAATATATGATTGCCACCACCTGTGTAGAAACACCTTTCTTACCCATTTACCTGTTTAAAACAGGTGACGGCAATCATTTATTAAGAGGGAAGTCCAGAAACAGCGCAAAGTGTCCCTCCTGGGGAGGGTCATGTTAGGAGGTATGCATTGTTATTGCTCAGTGTACCACTGCCAGGTGTGCTTGCGTGTGGGGGCTCCGTGTACCACTGCCAGGTGTGTGGGAATGTTTTATTAAGCACTTGCAACTTTTATACAAAAAATATAACTATACACACATATACAAATAAATACCAGAACTGCACATATTTACATAGGAATCAGTACAAATGAAAACATAGTTACAGTAAGTCAGAAACCCACAATACAATTCCTCTGCCTATTCTGCCCTGCACTAGAACCCCTCAGTCCTCCCCAGCTGACTGACCAATCATTGTGGGAGGTATACGGTCGTTAGGTCGACACTATTAAGGTCAACATACATTGTGTCGACCACTGAAGGTCAACACATGAAAAAAGTCAACATGCTTAAGGTTGACAGTGTCAAAAGGTTGACACAAGCATTAAGTTGTCATGGAGAAGGTTTACAGTCAAAAGGTCGACATGGGTTTTACTTTTTTTAACTTTAGTTTAGCCGACATGTGCCGACAGGCGGTATTTCATACCCTACCATCCACTAGGGCAGGGAGGGAGAATATAATAGTGTGCCGAGCGGAGCTTGGCGAGCCATGCGGTGCACTTTTGTGGTGTCCATGTCGACATTCGGGGAAAAAATGTGAAAAACTCATGTCAACCTTTTGACTGTTGACCAAATGGTTGTCGACCTTAGACATGTTGACATTTTACATGTGTTCCCCTTCAGTGGTTGACCCAATGTATGTCGACCTCAATTTGGTCAACACAATGACCCATCCCCTTGTGGGTGGCGTGTACCACTGCCGGGTGTGCGTGTGTGGGGGCTGCATGTAGTGAAGGTGATAACACACCAGCCAATCAACTCCTAACTCATTTTTTAAACCGCTGATTGGCTGGTGCGTTATCTCCACTGTATCTCTTCACCAGACTTAATACATCTGCCCCAATATGAGGATTGTGGCAGACTTGTGTTCACCTATGAACAGGGGCGGCTTACACAGGAGAGCGCTTGTGCGCGGTCTCTGTGCTGACCCCTCTTCTCTGGCAGTGCAGTAATCTATGGCTTAATACCAGAGTCAGGTCTCCGGGAACATGGCGTCCATGCCAGGTCCTGGGGACTGTTCTAGTATGCATGTGCGCAAATCACAATTCCCAATTACTTCTGCTGCAGGCAGACATGGGGCTCCCTACCGCCCCCTAGTGTCTGTAAATGAATAGGCCCTAAGGCAGTGATTTTTAACTTTTTTTTTTACCTCCTGGCACACCGAACAAAGTTCTAAAATTGCTAAGGCACACCATCAGACCCCCACAGGGAAAAACACATTGGACCCCACAGGAAAAAAACTAATAGGACCCCATATGAAATAAACAATCACAGTTGTCCCCACAGGTAACAAAAATAAAACACATTGGCCCTCACATGAAAACAAGAGACCAGAAAATAACAGTTGAACTGGTGGTGGCTGTAAACTGGTGTGGGCATCTCCAGATCTGGGGCACGCTTAAGAACAGCTGAAGGCACACTAGTGTACCACAGCACAGTGGTTGGAAAACACTAAGGACAGACCTCATGTTTTAAAATATTTTTTAACTATCAACTTGTCCTATTCTCTACCTTATTCTGTATATAAAGTGCGTGTCTCACTGTGCTCGGCTGTCGTTAGCCTATCCCGGGGCTCGGTGCATGGTCTATGCTGCAGCTGCTGTGTATCCTGCTTGCATGCATCATCCCAGCTGGGATTACAATATTGGCAGCTAGAGTATATCATTACACTATTGCACAATGAGAATACAGGCCAGATATGATTTTGGCACCTACAGTATATCATTACAGTATTGCACAATGAGAATACAGGCCAGGTATAAAGTCTGCCAAGTCTGCAGTGAGTCCCATAAATCATTATACTGTACTGCGTAATATACAGAGAGCACTATTTAAACACAGCAAGGAAAGGGTGTAGCAGTCACTGGTTCAGTGCCAGTCCCATTATATAGTAAGCTGATTAATAAAAATGTGCACGGTCGTTCCTCTGCCCGCCACTAGATGGCGCTAATTACTATAAATTAGTATAAAATAAGGTAACTTCTGTCAGGATAGAAGGAATACAGTTAGAAGGTCGACAAAAACAGCGGTGCACTTTGACGGTGTCTATGTCGACATTTGAGACAAAAAACTGTGAAAAATGCATGTTGACCTTTTAACTGTCAACCTAATGCTTGTGTGGACCTTCCAGCCCAGTCAATTTATTTCAGGTGTAGACATAGGTCCTGCTGACCTTCAGTGGTCAATCCTAAATTGTGTCAACCCAAAGACCCAAATCCGGATATAAACTCTCAGATGTCTCTGATACAGAAGTGCACGGAGTACAAACATCAAGCGCCCAATGTGTCAGTTTTGTGCGCGATGCCTATTGGAACTGCATGGATATCCGTGCCATTTCGCTAGGCGTTCCTGGACTGTCTGTGGGGTGGTTTTGTCAGCAGATATGTTGGTAGGATTGCTGGTATCATGGACTACGTTGAAAGATGCATTTCCAGTGGCCATATACCGTTGCTTCTTAAGGTGCATACACACTGTACAATTTTTGACCAACTTTTTTGACCAATTTCGGCCATTCTAAACGAAATTGGTCAATATATCTTTCAGTGCGTTTGTGACGAAAGACGATTGATGATGCGCATACAGATGGAGCAGGGCTTATTATTGCTGGCGGAGCGCCAGGACCGTGTCCCTGGCGATCCGCCAGCAATCTGGCGCTCTGGCTGAATGAGACGCTCGTGCGTCTCCCACGCACGAGCGTCTCAATAGCCGGGCGGCGAGGCGGCGCGGCGGGTGCAGTCCTGCCCGTCTCCAGCTTCAGGGAGACGGGCAGGGCTGCGGGGGGCTGCGGGGGGGCGGTGTGGACCGGCGGGGACCCGGGGAAGCCGGCGGGGACCCGGGCAAAAGCTCCGTCGGAACGGGACGCGCGTGCACCTCGTGCACGCGCGTCCCCTTCCGACATACAGATGGCGCGGGGCGGGGGATGGCGGGTGGCGAGTCCTCCGCCATCCCCAGCAAAGACAAGCCCTGCGCTATCTGTACCCGCCAGTTCTTCATCAAGGTTGTTCTTCAACTGTGCATGCAGCTCAATTTGGATACTGCATTGTCTAGGTAAAATATCATTCATGCAACAGTCATATTTGAACTAGCATCACTGTGATTAGTATACTGCATTGTCTAGGTAAATGTACAAATTTCTTTTTAAAATTAGATAGTGACTTAAAATTGACTAGTGACTTGGACATGGTCTGTAACATCTCACCATTTGCTTATCTCAGTTTTATTGCTCACTTTCTCTAGTGGGAGAGGGGCATTGGGTGCGGTCTTAATTACTGAAGTTAGAAACAGCTTTTACAGACCTACTTATTAGAGTATAGGAGGCTGACTAATGCTGTGTACACACGGGGGCGATAGGGGCTGAAATCGCTGGGAATATGGTCGCTGAGCGACCATATTGCCAGTGTTTGGAGTGTGCACCAGCGATAAATCGCCGGGTGCGCGCTCCCGTTTTCAGCCCCTGAATGGTCGCTGGTCGGAGGAGCATGCTCCTCCGACCAGCGACATCCCCTGCCTCTTCACCCAGCAGTGTTTAAATTTTAATCTGCGACCATCTCTGGTCGCAGATGAAAACGTGACACGGGGCAATATATTGCTAGCAATATATTGCCAGCGATCATATTGCCCCGTGTGTACGCACCTTAAGCCTTGGCTGGCTATAGAAATCTGGCTTTAGAAATTGTCAGAATTCAAAGTAGGAAGATTCTAAGTTGGAATATACAACCGCATACTGTCAGCCTAGACTTAGCCTGGACTTCAACTGGACAGAAACTGAAGGAAACTACAATCAACATAAGTGCAATTCTTAACTGCTAAAACTTACTGCTGAATATCACTCTTTCTGCTTGCATATGCACTGTCTGTTTTGAAAATGCACAGCTGTACCTCTAATGACTTAACCTCTCCTGCTCTTCCATTGATAGTAGGTGTCCCCCAACATTTTATTCTTGGCCCTCTTCTTCTCTATCTCTACGTGTCCTCTCTGGGTGAGCTTATTTGCTCACTTAACTTCCACTATCACCTCTATGCTGATAATACTAAAATCTACTGCTCCTTTCCTGATCTCTCTCCTCACTCATATCTCCAACTGTCTCTCTGCTGTCTACTCTTGGATGACCCAGCGCTTCCCACCCTCCTGCATAAAACCTGACAATCTCTCAACCTAACCTGTATAGGATCACCTATAGAACTGAAGGACCAAACGAAAATCATGCAGTACATAGTATTTTTTTGGTTTATAATTTGTCATTTAGATTTTGCAGTGTTTAAAATGTGACAGTAAATATGCTGCAGTAAGATACTCTATACCAGGCATTCCCAACCACGGTCCTCAAGGCACACCAACACTGCAGGTTTTAGTGATATCCAGGCTTGAGCACAGGTGACTTAATTAGTACCTGAGTGTTTCTGATTAAACCATCTGTGCTGAAGCCTGGATACCACTAAAACCTGCACTGTTGGTGTGCCTTGAGGACCGTGGTTGGGAATGTATGTAGTCTATACTAATACAGTATTATTATTGTATACCACAGTAATGATGCTGCAGTATTCTTAGTCTACACAAGAGGGCGCAATTGATCCCACTTAGCTATCAAGCGTGTCAAATTTTTGTGTCTGTAATTAATATAATAAATATTTTATGTAGTATGCGAATAATATTTAGAGCATAATGGGGCAGATGTATTAAGCTTTAACAAGAGATAAATCCAAGGGTGATAAAGAGAGATAAACGTCCAGCCAATCACCTGCTAACTGCCATGTTACAGCCTGTGTTTGAAAAAAGTCAGTAAGGAGCTGATTGGCTGGACATTTATCTCTCTATCACCCTTGCATTTATCTCTTGTTAAGGCTTAATACATCTGCCCCTATGAGTATGTACTTATATTTCCATGCCTGTCAAATTACTCAAAGCTGCAGTAGGTTTATGAATATCAAGCTCCGCCTTTTTTTATGAGTAAGGTAACCTACCTTGCCTACACTCTTTTGAGGGTTTAATCCCATATGTGCAAGAAATAAGATTTATTGAAACTCAATATTCTTTTTCACATATCCATCCAATGAACACAACAAAATACGAAAATTGGAAAAAGAAGGAATCCATCTACAGCAGAAACGTCGTGATCAGATAAGTATTCAGCGCCATATTCTTCCTAACCCCATCCACTTGTACACAAATTTCTATCAGGGTCCATTTGGACTGATCCTAGGTTTTCAAGAATTAGGCTGCAGAATTTGAGGAGCGCCCAATTATTCTCACCCACCTTTCGCAATCTTGCAGTAGGATGCGCCAGCACCAAATGCTCCAGTCGGTACTTATATGTTAGTTGGGGGCCCACTATGCTATTTGCTTTGTTTTCCGCATCCTCTCGCCAGGCTTCGGACAGGGTGGCTCGCTGCTCTCGCCACACTATATAAAATCAACTCCATGCCGACATGGATAGTGGGGGTATGAGCGTAGTAACTCTAGTGGGCGCCCAACTAACATAGAAGTACCCTCCAGTCTGTACGTCTTCAGCCGCAGTTGCGTTATTGACTCAAGTGTACGCTAATGCTAGTACACACAGGGCCGGTGCAAGCCTCCCCCCGCCCCAGGCAAATCCGCCGCCCGATGCATCCCCCAGCGCGTGCGCTCCGGGGGGGGGGAGGGGGGATTGCGGGCGATACTGCGGCGGGGGGGACGGACTGTTTTGCGGGAGATACCGCAGCGGGCACCCGCACTTCGGGGGGGGGGGGGGGTGTGCGGCTGGATACTGCAGTGGCGATACCGTGTCCAGGGGGGGAGGAGGGCAGTGTTTATTGATGGGCGGGATGGGGGGGGGAGAGGGAAGCCCACTGTCTTACCTGCTCCTCGCTCCCAGCTTTCTATGGATCCTCTATGGTACTTCTCCTCGGCGGCTCATTACCGCCCTCCACTACTCACCCTTCCCTTGGTGTGTAGTCAGGATCTGGTATAGATGAAAGACCATGTCTAGGTCGACACAAGCTAAATGTCGACATGTAAGTCAAGCGTCCCTCTCCCCCTGGAAGTCTGTCTGAATATGGCCTCTTATATGCATTTTTATATGTGTGTTCATACTTTACCATCCCAGTGGGCGGCCACCAGGTTGACAAATGAAGGTCGACAGGGCTTAGGTCAACACCGGAGATAGGTCAACATGGCTAAGGTTGACACAAGCATTAGGTCGACAATGGAAAGGTCAACAGTTTTTCAAAAAAATTTTGTAAAGCCGACTTGTGCCAACAGGCAGTATTAAAAAGTGGTTCCAAAACCTCTTTAATATGGTTTTGGAACTTTCCCAGTCCCAATTTTTGGTGAATTTAACCCTTAACAAGGACTTCATCGCAATGTATATAAGCACTTGCCATCACGGACACTAGCCATTGTTGTATGTTGTGTTATATAAGGTTTGCCATTTTACTTATGTATTTATTACTATCCTATCTGCATTTGATTGCTTATACCTGACTGGTTTTCCCAGACGCTGGGATCTAGCCCCTTCTTTTTGTGACTGGATGCAAAACATCCATTCGCAGCCCTGTGGGCAAAATCGGTGAACGAGGGGGGCGGGGGTGGCTGCGCGGGCGGCGGGTGGTGATTCGTTCACACGCAGCTATACGAAATTTGCAGAGTTGTGTGTGGACCAGAATAAGGTCAGTGGCGTAACTATAGCACCGCAGCCCCCGCGACCGCGGGGGGGGGCGCTATGCATGTGCGGGCGCCGGGGGCTGCAGTGCTATAGTTACATTACACCCCGCCGCCCGCCGCACCAACCCCCGCAAACCCCCCCCCCCCCCATCCCCAGTCTTTACCTGTGTTCAGTATGCGCTGGTCTGGTCCCAGCTCCCTTCTTCTGCTGAGGACCACCACAAAATGGCCGCCCCCATATAGCACACAGTTCTCTGAAACTGTCTGCTGTATGGGGGCGGACATTTTGTGGTGGTCCTCATAGCAGAAGAAGGGAGCCGGGACCAGCGCGTACTGAACCTAGGTAAGACTGCGGGGGTTGGTGTGGCGGGCGGCGGGCGGAGGGGCGGGTGAGTGGCTGGGCGCCCTCCCTTTAACGGCGGGGGGGGCGCCCAAAATGTAGTTACGCCACTGAATAAGGTCCTAATTCCCTTGTAGTAGCCCCTGTTTATGCAATATGCTCCTGAAGTTTGCCCGCTCTCCTCAGATGTATGGAAGACCCCAGGAGAAGCCTTATGGACCCTGCCTACTCCTTAGTGAAATGGGCGCAGCGGGAGGCAGGATGATGTGGTTCTTGACTGATGAAAAATGTTGGCATACATCTGGAAATCATCCCTGAGGAAGGAACATTGCAACCCTCCGAGGTATGTGGGCAGGTGGAATCTACCCTCATCGTACAGCTGTAATCCTTGACAAAGTGGGCAAGGAGTAGGAGAGTGCGGGGAGACGGATGGGAACTTTTACCCAGAGACCTATCTGTTTATGACCACCAAGGCTCTCTCCACGTGCTGGGTATCCTCTTCTAACACAGAAGGCCTTGAGCTGCCCACAGAATAATCCTCTTTTAGATCTGACATCGGGGCCGGTTCAGATATGTTCGCATAGGTCCGAATTCAGCTGCTGTCCGATGGCTCGAGGACCGCACATGCGCCTTTTTCCGCAATGCGCATGTGCAGTGCCCAGCTGCGAGCGCCATCGGCAAATTTTTGTTTTTGCAAGTTGCTCGCAGCCTGAGTGACAGGGAATGGGTGTGTCGGGTTGGATCCCCGGCATTTCATGGGCGTGCCCGCAAAAAAGGTGGGTGTGCCCAATGAAATGCCTGGCAAAACGCAGTAGGGATGGGCCATCGTTAAGTGCAAAATATTTAATGGATGACCATCAATGTTTTTACATATCGATGGTCATCTATTTTCTTTGATTGGTCTGTGGGCCAATCAAAATGCGGGGGTGGGGTGTCGCGGGTGCCGGGGACGGAGCTATGCTCCGTGTCCCGGTACTGGGGGGGAAAAGCAAAAACGAAACTATTCGTTTAAGTTGGAAACCATCTGGTTCTCCCCCATCGATGGCAAAACTATTCGACATTGGCCATAAACCATCAATGATTCCTAATCATCGATGATTGATGGCCACCCCTAAAATGCAGGCATGCTAGGGGCAGGCGCTTCACATCGGCGCCCGTGCCTGGAAGCCCTTGTTTTCCTCGCAGCCTTCTGGGCTACCTGGTGGCAGATCGCAAGTAAACCTCAAATGCTTTCTCCGCTGAGCTGGCGCTTCTGAACATACCCTGCAAATCCTCTGATAAGGCGGCATTTCCCAGGGCAAGCCGGCAGCGGCTACCTGCTTGCAGCCCAGCGAACGGGACTGAATCGGCCCATTGTGGAAGATCTAGTATCTGAGAGATCTGTCTTTGTCAGAGAACAATCCCCTACATATCTTCTCATATAAAGAGATGGGATTTGGTCATAGGATGAACCTATCTAGGTCGACATGCATTGAGTCGACAGGGCTTAGGTCGACACCTGAAATAGGTCATCGCGGCTAAGATCGACACAAGAATATTGTCGACAGTGAAAAGGTCGACATGCGTTTTCATGGTTTTTTTTTAGAGTCAACAGGCAGCATTTTATGCCCTACCATCCACTATGGCATGCCGAGCGAGGAAACGGTACACTTACATGTGTCCATGTTGACTATGTCGGCATTTTGACTGTGTACCTTAGCCATGTCGACCTATATTGGGTTCACCCAATGACCCATACCCAGATAAATGGTAGGCTTACAATTAATTACAGTTCTCCTTGCAGTGCCGTAACTAGATACATGTGGGCCCCATAGCAAAAGTTTGTAAGGGCCCCTATTCATCAACTGATGCTGAAAAATGTATATAGCACATGATACTTTGACAGGCAAAGTGGGCCCCTCTCAGCTCTGGGCCCCATAGCAGCTGCACCAGGGGCGTAACTATAGCACCGCAGCCCCCTCCACCGCGGGGGGGCGCTGTGCATGTGGGAGCGCCAGGGGATGCGGTGCTATAGTTACCCCCCCCAATTCCCCGCAGACTTACGTATTTTGCTGGTCCCGGCGGCTCCGTTCTTCTGATGAGGACCACCACAAAATGGCCGCCCCCATATAGCACACTGTTCTCTGAAACTGTCTGCTGTATGGGGGCGGCCATTTTGTGGTGGTCCTCAGCAGAAGAACGGAGCCGCCGGGACCAGCGCAGCGCGATAGGTAAGACTGCGGGGGAGGGGGTTAGCATAGGCGACGGGGCGGCCGGGGGGGGGGTGCTTGACAGGGCGGCGGGGGGTGGGTATGGGCGCCCCCCCCCCTAACGGCGGGGGGCGCCCAAAACGTAGCTACGCCACTGAGCTGCACCCCCTGCACCTATGGTAGTTACGCCCATGTCTCCTTGCATTATGAAGGAAACTATCCAAATATGTCTTGGTTAGAATTAGAGATGTGCAGACTCGGATTCCAGAGATCCGAGCCCCCACGGACGTCATCATTCCGAGCCCGGTTCCGAGCAGCGCTCGGAGATTCCCGCCTGACTCGGGTCCGTCCGCGTGGTCAGAACGTCATCTCCCGGCGCCGAATTTCGCGAGGCTTTAAAAGCGGCTGCTGCGCCCGCCATCTTCACTCCAGTCTAGTAGTGGGTTGGGAGAGGGTGTGTTGGTGCTGCTGCTGGGGCTTAAACTTGAGCTTGAACGCAATATTTTTTATTCGCTGGGGCTGTCTCTCAGTGCTGCTGTGTAGTCTAACTGTGTACTTGTAGTACTACTGTCTCTTTGCGGTCTACCTCTGGTGTGCTGTGCTGTAATTAATTATTTTATTCGCTGGGGCTGTCTCCCTCAGTGCTGCTGTGTACTCTGTTCTCCTCTCTGCTTAGGAAAAAAGTCTAACTGTGTACCTGTAGTACTACTGTCTCCTCTGTGCTGGGGCCTACCTCTGGTGCTGTGCTGTAATATATATTATATGAATAAATAATTAATTATATTATATATAGTCCACTGGTGCTGCCTGCACTGAATCTGCCAGTATTATTTAGTTACTCAGTCCACTGTTGCCACTGGCAGTGCTACTGCCTACCTAGTACATACTAGGCTGCTATATCTAATTTAATTAAAAAATAATACTTGTGCTGTGTGGGACTGTAAAAAATAATTCCATGCTGCTGGTGCACTGACGTGTGCCACTGAGTGCCACTGCCAAGCAGTACCTAATAATAAAATTAATTATTATATCAATTCTGCTGGTGCACTGCATAAAGCTACTGGTGGTGTGTAATATAATAACTACCTTTTGTGGTGACCACTGGCAGTGCTACTGCCTGCCTGCCTACCTACCTAGTAGTTTATTTTCTCTACCTACTAGGCTGCTATATAATTAATACTTAATTGAATTATATATAGTCCACTGGTGCTTCCTGCACTGAATACTGTGAATAGAGGTTGCCAGTATTATTTACTCAGTCCACTGTTGCCACTGGCAGTGTTACTGCCTAAGTGTACCTACCTAGTAGTACAACTACATACTAGGCTGCTATATCTAATTTAATAAAAAAAATAATACTTGTGCTATGTGGGACTGTAAAAAATAATTCCATGCTGCTGGTGCACTGAGGTGTGCCACTGAGTGCCACTCTTACATGAGCCACGTGTTTGTGCTGCACACTTGTGTGGCTTAGCATAGTTATCCAGCTACCTCGGTGCAACATTTTGCCCTAAAAACAATATTGTGAGGTGTTCAGAATAGAGTGGAAATGAATGTTATTGAGGTTAATATAGCGTAGGAGCAAAGAAAAACCAAAATTCTGCAATTTTAGTTTTTATGCTTTTTTTTAAAAAAGAATCAGAACCCAAAACCTAAGAAATCCAAACACAAAACACTTAGGAGGTGTTTTGACAAAACCCATTAGAACCCAAAACCTCAAGGTAATCAGAACCCAAAACCGGAAAAGTGGCCGGTGCACTTCCCTAGTTAGAATCTTCCTTCCAATGGTTTTGTCACATAAACCACTTCCACTAGAAGATTGCTGATTGAGTCGGTCCTCTCTTGAAATGCCTCTGATAACACTGTTATGCCTTCGCAAATTGTAGGAGCGGGGTATAAACTCTGTAGTGGCGGTCCATGGAAAATACGGTACTTGTGTAATATCTGGACCCCCGATTTTTTTTTCATTGTATTACATCGCATGCAATATAGTGACATACAATTCATGCGATGCGATTTTTCATTGTAAAGACCCGATTTTTAATTGTATAGTCACCCATGGGTGATTTCATACCCCCACTGTCCAACTACGCATGGAGTTGATTTTATATAGTGTGGGTCTCTCTCTCTCTCTCTCTCTCTCTCTCTCTCTCTCTCTCTCTCTCTCTCTCTCTCTCTCTCTCTCTCTCTCTCTCTCTCTCTCTCTCTCTCTCTCTCTCTCTCTCTCTCTCTCTCTCTCTCTCTCTCTCTCTCTCTCTCTCTCTACATTTTACTCTGTACAGTACACGATTGTATCATGTCAATCAGTGGCTTTTATCTTTAAATATAACTTTTTCCCCTAAGGGCAACCTTGCTGTTCTATATCGCTGTTCCCAAGCCACACGCTTGTCGGCTCTCAGTCCTAGTTCTATTTACGCCTTGATCGGCAATACCCCTATTTCAGTCATCAGCTGTCAATCCTGTTGCAGTGGCCCGAAGTCATTTTACCAGGTGCGTGCATAGGAATGCAAAAAAACAAACGCTTCAATCAGGTTACGCTGCGGGAAAACACTGTTCGAGACTAAACTCCAATGAAGAAGAGACAAAATATCAGACCATGTATACGGCTCAGTGACCGATGAGGGCGCTGCGGAATGTTCATTATTTTTCTTACATTTATTCAGCCGAATTCCAGGAATGACTGATTGAACTGGCACGAAAATAGTTGTGTTTCAAGTTTGTAGCTGTGGCCGCCAATGTAAGGGATATGGAAATACTTATCTCTTCAGACACGGGGACTTATTCATGTTTATGTAGTGGAGCAACTGTCCTGCAGACTGTGCTATGATCTTGCTTGCACTAAGGATTTCGCAGAGATGTGATTGACAGGAAGTGACTGGTTGGAGGTGTTAACGGGGAGGGGTTGGAGAAACGCAGGTGTGTCATGGTCATTTTCAGGGAGTTTGGGCCTAAGGTTGTGAGTCTGTAGGTGCCAAAACATCGGGGATACAAATGGATGTCTGTACGGAGGCCAATCGCGGGATCCTGGGAGTTTGGGCCAAAAATGCCATGATTTGAATCCTGAGATTTTAGCCTCCATTCCAAGATTCGTGGGACTAGGTGACGCATGTGCATTATTTGGGGGACAGCCATTAGAAGCAGCCTCAGGAGCCACCCAGCTGTACCCTGCGGTATGGGTTTGACATCATCAAGACCTGCCCTATTCCAAATGCCGTGATTTCTATGAAGAGGGGCGGGGCTAATATACAGTGATCAGCCTGTGATCTGTTAGACACTAGTTTGACAACAAGGCCCAGATTTCAGCTCCCGCCTTCACTGCTAGCAGGCAGAGAAGACTGTGCAGGAGTCAGAAAACCAGGGAAAACTTGGATAATGCTATCTGGAGATTGTCACGAACCCAACTTATTTCATGTTTGTCTTCTCAATTTCCAAGTGTCTCCAGGCTTGTGTGTATCAATGCTGCAGCAGCAGCACATTCCTGGCTGATTGTACACCTGTGAGGATACCTAACTGCTGTAGTAATCACAGACTACTTCTGGTCATCTGCATCCTGGGCTCTTCAATGTTGAAGACCATCAGCAGATTCCTGTATGTCAGATTGTGTCTAGATCCACTTTTATACTTTGACAAGGACAGAGCCGGCCCTAGCCTAAATGACACCCTAGGCAAGATTTTGGCTGGTGCCCCCTAGCGCACCGCCACTAGTTCCGCCTCTGACCCTGCTCCCCTTTCCCAGCACCATCAACCCTCATCATAGCAGTCCTCGTTTTGGTGCTCCTAGCCGCAATAGTTTAAATAGAAACAGTGCACACATTCGGTGTGCAGCCCAAACAGGGGTGTGTTCTTGCTGGGAAGGGCATGACCACACAATTTTACCCCCAATTCACATTATGCCACACGGTAGTGCAACTTTATTCACATTATCATGCGATGGTGTCCCTTATTCACGTTACATCACACTGTAGTACCACCTTATATACATTACTCCTCACATTATTCACATTATACCCTCAGAAAAAAATCCTGAGAAAATATTGTATTTTAATCACCTCCATGGCCACAAAGCAGTGTGTGCTGGGCAGAGGAGAAGAGCTGCAGCTGTCACTTAAGGGTAGGGGGCCCTGGGCCTCCACTGGGCCCTCCCATCAGACTTTGGCCTGGGTAATTTGTACCCCCTACACCCTTTCTCTCGGCACCCCTGATAAAACCACACAGTAATGCCCCTTACACATGACACATATTATTAATGTCCTTATAACCATAATGCCCCTTACACATTATGCCAACCTTTATTAATGCCTTCATACACATAATGATACACATAATGCCCCTTACACATATGTTGCACATTATTAATGCCCTTATACACATGACACACATAATGCCCATTACACACATGTTGCACATTATTAATGCCCTTATACACATGACACACATAATGCCTGTTACACATATGTCGCACATTATTAATGCATTTATACATGACACACATAATGCCCCTTACACATATGGCAAACACTATTGCACAACCAACCCACCCGCAGACAGCACTCGCACAGCCGCTAACACTGTAACCTCTGCCTCTGCTTGGGATACAGATGTTTCCTCATACATCTTGCCTCAATAGGCCATGCAGCTCCTGGCCAGTTCTGCTAACGTTGGGTGCCTTTTTTGCTGAAAATTTGTCTTATTTGCATTGTTATGACCAGCACACACAAGGAGCTTCTTATGATTAAAATGATATGCAGCATGCCTATATTCTGTGTGCGACTGTGGCTGTACCTGCATACGGAATGCTATGTTACAGTGATTTCAATGAATACACTATTTCATATGCAGATACAGCCTCACTCACACTCAGAATATAGGCATGCTGCATATCATTTTAATCAGCAGAAGCTGCTGATGCCCCTAGGCAGAGCCGTCTTAACAGCAGTATGGGCCCCTGGGCAAAGCAATGCACTGGGGCCCTTACCCATTCTCCCTCCTAGGGGTGGGGGGTGCTATCAGCAGCAGCTTTCATGTTCCACGGGTGGCAGGGGGTGCTCTATCAACATGTAGGACCTGGAGCAGTAACTTCTGCTAATTACTCCTTTACTGCACAGGTGGTGGGAGGGAGAACACTAACGTGTGGAAGGGGGCACTGAGCTGAATGGAGGGTCCCGTGTAAATGACTTCCAGGTAGGTAGGGGGTGTTTTATACGCAGTGGAGGGTTGGATAATGGAGTGGGCTTAATATTCGTCATTTTCCGGTGGAAGGGCAGCTTGTTTGACTGCAGATATCGCCATTATTTGGAAATAGATTTTCTTAGCCTTCAATAGTATAAAAACCCAGAGTCCCCACTTACAGGAGGTGCTGGGACTTGGGGATCAGGAGCCAGAGCAATCCATTGACAAAAATATAATACTGTACACCAGACGTTTGGAGCTGGAGCAGGGACCGGCTGCTGGAAGGCTGATATCTCTGGTTCTGGGCATGATAGAGACAAGCCGCTAGTGTCGACAAAGGGGAGAGTCCCAGCTTTGGAATATACTCTCAGAAAAACTCTAAAGTCAGAGAGAACCTGAGAAATCTGACTGGGAATTGCAATTTACAGGTCGGATGTGGACTGCTGCTAAGTTGGATATCTCCAGTTCCTCAGGGCCGATTTTCAAAATTCTGGTATCCCTGGAAAAAGAAGATCCTCAGCTATCAACATAGGGCCCTTATACACCTGGGGCCCCTGGGCAAGTGCCCATTAAGCCCATACGAAAAGACGGCCTTCCCCTAGGCATTCCAAATGCCCTAGGCAATTGCCTAGTTTGCCTATGCCTAAGGCCGGCCCTGGACAAGGATGTGAAGGGGTGGAAGTTGTTTTAGTTTATCGATAATTTCCATAGGTGTAGGTCATTTCATTTTTTTGCAGCTGTGTTGTACCCTTGCGGGCTCGCTTTGCTCGCCACGCTATTATATTCCCCCTCCAGGTAGACGTGGGGCCCAGAGCATGATGGGAAATGTCAAAATACAGAAGTGGTTCTAGAATCTAGCTGCAACCTTTCTGTATTCTCACTTCAGCACATGTCACATGATCCGGGTAGTTCCACTTCCTGGTTCTGCCAATCACCAGCTACCTTGGAGGATAATGCAAAGCTCCCAGAATCCTCCAGTGCCTTAAACAACTGTTGGTACCCTGAGTTTAATCTCCTGAGACTGCTTCCAAGGCTTCAGGCTTTTCCAGTGTTACCAGCCAACTGGATTCTGTTGCTGCTTGTTCATGGTTATTTTCCTGTTGCCAGATTGACTCCAGCTAATACCATCTCCCAGCTTCCATCTGCTAGTGTCTGTGCCCAGTCCAGAATACCTCAGCGCAGACCAGCCTGTACCATCGGCACCAGACCGGCAATCGGTAACCAGTCCAATATTCTACTGTACCATCAGATCCAGACCGATCATCGGTCACCAGTTCAATATTCTCCTGTACCATAGGTTCCCAGGCCGATACCCAGTCACCATCACATCCCAAGCCGACCACCCACTGCATTGGTTCCCAGGCTGCATCTCCGGTATTGGCTACCAGGCCGTTTATCCAGCATAGTCTCCCAGGCCTTACTCCCGGGCCGCGTCTACTACTGTATGTTTCCTCCCAGGCTGCCTCTCCAGTGTCAGCTCCCATCGGTCGACAAGCCGATAGTATTCGACATTGATTTCTTGATTATATACTACCAGCTCCAAGTTCCAGAATTCCACTGGCTCCCAGGCCAGAGTTTTACTTCCTCTTCACCAGTCTACCGCTCATCCCATTACTAGCCCATATCCTATTGTTGCACCATCCATTCCCAGACACATACAGCTCATTTCAGTTACCACACTTGGGACTTGGGACCAGGACAGAAGGCTGCAACCTGCCCGTCGGGTGCAGTTAGTCATTGCGGGACTCCCTGGCGAAGACCACCGGCGGGTTCAGACCCAGCTTCCTAGGCATCACTCGTCCCTATGTATGTACCCCAACTACACTCAGTGGCCCACCAAGATCACAGCCTGGAACCCAAACTAACCCAGGTCCTGACACAGATAGCATTATTATCACAGGGCTCCCTCTGTTGTTTTCTACTTATTTGTTTTATTTGTAATTGCCAGAAGATTACATTTCCCATTACAAGTATGGGAAATATAATCTGGAATGCAAATTTGAGGGTTTGAGTAGAATTTATGTAATTCTCCTTCATTGGTGACATTAAAATTTATATAAAAAGGGTGTGGAAATAAACTTTTTCACATTATTGTAGTAAAAATAAATGTATATGCCCGTTAGGCCTGGATCTCAGTCACCTGATTATCGTGGAACATCTATTTTATATTATATCTATCTATCTATCTATCTATGTATCTATCTATCTATCTATCTATCTATCTAGTGTCTCTGATTTGTGCCTTCGAAACACTGCCATCTGTTGGCAGCGAGTGAAACTACATCTCTCTCACACACATGCACAAGCGCACAGGCAATTACAAGGTTGCAGGCTAGCTTTTGAAGCATTTTCCACAAAATCTGACTCCATTTTAGGGGGGGAACCATATGCAATTTCTGCGTACATGGGGGTGCCTTGGGCATGTACCGGCAGTTGCGTTCGCCAAACTGTGATCTTTTTCTGCGATAGTATTTCTGAGTAGCTGAAGGGTCAAGTATAGTGTGATCTAGAACCAGAAGCACCGATGTTTCCATCATTCAAGTCAAGAACATTCTGTGCCAGAAGTAATTGTGCATAACATGCTGCAATGCACTTTTCCCCTAGCTCAAAGCATTCTTATGTGAAGGTGAGTGAGTGTTTCTGTCCCCAACACGCAGTAAATACACAGTGCATATGTACAGTAACTGACATGTTTTTAAATGGTAAATCTATTACACATTGCACGCATACCCATATGTTTTGTTAGTGTATGTTGACATACAGTATATGTACAGAAGCAATATGTTTTTAATCAGCTTCATTGATTTTTTTTTTTTTCAACAAAGAAAAAAACAAAACAATTTATAGTAGTGTGCGCTGTAGGTTGTGTATTTAGCATGCATTTTGATAAATATGTGCAATAAAATGTTAAAAATAGAAAATTTCATGATTTTTTTTTTTCTTCTGTTGGGCTTGACCATGCTTTATGTGGACTGCAATTGGCAATGGTAAAGTGTGCCCAGTGAAGCAAGCCATGTCCGGGTATTCATTACTGCGCTAATTGGGGGTCCATGATGATAGGTGTCGATATCGACACCCTGGGACAACTGATGTAAACATTTTCATGTGTCTACCTTTTGCTTGTGTCCACCTTTTCTCCTTGTCTTTTGACCCGTCAGTCATAGGCCCTTATTCTGATCTGTGCGGAAATTCCCGCATTCTTACGGAGCGGTCCGCACGCCACGGTGTTTTGCCGCATGCGGCCATCGTCCGTAGAAACGCCCACGGGTCCTCCGCATTCGGACGGACTCACTCTTTAAGAA
This sequence comes from Crinia signifera, assembly GCF_055691185.1. Taxonomy (NCBI): domain Eukaryota; kingdom Metazoa; phylum Chordata; class Amphibia; order Anura; family Myobatrachidae; genus Crinia; species Crinia signifera. The sequence continues at coordinate 12,012,393 of NC_139228.1, read as the reverse complement.
CAGGGCGTGTTTACGGACGACATACAAACCATGCGTGTGCGGGAGAAACACTCCGATTCGGCACGGTATTACAGAGTATTACAGAGTATGCTCGGAAATACCGCATCCGAACGGGAGCCAAGCGGTGCTACCGCCCGTAAGCGGAGTATTTACGCCAAACAACCCACTATGAAGTATCTTCTGCAAGACATCACATGACCCACTTATTCAATTACCTATCCTCATAAAAAACTGCTTATTTGGAATTGGAATCAATTAGATTCCAATATATCCTTACAAGCATGCCTAACACATGCATTGCACACATTAACCCTTACAGCAATGTAAGTGCAATGCTTTGTATTACACCCTGTGTAAAAGATTATAAACAATCTACACATATACTATTTAAAGTGCAAATAAAACCAACAACTGTGAACTTGCATAAAGAATTTTATTAACGACCCAATTAACATAAATATAAAAAAGTAAATAAGAAATTAAAGAAGCAGGTCCTTCAGGTCCTGCAGGTGTGCTTGCGCCAGCTGCAGCTGGTGCTCCAGTCGCCGGAGGGCCCCATGCACACCCTCATCTGCCGGTGTGGTGTCATCTGTGGGCATGTCAAAGGGGCAACAATTAGTCATGTTATTCTTGCATACATTTCACATCCTGCGACATAAATTGCACAAATGCTAGGTGACATGTGTGTATATATATATATATATATATATATATATATATATATATATATATATATATCTATGTAGAGCATGGGTCCTCAAACTGCGGCCCTCCAGATGTTGGGAAACTACAAATCCCAGCATGCCTTGCCACAGTTTTGCTATAAGGAAGTGTTAAAACTGTGGCAAGGCATGGCGGCATTTGTAGTTTCACAACATCTGGAGGGCCGCACTTTGAGGACCCATGATGTAGAGAGATAGAGACACACATAGATAAATAGATATGACACATATATACATACATGCTAAGTTATTTACTACATACTGTATTTTGTGGCCTATACACTTTACTCTGCAGAAGACATAACAGTCATATTGTTTCTTCTCAGTCACAACCCACCCATGACTAACCAATGACAAGCAGGTCATGGGCTCCGTCAATAAGAACTTGTCACAATCTGCTCAGTCTATAAGTTCATTGATGGTTCGTGGCATGGGAGTTATGCAAATGTAAGGAATGCACAGTACACATCCTCAAATTCATAATTCTGTCTAAACCAACCTACAATTCTGTGACGGGCAAAAAAAAAACTGAAGTACAGGGGGTGTTTAGGTAGAGGAGGCTCCTGGGACACTGGCAACTTCTGACTCCATTCCAAGGTAGGCCGGGCCATACTCCATTTATAGCATACATCCTAGAGTTTATAAATAACATTCACCAACAATATAGATTCCACTATTTGATGGGTCATAATCCACGCTTGCAGCAGGTGAATTTAAGCCACAAATGATCCACTCATCCCTTTACTCCAGGATCCAGTTTAACTACAACGGTTATGTGGCAGTCAAAATGGACCTCCAACCCATCCCACAAACCTGTGTAATTCAGAGGTGTCCTGGATGAAAGGTATGCCTTGGACACCCCATCTAACCCGTACCTGTATCTGTAGCTACCCACTTTGGGGTCTATATGATTAGTATGGGCCCAAAATTTGTAATCAACAGTGCTAAAAAACAAATACCAGTACAACTACTTCATGAATTATGCATTATGTCAACATACCGATCTGCGCCGACTCCGGTGCCTGGCACGCCTCCTCCCCCTCTGAATTGGAGGTGTCCGGGGCAACTGTGGCCTCCTCAGCCCCCTCCTCTGCCATCTCCTCGGGCACAACATCCTCCTCCTGCAACTCCTCCTCCACCTCCTCCTCCACCTCCTCCACCTCCTCCTCCTCCACCTCCTCCTCCACCTCCTCCTCCACCTCCTCCTCCACCTCCTCCTCCAACTCCTCCTCCACCACCACCACCACCTCCTCCTCCTCCTCCTCCTCCTCCGCCACCAACACCTCCTCCTCCGCCACAAACTCCTCCTCCTCCGCCACAAACTCCTCCTCCACCTCCTCCTCCACCATTTGCTCCTGGCCAACTTCCTCCTCCTCCACCCTTGCCGGCACCTCCTCCTCGGGGTGTTGGCCCTCGTCCTGGGCCAGGCCTGCCTCCGCCTGTTCACGGGCCTGTCGGGCTCGGGCTCGTGCTGTGTGGTAGAAAAAAACATCATGGTCAATGTTGGCTCATTGGGGCACATTTATTAATCCAAAACAAGACATACATGGAAGGGTGATAATGATGGCAAACGATGCAGGAAAGTAGCTCCTTACTGTTAATGGACTCCAAAGTGTGTCATTCAAATTATTATGTGATGGTTAGTAATTTGTTCCCACATTACAACCCAGGCATTTATCAATGTGTAACACATATTAGATCGGGCACATTGTATGCATCAGAATCCTCAATGCTATGGCATTACATATAAAAGCCTCATGACTGCATGTTAACCAGGAAGAAGCACACATAACAGTCTATGGACTTTTAAACCCATGGACACCCACTTATCATGAGACACATTTTATTGCTTATATATGCTATGTTGTAAGTGCGAAATTTCATAGCTAAAATACTCACATTCCGCAATTTCGCCCCTTAGTTGTGTCAGCAGCTGGGGCTGGCGCCTGCGGAGGTCGGACCACCGCCTCTCCAGCTGCCCGAGGGACCTACGCACCCGAGTGCGGGCGTAAATCCGGCGCCCTGCCGCAGCGTAAGCCCTCCGCTTATGGCGGTTGGTTATGAAGGGCCCCGCACGGCCCAGCCTTGTCTCCATGACGGAGACAAGAACTCGCAGCTCCTCATGCGTGAAGGGTTCTGCCCTCCGTGTCTCCGCCATGTTGACAATGGCATATATCAACCAATCAGGTGGTGGCATTGGTTGATCACAGTTATTTGTGTTAATAACTTTATTGTTCATTTTTACATTAACAGCGTCTCTGCGCCAACACAAATGGTGACAAATTCGCATGCCTTCAAAACCGTAGTGTTGATGTATGGGAATGAACAAATCTGATATATATAAAACACAGTGTGTATGCACTTAGCAAATCCAATGAGCCCGCGCTCCGCCAAGCAACGCGTGCTATAGCTTAGCAACGCATAGCTGTAGTTAGCATTACTTACTTTATGCATATATGTGTATGCGTACATTTATGTGTAAAAGACACATACACACACTTGCAGGTATCCGGAAACCAGCATTATACAGCAGCCCTGCCTGCCTGCCTGCCTGCCTGCCTGCCTGGCTGCCTGGCTGCATGCTCCTTGAAATGTTGAAACATGTGCATAAATTCCAACATCATATATATATATATTATATATATATATATATATATATGCAAACAAATCATACATCAACACAGGAAATAATCCCCTACACATTATAGAATAAATCAATGTACTCACCAGTCATCAGGGATAGTATCAACTACAATAATGAAGATATAACAAACACATTAGATGCCTTGTCCAAGGTATAATAATTCCCACCTATATTGAACTTCCCCAAAACCAAACACATATGCTAAATATCTCCTATTTCTTTGGCATTAGGAGGGCAGGCTGGCTAATGGTCGGTTTGTAACACTGACAACTAACACACTGGACTTATTTGAAGGGGTGATTGTGACTAAAATGGGTGTGTTAGGTCAACTCAATAACATGTACCTGAAATATCTTTGCGCCACAGAGTCCCGCAGCTGGTATCCCCTCCGGCATTCAGGGGCGCGGGATGGGCGCATGGGCGGATCTTGCGGCTCAGATGGTACCTCCCACTCCTCAAAGGGTATCTCACGCCGCACAGCAATGTTATGCAAAAATACACACAGGCCCACGATCCTCGACACCATTTCAGGCGCATATTGCAAGTCACCACCAGTGCGGTGGAGCACTCTAAATCGACCTTTTAAAAGGCCAATTGAGCGCTCCACCACTTGCCTGGTGGCAACATGCGCCACATTGAATGCCTCCTGTGGGCCCGGTGCTGGGTAGCTGTACGGCGTAAGTAGCCAGGGCGTACATGGGTAACCGGAGTCACCCAGAACCCACGCATCACGGCCTTCCAGCTCTTGTAGTCTTTGCCATATCCCGGTTTGTCGGATGACATGCGAGTCATGGGCACTTCCGGGAAACTTCGAGTTGAAGGCGAGAATTTCCATGGATGGGCCACATACCACCATCACGTTCAGTGAGTGGAACAATTTGCGGTTCCTATATATCTTCTCACTTCGAGATGGAGGCACAAATGGTACATGGGTGCCATCCACAGCCCCTATCACATTAGGGAAGCCAGCAATTTGTTGGAAGGCGTGCTGGCTTCTGCCCAGGGTCTCGGGGGCAAATGTCATGGCCATGAAGTGCCCCTTGCGCCTGAACATGGCCGACGTCACACGCCTCAGGATTCGGCAGAAGGCCGGCTGAGATATTCCAGCAAGTACTGCCACTACTTGTTGGAACGATCCTGAGGCGCAGAAATGCAACACCGCCAGCAGCTGTGTGTGAGGCGGAATTGCTGTCGTGATCCCGTGTAGAGGTTCCAAATCGCTCTGAATTAGGTTGAGCAGATCCAGAATTACATTTGGGGGTAACCGGTACCTAGTAAGTACCTCATCATCGGGCATAGCAAACAGAGTCACCCGTGTGCGATAGATTCTAGCACGTCCTGGCCTCCTTGGGCGACGAGTGGGGAGAGCCGCAAGTGCCCTTAGCCTCCTCTCCATGTAGCGCAGAATAGCTTCTGCAACCTATAAAGAAATGAACATAAATACTGATGCACCTATGCACATAATGGCCATATCCCACTACAAACTGATTTGTAGCCTTCTATACGTACAATTGATGGCCGCCCCGTGTAATCACGCAGATCCATTTGACTCTCTAATGATGACACAATAATATGAACTCAATACACACCGTCCAAAACACACAGATAAAGGTGTCAGCATTTTTTGCCAACTTCATGTACTATGAGACATTTCATCTATTGCTGTGACATGTTGTCCTGCAATAGATGAACCCACACAGGTTTAAGACCTGTGAGTGAAATATTGAACATGTGACATGTTGCAATAATGATACACACACTTTGCTGGCCCAACAATCTGTAGGCAGTGAGGCAATGGTGCATACCTTCATACACTTACATAGTGAATGGCTATCATATCTACAAGGAGCATGGAAGAGCTTACCTTAGACCCTGACAAGTCGTGATCTGGAGACAACTGATTCTACCAGCAACTCACTATTTATAGGGCTCTCACATGTGTTGTCTATAACAGTAGAGATGAGTATTGGCTGACTTGTGGCGTGGATTCTCTAAGGGAATGGGCTACTTTTAGCTTGCAATCAAACGCCATCATACGCCAGTAGTCATGAATCAAATGTCATGTAATGCTAGCAAATAGCATGTGTATTGTGCAATAGTCCCAGGTGTATCCGAAGATTCTATGCAATGTTATAATTGGTGACCAGTATTTCATTTAGAACTTTCGCCAGGTTTTCCACAATGGAATTTCCGCCACCGTATGCGGCGCGAAAGAACAGCGACGTACGCTCACGCACGGAACGCAGCTGCCGCTGATGTCCGCCAAACAGGATACTCAAACAGTATAAAAAGGTGTATTACAGGGTGACAATGTTGTTGCTAACATGTCTGGCTCCCAACCAGAGTTAGACCCAGAGCTCCAGCAACTTTTTGCCCAGCTGGACTCCAGCACCACCTATGTGCCACTGCACATGCAGGCAGTGGGTAATGAGGAGGCTGCTGGCCCTTCTACAGCAGGCCAAGCTGCACATGACCATTCGACAGCAGAGCAACCAACACCTGGCCCTTCTGCAGCAGCCCAACCTGCAGCTGGCTCATCTGCACCATCAGCAGATTTGTTTGGAACACAACAGGGGACTTCACAAGGTAGTACCATGGCCAGCACTTCAAGTGCAGCGACTGGTGCCAGGGGGCGTGGCCAGGGACGTAGCAAGGGGCGAGCCAGTGCAACAGCCGAACCACCAAAAAAAAACAAGGCATATGAAGCACAGGAGCTGGCCATCCTGGTTCCCCGAGCACGTGATTGGATAGAGTGCCCATCCGAGAAGCTGACACACACACGCCGATGGAAGATTTGGGAACAGATAACGGCAGAGATTAATGCAGTTGCGCCACAAGTTCGTGAGACGGACCATGTGAAGAAGAGGCAAGTTGTTTTGTCATACATGTGCCCAGTAATAGCCAAGTAATGATTTAATGGATGCTTATATGCATTTTGCAAATGGCACATGAGGTTGTTACGATACACATACATTATTGCCATGTTATTTCCTTGAGAGTCAGAGTAGGGTGATTGTGAATGTGTATTGTAACGGTTGATATCATAGTTGCATGTAATATTATATATGGGACATTAATCACATGTTGTAAGATGTAGCACATAGCAATGGCTGCAACAGCTAACATTGGGAGTGACATGTATTAATATGTCAACTTACATTGCAGGTGGCAGGACTTCAAAACCAACCTGAAGAGGAAGATGACCAAGCGGTGGGACCACAGCCAGACATCTGGGGCCGGCCCCATGCCATCAGGGCTAGAGCTCACCCCCCTGGAGGAGATGGCGGAGAGCTGTATCTCAGTTGAGGAGATCAGGGGGGTGAGCACGATGGATAGCGAGGCCCCAGCTGAAGTGTTTGCGTCTTTTCTGGAAGGTAAATATTGGTCATGCCATAAACTTGTGCAAGTAATTATCGTAGAATGTCTCCTAATTGTGTTTATCTTTTCCCACAGACACCCCACCGCTTGGTGAGGACTCTGCTCAGGAGGTGGAGGAGTCCGTGCCACCTGGCCCCAGAGGTAGGCCTGTGCAGCAGCAGGCATCGGGCCAAGCCGATTTGGCCGCCTTGGCCCAGGTGCTTGTGGACATCAACCAGCAGGGAGATTTTGCATCAGAACGGATGCGTAGGACCGAGGAGATCCTGGCGAGCTTGGTCAGCACCCAGCAGTCCATCGCTGGGAGCATGCAGGCCATGGCTGAGTCACATCAGGCCATGGCTGCAAGTGCTCAGGTGCTGGCCGAGCAAGCCACCCGCCAAAATGATCTCCTCCTCCACCATAATGAGCTTATGGTGGAGCTGGTTACCAGCAACAGGGTCCTAATGTCATCCGTTTCTGGTGCATTACCAGCGGAAACACTCCCTGCTGGCAGGAGGGGTAGACCAGCCAACCCCTCCACATCATCTGCTCCACCTGCCCCAGCATCTGGGCGTCCCCGAAGAGCTGCTGCACAGGCCAAGGAGCCTACCAAGGCCAAACGTGGTCGGAAATGAACTTGTGGCCGCATTAATCTCTACCGTTATGTGTTCCCAAATCTTCCATTGTGCTGTGTGTGTCAGCTTCTTGTGTCCAATCACGTGCTGAGGGGAACCAGATGAGCCCTTGCTTCATATGTCCTTTGTGGTTCCCCTGTTGCCCTCTTGTGCCTGGCATTACTGTCAGCTGTACTTGAAGTGATGGCCATGGTACTATCTGGTGAAGTCCCCGGTTGTGTTCCAAATGAGTCTGCTGATGGTGCATATGAGCCAGCTGCAGGTTGGCCTGCTGCAGAAGGGCCAGGTGTAGGGTGCCCTGCTGTCGAATGGTCAGGTGCAGCTTGCCCTGCTGTCGAAGGGCCAGCAGCCTCCTCATTTCCCACTGGCTACATGTGCAGTGGCACATAGGAGGTGCTGGAGTCCATCTGTGTGCTATTATATTTTTGTTTTATTATTATTTATTTTGCTGCATTCCTGCCATGTTGTTTATAGTTGTGATGTTTAATTTTATGGTCATTGCATGACAGTGGCATTGACTGTGACATGAATATAAATAAATGTGTTTACTTTACCCAAAATGTGTGGTTTCATGAGTACATGTCGAATACACATGTGTATTGCTAGTATTAATATTCTGTCATGTCAATTGTTAGCAGTTTTTAAGTGTCTGAGAAGTACAGCATATGTGGCTGATGAGTAAGGTTTCCTTGAAGCAGCAATGGTTTCAATTAAAGCACTGACAAGCGTCCTATTAGTGAGTAATGAGTAAAGGAGTAGATTGTATTGGGTTCAGGTGTTAATGGTTGTAGTCATTAGGCGTACGTTCGCCTACCGCATGAACGAGTGGTGTCCGCAAAGCAATAGTACACTTGTGGACACCGCACATTTCAGCCCTTTTTGCTCGCGTGCATTCGGAGTGGTTTCCGAATGTACGCCCCCCAACATAAGTGTACTCCCCCGTGTCCGCCCATGTTTCCGCCCCGTTTTGCCCACTTTGAAACTACGCCCATGTGTCATTCCGCATGACGCCCATAATACGCCCCTATTTCCCGACTGATTGCGGGGACCAGTTTTGGACGGGCTTTGTCCGAACTGGTACCGAGTCAAGGCGTGGCACATGCGCGTAGCGTTCTCCACGCATGCGCAGACGCCGTAAAGACGCTATCCGTAAGAACGCGGTAAAGTCCGCATCAATCAGAATAAGGGCCATAGTCAGACTGCACTGGCTTTACTGTGAAGGGCAGTGACTTCCTATTGGAAGGCCTACCTGTCCATCAAAACACACAAGGCGGTTGGATTGGGAGGCGTTTCCTCCCTCTTGGACTGCCAATAAGAATTCACTCCCTGCCTGATCGTGCAGCCCTAACCAGCCATATGTAATTGCGAACGGCTGCTGCTCACAGGAATTCATATTGTTACATACCTCCCAACTTTATGAATGAGAGAATAGGGACACGCGCGAGCACCCGAAAAGGGGGCGTGGTGTATGCAAATAAAGGTGTGGCTTATGCAAATTAAGCAGCGTCCCCGTTTTCGGTCGCAAATAGACACTGTGCTCATGCGTACAGCATCTATTCTGTCAAATTTGGGGGGACTCCAAACTGCCCCCCCCCCTCCCCGGAATGAGACACTGCCGGCCACGGGAGGGACGCGGGAACGTCCCCAAAAATTGTGACGTTCCCTCGTTTAGCAGGACAGTTGGGAGGTATGTTGTTGCATCAATTAAAAAGATTGTTTCAGAATCCACACTGTCATTCTATAATCGCTTAATCACTGCATTCCATCATAACTATATCTGCAGCAGAGTATTTTGGTTTGGCAACCAATCAAATGGCAGTTCCTGCACGGTGACAGATGTGCGAGCGTGCTTTCAGTTGCGCCTATCCGGTCTTGCTGGGTTCTTTGCCGTGAGACCATGCATTTCAGTACGCAGCTACAATTAGGGATTGTACTTAGTGACTGCGCATTTAATGTTTCAGAATGCAACCCGATTGCTTTAGTCCGCAGATGCGATTGTTACTGAATCAGACCTAGAGCCAAAGTTCCAATGAAGACGCAGGGTCTCAGAAATGTTGTGAAATGTATTGGATGCTCCTGGACAGTGACAGGGAAAAGGCAGGAAGATGGGCTGTCTCATAGGTGTAATATAGCCCTGCCTTGGGGGGGAGTTATGGCCCCATACATCAGCAATCACAATCAATTGCTTCTCAAATCCAGTGATTTCCCCCCCCCCCCCCCCCCCCAGATAAATTGTTTCTTCAATCTATTTGACTTGCCCACACACACTACAGATTTGTTTCAGTGATCAGCAAATTTTTACAGTTAGAATGCCCACACGTACAAAAATGAAACTCCAATAAAACCAGATTTTTAAACATGTTTAAAAATCTGATTCAGCAATTGATTGGCGATCCCTATTAATTTTTGGTTGGGATCGCCAAAAGGGGGAGCCCACACATTAAAGATTAATTGTGACAATCATCTCCAGAGCGGAAGATTGCCACAATTAATTGTTGATGTATGGGGCCCATAACTCAATTGTCAGTGTACACAGATACTTCATTCTTTACATAGGAGGTTGTATTTAGATGGATAATCTGCACCTGGGCCCGGTGTCCGTTTCGATGGAGCCACCAATGGTGGCGCCTAAAGTTGCACGAAGTGTTATTACAGTGTCTGAAGGCGCTCATTGCTGCGGCTGTACACCGGGGAAGGGCCAGTAGCGGTATTTGCATATAGCGGCTGTACACACCGGGGAAGGGCCAGTAGCGGTATTTGCATATAGCGGCTGTACACACCGGGGAAGGGCCAGTAGCGGTATTTGCATATAGCGGCTGTACACCGGGGAAGGGCCAGTAGCGGTATTTGCATATATTGGCGCAGGGCATACCAGCAAGCGGCGCACATACGGAGGCACAAGTAAACGGTTGACATGGAAAAGATCAACATTTTTTATTGAAACTATTTACCATCCACGGGAACTCTGATTGGACATGGTATGACTGGGGGAGTATGCACAATGATGTTTTTATATGATTTTAGGGCACTGTACGGGGCATGCAGTAGACTGTTTGTGGGTCAACGTACTCAGGTGTCTGCAAGCTATACCACCGCCTTAAGATCTGTCTTACTAAATAAGCACAATCCTAGAAGAAATATATTGTTTTTAGCTTAATCAATGAATGAATAAGGCCCAGCTGCCTCTAGAATTCTAGAATGATCACACTCAGCTGTGGTGGTTGCTGTAAGGAAACAAAGGGCCCTCCATGGTCAGTCCTTGGTAAACGATCAGCCAGTCTCCATGACGTCCACCACCACTTCTCCTCATTGGACAGGTCCCTTCCCAGCTGCGCTAACCTGGGCTTTCTGTTCTGAAGTAAATCAGCGTTCCATACCTGCTGATGGAATGAGAAGGGCCACTGCTGAATTATTGCCCCTCAGCGATGCTCGTCAATCACCGGAGACACCGGTTTGTGACTTTAACCAGGAGCTCTCCAGGGCTGTTCTCTGCTAAGTCACATCTGATGGGTTGACAATGGGCGGTGGCTGGCCTTACTTGGTATGCTGTCAATCAATGCTGTCAGTCTTTCATCCTCAGCGTCTGCTAGGTGTGGCCTCTAAGCTTGCATTTTTGGGTTATCTGCGATCAGTATGTCCTCTTCTATAGTAGGTTACTAGGCTGCATAAGAGGTTAAGAGCACTTAATTTCCACATTTATTTATAGGCGTATGTGTCGTCCTGCCAGTTCTACTAAGTATGTTGATTGGTATTTGTAGATGCCTTCAGTTCTGTTCACCTCTGTGTTTACATCAGGCTGAGTTACTATTGTTCAGTGCATAGAGGTTAATGCAGGGCTGGGCAACACCGGCCCTCCAGATGTTGATGAACTACACATCCCAGCATGCCTTGCATCAGTTTCAGCATGGCCACATAGCAAAACTAATGCAAAGCATCCTGGGATGTGTAGTTCATTAACATCTGGAGGGCCGTTGTTGCCCAGCCCTGGGTTACTGTAAACTCTGCTCACGTGGCTGGTATAACCTATAGATTTATCAATAATCTCATTTGCGCTGCAATAAAGGCAACCATATTCCCATTTTTCAACCATTCCTACTAGCAGGGAGCTTAGAGAATACAGCAATTCTTTATAATCCCTATAATTCCAGCGCCACTACCACCATATTTATTATTTATTCAGGAGCATGGCGCAGTCCACACACAGCGTGAATCTTTTCTTAATATACATCCGCCCATATTAAATTAATATTCACCACAAGTTTCTGAATTGTTCCAACCTTTCTTTACATTGAGGGTGGTTGGTCCATGTGCAGAGTTGGGGGAGGAGCAAAGAATGGAAGGGGAGGTCCAGAACAGGAGGGAAGACAATAAGTGGGTAAGAGCAAATTACTCCCCTTCTTTGATTGGCCGTGAATCTTGTCTGCCAGCCATGGTATTAAACCTGTGGAAGGGGTCAGGCATCAATAAGATGACCAGGACCAGCTCTGTATAGGCATGATAAGATACGGCTAGCCAGACCAGTCCACAGGATCCCTTTGGTGGACCCCTTGGTTCATGGTCTTGGATTGGTTTTGCTTTGGTGGGGTTTTCATAACCGTAAAGTGTTCAAGGGATGGCTTCATGGGGGTCTAATCTAGCATGAAGATATAACCCCAAGCACAAGTGTGGGGCTCATCTGATGCCATGTACTGGGAGTTCCTGTCACTCTCCTCTCCCCTCTCTCATTTCACACAGTCACGGTTGGTGGTACATCAAAAGACCTTCAGTTGTCTCCCAGGGACATTGTTTCAGGAGGATGTTACCGGAACACTGAGTATACGTTCAGAGCCATCCTCGTTAAGGTTAACTGTCAACCATCTAAAAAATGTGACCGCAGTTAATCTGCCATCACATCAGTCAGGTCGGATGAGGGTAAGTATGTGTTCTACCACAAAGGCACGGACTGCAGAATACATCACCTGCACTACAGATAAAAGTAACGACGTCTGCACTCCTGGGCCGGTTCTGAGTCGCATGTTGAAGCTTGTATTGGCAGTGGCCCATCTGCAAGTTTATGTAGCTGCTACAAAATGCTTCCTCTGTGTACATCCATGCGGCGACTGCAAGGACAGATGTGCCCGCTGTAATAGCGATAGGTGCATCCTTATAGGCCACCATCAGTCGCACCAACCCTATGGCAGAAGCTGACCATGGCCTCTTATGTGTGCATCTGTGAACGCAGCCACTTGCACTGACATGCCCACTGCACTTCCATTACTAGTAAATGCCCATCATTTTGCCACCCCCTTCTGAGACCGTTTCAACCGATCACAACAGCAATGTGCAATGCATGCGCCATAAGGGTTTTCTGAGTTTTGCACCTGCGCAATTGCAAACAATCTGTCAGCTACTTGAACGTCAGTTTTGTGGACCAGATTGAGAAGTTTGCCGCATTGCACAGCTGCTGCATCTTGGTGCAGCCGCAATGCTTCTCTCACTCGCTTTAATGCCCATTGATTGGACTGGGCGGAGGCAGCCAGCTCACTATGTTATGCTAATGTGAGTATTCAACGTCTATGCCAATTATACACCCATCTTCAATCATCATACCGCCAACATGCTCCGTACAAGCAAGGAAGTTGGCCAACATGCCCAAGACCTGAGCCGGACTAAGGCGGATGCTTGTGCCTCTCTAAGGTCGCCTCAAGCATGCCATTCGCAGGTTGTCTCACTCCCTGCCTGGACAATCCCGTGTGTTTTCTATAGGCTGGACGAGTGGGGGCAAACCGGTGCACATATCCGCCTGTTCTTCCTGCCATTGTCCGACTCTGTATCAGGACCATACACTTCTTTACTAAAATAAGGAAAATCTCTATTTTCTACATAAATAAAATATTGGGTGTGGTATGAGTTGTCTACAGTCCTATTGCCAACATTCATGATGTTGACATGGGAATGTTAACATGATGACTAAAGTTGGGTACGCACTACTCTACTTTCTTGCTCAATGGGCAGTATTCAATGAGGATAATTCGCCCTGTTTCACGATTTGTGCTATTTTCGTGTTGGAAGGTGATTTTTTTGGGTCAGAAAGTGAATAACACTATTCAACGTGCACTTCTCGCCGTCTTTCTAAGTGATTTTCGACGTGTCTCACCGTGTAGCAAATCGCCATCTTTTCATGGTGAAGTGGAAAGTGAACTTTTAAAATAAAGTTTGTTTTTTTTTTGTTTTTTTTTACATTTGGTGTAAAAAAATCAGGAATTTTATTCTGCGAAGGGGCATGCTATTTTTATTCATGTGCTTATAGCACATGAATATATATTTAATTTTAAAAAAAGATATATTTTTTTTACACATAGCAGCCAGCAGGGGGCCGGGAGCCGAGAGCCGCTCATTACATATTCATATATTCACTGCTCCCGATAATTACATATGCACGATCAGGTGCAGTGCATACCTGGTCCCCTGCTGGCTCTCCCGGGGGGGGGGCAGCCTGTGCTGCCTGGCTCCCGGAGAGCCCACCTCCCCCCCACATACGTTCTGGGGCAGGCAGGGAGACTTCCATCTCCCTGCCTGCCACCGTCCTCAGGCACCCTGCGGCGTCCGCAGGGGTTCACACTCGCCGTCAGGGGCAGCGAGCCCCTGCCTCATTGAATAGGGGGATAGCAGGGGGACAGCGAGGCTCCGGAACACGGCGACTGTGCAGCGAATCCTAAACAGGATTCGCGGCATGCCATGAATATGTTCATTAAATACTGCCCTTGTGTACTTTACTATGATCTCTACAATGGGAACAGGAGGGCGGAAACCAAATCGTGCAAATGCTCAAAGACTCAGCCAAATAATAGCTGATTGGCCGAATAATTTAGGGATATCCCTGCTTAGGAGCTGATGACTTAATTAATATCTCGGTCAGTTGGATTATACCATCTGTGCACAAGCAGGGATATCCTTTTAAACCTGGAATGTTGAGGCGTTCCTGAGAAACCACTGCCTTAAACCATATCACATACTTCACCAGAATGTCCTGGAAATTCCCAAATCTTTGGAGGTCTCCAGGACTTGCATAACCTCTGTGATGACCAGGGCCTTCTAATGTATCTGTAAGATGACCTAACAAAGACAGAATGTTGTCAGTACTCAACTTTTACATGCATTTTACCAACATGCACCATAACTGTATAATTGATGATGATTTTGATATCCAGTCATTGGAAACACTAATATACAGCCTGTATTTCGGTAGAAGTGTGTGTGTGAAGAGGAGGGGGGGGGGGGGGGGCACTGAGGCCATCTGCCAGATATCCACTACGACTTACCAGCCTCCGCAGTTGGCAAGCCACTTTTGCACATACCCCGGTGACTTAGAACTTTTCTTCTATACTCTGAAGCCAACCCTTTCCCCTTTATTTATTTATTTTATGAGTTTGGGACTTTTTATAGTAAATGTTAACAGTGGAGATGACCTTTAAATTAGCAACTTTGACCCACATGGTTCATATTCTAGCAGTCTATACAGTATATTACATTTTTAAGTTCGGTTTAAAGTTCATGGGGCCCATCATGGCGATAGGAAAATGCCTCCAATGTGCAGAGATGAACACTGGCGTCATGGTGCCCTGGTACTGTTCTATAACCCTACATAACTCTGGCGTCATGATACTATGATTTAGCGATCGTTCAGTGATTATCACTCCAGATGGTACATCTCCTCCTAATATACGGGTCTGTTTCATGCAACCCGTACAAGCACAGATGTTATCATCCTGTGTGTAGGGCGATAGGTAGCAGTATTCATTAGACTGACTTATCAGCAAGTAGACAAGTATCTGGTATATAGCTGATAGTGCGGCAGGTAATCATTTACAGCTGAAACACTACTTGTTCTCTCTTTAAAAAACCACATTAATATATTTTCCAGCATACTGTACACGGTTACATTCTGTTCTCTGTACTAATTCCTTATACATGTCAGGTATCACTGGGAACCTGCTACCAATGGCTACTTATACTGGTGTTACTGGGAACGTGGTACCAATGGCTACTTATACTGGTGTTACTGGGAACGAGGTAACAATGTCTAATATGGTGTTACTGGGAACGTGCTACCAATGGCTACTTATACTGGTGTTACTGGGAACGTGCTACCAATGGCTACTTATACTGGTGTTACTGGGAACCTGCTACCAATGGCTACTTATACTGGTGTTACTGGGAACGTGCTACCAATGGCTACTTATACTGGTGTTACTGGGAACGTGGTATCAGTGTCTAATACTGGTGTTACTGGGAACCTGCTACCAATGGCTACTTATACTAGTGTTACTGGGAACGTGGTATCAGTGTCTAATAATACTAGTGTTACTGGGAACCTGCTACCAATGGCTACTTATACTAGTGTTACTGGGAACCTGCTACCAATGGCTACTTATACTGGTGTTACTGGGAACGTGGTATCAGTGTCTAATACTGGTGTTACTGGGAACCTGCTACCAATGGCTACTTATACTGGTGTTACTGGGTACCTGGTACCAATGGCTAATAATACTGGTGTTACTGGGAACGTGCTACCAATGGCTACTTATACTGGTGTTACTGGGAACGTGCTACCAATGGCTACTTATACTGGTGTTACTGGGAACATGGTATCAGTGTCTAATACTGGTGTTACTGGGAACCTGCTACAAATGGCTACTTATACTGGTGTTACTGGGAACGTGGTACCAATGTTTAATAATACTGGTGCTACTGGGAACGTGCTACCAATGGCTACTAATACTGGTGTTACTGGGAACCTGCTACCAATGGCTACTAATACTGGTGTTACTGGGAACCTGCTACCAATGGCTACTAATACTGGTGTTACTGGGAACGTGCTACCAATGGCTACTAATACTGGTGTTACTGGGAACCTGCTACCAATGGCTACTAATACTGGTGTTACTGGGAACGTGCTACCAATGGCTATTTATACTGGTGTTACTGGGAACGTGCTACCAATGGCTACTTATACTGGTGTTACTGGGAACCTGCTACCAATGTCTACTAATACTGGTGTTACTGGGAACGTGGTACCAATGTCTATTAATACTGGTGTTACTGGGAACCTGCTACCAATGGCTACTAATACTAGTGTTACTGGGAACGTGGTACCAATGGCTACTAATACTGGTGTTACTGGGAACGTGCTACCAATGGCTACTTATACTGGTGTTACTGGGAACGTGGTACCAATGGCTACTTATACTGGTGTTACTGGGAACCTGGTACCAATGGCTAATAATTCTGGTGTTACTGGGAACGTGCTACCAATGGCTATTTATACTGGTGTTACTGGGAACGTGCTACCAATGGCTACTTATACTAGTGTTACTGGGAACCTGCTACCAATGGCTACTTATACTGGTGTTACTGGGAACGTGGTATCAGTGTCTAATACTGGTGTTACTGGGAACCTGCTACCAATGGCTACTTATACTGGTGTTACTGGGTACCTGGTACCAATGGCTAATAATACTGGTGTTACTGGGAACGTGCTACCAATGGCTACTTATACTGGTGTTACTGGGAACGTGCTACCAATGGCTACTTATACTGGTGTTACTGGGAACATGGTATCAGTGTCTAATACTGGTGTTACTGGGAACCTGCTACTAATACTGGTGTTACTGGGAATGTGGTATCAATGTCTAATACTGGTGTTACTGGGAACCTGGTACCAATGTCTAATAATACTGGTATCACTGGGAACCTGCTACTAATACTGGTGTTACTGGGAAACTGCTATCAATGGCTACTAGCGCTGGTGTTACTGGGAATGTGGTAACAATGGCTACTTATACTGGTGTTACTGGGAACGTGGTATCAATGTCTAATACTGGTGTTACTGGGAATGTGCTACCAATGGCTACTAGCGCTGGTGTTACTGGGAATGTGGTAACAATGGCTACTTATACTGGTGTTACTGGGAACGTGGTATCAATGTCTAATACTGGTGTTACTGGGAACGTGCTACCAATGGCTACTTATACTGGTGTTACTGGGAACATGGTATCAGTGTCTAATACTGGTGTTACTGGGAACCTGCTACTAATACTGGTGTTACTGGGAATGTGGTATCAATGTCTAATACTGGTGTTACTGGGAACCTGGTACCAATGTCTAATAATACTGGTATCACTGGGAACCTGCTACTAATACTGGTGTTACTGGGAAACTGCTATCAATGGCTACTAGCGCTGGTGTTACTGGGAATGTGGTAACAATGGCTACTTATACTGGTGTTACTGGGAACGTGGTATCAATGTCTAATACTGGTGTTACTGGGAATGTGCTACCAATGGCTACTAGCGCTGGTGTTACTGGGAATGTGGTAACAATGGCTACTTATACTGGTGTTACTGGGAACGTGGTATCAATGTCTAATACTGGTGTTACTGGGAACGTGCTACCAATGGCTACTAGCGCTGGTGTTACCGGGAACCTGGCACCAATAGGTACTAGCACTGGTGTTACTGGGCACCTGGCACCAATGGCTACTAACGCGGGTGTTAAAGGGAACCTGGCACCAATTGGTACTAGCGCTGGTGTTATTGGGAACCTGGTATAAATGTCTACTAATGCTGGTATCAAAAGAAAGAAAAACAAATGACCCATGTGAAGTTATTTCTCCATGAAATCCATCTTTGGGCCTTTCCTGTGTATGTATAGGTGTGTGCAGGGCCGCCAAGAGAAATCCTGGGCCCCGGAAAAACAATTTCCCGGGGCCCCCACGAACAGAGCTCCTCGCACACTCTGATGGCGCTGCCTTCCCCAAGCCGTTGCGTGGTCTGCCGACCTGCTGTTATGCCACTGCTTCCGAAGGCGCACACCAAAATTTTACACCGTAAATTACTATTACACATGTCACACACCCATTACATATTATACTGCATGCCATAATGCCCATTACACATTATGCCACACACCGTAGTGCCCAGTACACATTATGCCATACACCTTATTACCTATTACATATTTTACCACATGCCGTAATGCCCATTACATGTTATTCCATGCACCATAATGCTCATTACATATTATGCAACACACTGTAATGCCTATTACATACACCACACATTTTATGCCACATACAGTAAGTTCTGTTTACCTACTGTAAATGCTTGTTGCCATGGAGTTACAGTACATGTTCTCTCAGCGGTTACATGCATGCAGCAGACACAGAGGCAGCAGACACAGAGCACCCAGCCACCCAAAAAAAAAAAAAATCTGTGTGTGTGTGTCCAGACCCAGGCCCCCCTGACAGGCCTGGGCCCGGGTAAATTTTACCTCCCCCCCCCCCCTCTTGGCGGCCCTGGGTGTGTGTGTGTGTGTGTGTATGTGTGTGTTTTTATTATATTTTATCATTATTATCTCCAAGTCATTTTTATGGGTATTATCTTTTTTTAAATGAGATGTAACGTTGTGCAAATATTTGAAAGGCAACACGTTTTATTCTCTCGCAACGATAACTACATTCCATGCGTCGGTTTATAGCCGACAGATACGTCTCGCTGTGTTTACGTAGAAATTGCTGTGCGCTTTCAGATAAACAGAACGTCCTTGTAAAAGTTATTAGAAAGATGCTTTGCAGACCTACACGTACGAAGCTGAAGGTCATCTGAAGGTTATGTAGACCGTTCTATAGATGCTCAGTCATTTCCCCACCAGCACCCACACTCACATTCCGCACAACATGTTTCGTATTGTAATATTAAGTTTTAGCATTTTCTTTTAGCACTTGGTAGATATAACTTCCCATCAGACATTCCTTGGGAAAATACGATAAGCATCCGATTGTTTTGGCATTAGTACAGTTACCCACCCACCACCGAGGGACCTAAACAAAGCATCATCAGCTGATTAATCAGACGTTCCTATTAGCATATGCTATCTATTAGGATATGGTATTTGCTTTTTGGTTGAGAAGTTTATTAGTAGCATTCGCAGATAGACGAAGAGCTTCTAGATTGCATTCAGCAGTCACGTAATAAAAAAGATGGTAATGACTGATAAGGATGGATTTGTAAACCATAGAGTCCTCACTACTGAGTAAACCTCTGATCGTCTGATGCTCCCACCATTTTACCCCTAACAAATGAAATCCCCCCTTCTCCCCCTCCCCTTGGTACCTGAAATAAACAAACGGAGTCATGTACTTTTGGCGAATTAGTGGTCACATTTATTAATTTGCTTACAAATATATACTGTTACTTGCTTCTGTGGCGAAGCTAAGCACTGCGGTCCACCAGCCCTGTATCGTAACTGAATCAAGCCGCCCGGGGGGCCAGGGACCCCTTCTTGCAACTTAAAACCTGTAACCGCCCGGGGTCACCCTTCACGTTGCCCCCCGACGCCAGGCCTTGGAGCTCTTCACCCCCTTAGCTGGGGGGTGCCTCCGCTTCCTGGCGCCATTTTGGCTGGCCCGCAGTACTTCCGCCTCTGTTAATATATGTTCTATTGCATCATAATTCTGCTTGTTGTTCGTTCTTCCTTCCTCTTGGGGTGGGCGGGTGGGACAAACACTTCTCAGGTATTCTGCTCCTAATGACCCTCCCCCTATACCTGGCCTTCCTTAAGTATGGTGATACGCCCTGGGGAGGGGTCACTTTACCTATTTCTTCTCTGCCCTCCCCCCTTGCTACCTTCCCACTTTCCCTGCTGTTCCCCACTGCATATGGGATTACAATGGTAATGGAGCCCATCCTAGTAGTTTATTGTCTCTCGCGTCTAGTCGACGCTCGCTCTCTTTTATAGAGAGGGCAGTGTCATAGAGTCCGGAGAGCTCACACCCCATGGCTTACCAGCCGGGATCTCTGGTCCAATCCTTGGTACAAAAGGCGTCTGTTGGCAGCTGACTGCATCTGCTACTGCTGGGAACGGAGTGGGTACTCCATGTGGAAGGTCCTCTGCCTGCTCCGTAGCATGGGGGCCACCATGTTCGGTCGGATCAGCTGACCAAGGTTCTGCCAATAGCCACCCAGTTCCTGAGTGTCTGGCCAATTCCTCTTCAGGATCTGTTATAAAAGGCTCCTCCCATAGGTCTTGAAGCTGCCAGTGCAACAAGTCTCCCTGCTAGCAGTGTAACTCATGTACCTGCTCTCCCCTTTGTGTCTCCCTGAAGCTACTATCAGCGGACCCTTTTCCTGCCATAACATTAATTATACCATCCCAGTGTTCAGCTGCATCCCACCAGTACCATCCCAGAGTTCTGCCCCTTGTTGTGCTGACCCAGCGAGTACAATACAGTCACACTATGCATCCTAGAACAAGCATTGCACACCCATTATTTACATAAGTGATTTGTTTAATGCATTTCTAATTACCGAGAAGGCCTGAGGTGGTTAATAAAGTTACTCAGCTGTTCTGACACCTACCTAATGCTGAAAGACTAGCAATATTCCGTACACAATATATTGCAATCTGACCATATTCCCTTTTTAAGCCTTGTCCCTTGATTGCACAAACACAACTAAATGTGCAAACTACAGAGAAATGGGACATTTACAGTATCTGGAAGTGGTGCAAAATGCAAAGGCAGCTGCAAGGGAAGTGACCGAACCGGGTACACTAGCAGTGCATTATGGGAGGTGATGAACCTGGGACACTTGCAATGCATTATGGGAGGCAGGGCTGGATTAACAATGGGCCTGAAGGAGCTACAGCTCCAGGCCCACTTTCCAAATAGGCCCATTTTGTAGCTGAGGGTCAGGGCTTTCCAATGAGCCCAGCGCCACGTCTCTAGCCACCCGGGAACCAGAGATACTGCCAGGCAAAGCTGGAACATTTTCTCCATAGGATAACATGGGTCCTAGGGCTGTCTTTTCATATGGGCTGAATGGGCACTTTTCCAGGGGCCCCAGGTGTATAAGGGTCCTATTTTGATAGCTGAGGATCTCCTTTTTCCAGAGATACCAGAATTTTGAAAATCGGCCCTGGGGAACTGGAGATATCCAACTTCAAAACAGCAGTCCACATCTGACCTGTAAATTGCACTTCCCAGCATATTTCTCAGGTTCTCTCTGACTTAGCAGTTTTCTGAGAGTATATTCCAAAAATTGGGACTCTCCCCTTTCTGCCGACTCTAGCGGCTTGTCTCATGCCCAGAACCAGAGATATCAGCCTTCCAGCAGCAGGTCCCTGCTCCAGCTCCAAACGTCTTGTGTACAGTTTATATTTTTGTCAATGGATTGCTCTGGCTCCTGATCTCTGATCCCCAAGTTCCCAGCACCTCCTGAAAGTTGGGACTCTAGGTTTTTGTACTATTGAAGGCTAAGAAATCTATTTCCAGATAATGGCAATATCTGCATTCAAACAATCTGCCCTTCCACCGGAAAATGATGAATATTAAGCCCACTCCATTATCCAACCCTCCCCTGTGTATAAAACACCCACTACCTCCCTGGAAGTAATTTACAAGGGACCCTTCATTCAGCTCAGTGCCCCCTTCCACACGTTAGTGTTCTCCCTCCCACCACCTGTGCAGCAGTCTTGCCTACCCTCCTGGAATGGCCGGAAGCCTCCCAGAAATCCGGTCCACCTCCCGCCCCCCCCCCCCCCCCGGGAAGATAGGCAGGTGTCCCGAATTGTGGTAATAGCCCCCGTTCCCCCCCATGCCTGCTGGTGTAATTACCGGAATTTGAGGGTCCGTGGAGAGGGGGCGGGACAAAAATGACGAGATTGCCTGCAAATCACTGAATTTTCCGGCATGGGGGCGGGGTCAAGTGATGTCAGCCTTCCTCCCGCCCCCCTGACGTGCTGCCTCTCTGGGCTTCTCCTGGAGAGGTGAATCTGAAAGTAGGCAAGTATGCTGTGCAGTAAAGGAGTAATTAGCAGAAGTTACTGCTCCAGCTCCTCCTACATGTTGAGTGGAAGATAGAGCAACCCCTGCCACCCGTGGAGGGGAGAATGGGTAAGGGCCCCAGTGCATTGCTTTGCCCAGGGGCCCACACTGCTGTTAAGATGGCCCTGATGGGTCCCGCTAATTCCAACCCCCACCCGGTTCCAGCAGCTGCCAGTTCCCCCTCCGGCATCACAGAAGCTCGAGGTTGATCTCAGTCAAACCCCAATTGCTGAGCCTTCAATCTGATACCAGGCTGGTCCATATAGGTTCATTGGTTCTAGAGATATTGCAGGTAAACCAATTTTTTTCATTTCTGAAATGTAATTTCATGGCTGTTCATGTTATTTCAGGACAGATTTCTCTGGAACCAAATGGCCCAGTTTCATGGGACCAAAATCATTCGAAGCCCACACTTAAATGGGTCAGTTGATTCTGAAGATATAGCTGTCAATGGCTGTCATTTCTGCCCTGCGGCGGCTGTCCGCCAGTTACTGCGAGCATGTATTCCCCTTGGCAATGAGCATGTAATACCACATGGCAATGAGCATAGAACCCCTGGCAATGAGCATGGAACCCCTGACAATGAGCATATAGGTAAGCAGCACTTATGTAGCATAATTTTTAATAGGCATTACGGTGTTTGGCATAATACGTAATGGACATTATGGTGTGTGGCTTAACATGTAATGGGCATTATAGTGTAAATGTTTTAATGTGCGCCTCCAGTGCGCAATGCCGGTGTTTATGAAGCATATTGTGCATTATTGCTCAATCTGTTTGTTATAGTGTGTATTTTGGGTCAATCCATGTGACAAAATGAGAATTTCGACTCATTCCATGTGGCATAATGGGGGTTATTCTAGTTCACTCTTTCTGACAAAATCCTTCTTTGATGGATAAAACCATGTGCACTGCAGGTGGGGCAGATGTTACTTGTGCAGAGAGAATTAGATTTGGGTGGGGTTTTACTTCAAATTGAGATCTAAATTGCAGTGTAAAAATAAAGCAGCCAGTATTTACCCTGCACACAAACAAAATAACTCACCCAAATCTAATTCTAGCTGCACCTGTTACATCTGCCCCCCTGCAGTGCACATGGTTTTGTCCATCTAAGAAGGATTTTGTCAGAAAGAGTGAACTAGAATGAAATGTTGTCTACCAAGTTTTGGCTTTCAGGAGTTTTTTATGACTGGAGTGCCGCCTCACCCCGCAAGTATCTTAGGACATCGGCATCCAGCGGGTGCAACTTTGGAGGGCACCCGCCAATATATCTCGCTACATATTTCCTATGCCATCCTCCTGCCTTTTCCAGTCATATATAATTAGTTGAAAGGATTTAAACAAATAAATAGAGACACACCCATGAGCAGACCACCCAACCAGAACACTGGTCACGCCCCCCCCCCCCCATTATTAGGTGCTGGCCAAAACCCCTATAATTGCGCATAATAGGCCCTTGATAATTTTCAGCTCCAGGCCCATTTATACCTTAATCTGGCTCTGATGGGAGGTAATCTAATCTAATCTAATACACAACATATAGATCATTTTACGCTACATACAAAGCAAAGCAGTACCTAATAATAAAATTATTATAAACTCTGCTGGTGCATAATAGTGTGCTACTGGTGGTGTGTAACTACCTTTTGTGGTGGCCACTGGCAGTGCTACTGCCTGCCTACCTAGTAGTTTAGTTTCTCTACCTACTAGGCTGCTATATTATTAATATTTAATTAATTGAATTATATAAAGTCCACTGGTGCTGCCTGCACTGAATACTGTGTGAACAGAGGTTGCCAGTATTATTTACTCAGTCCACTGTTGCCGCTGCAGTGCCACTCTTGCGTGAGCCACGTGTTTGTGCCGCACACTTGTGTGGCTTAGCATAGTTATCCAGCTACCTCGGTGCAACCTTTTGCCCTAAAAACAATATTGTGAGGTGTGAGGTGTTCAGAATAGACTGGAAATGAGTGGAAATGAATGTTATTGAGGTTAATATAGCGTAGGAGCAAAAAAAAAAACCCCAAATTCTGCGATTTTAGCAGTTTTTATGCTTTTTTTTTTTAATCAGAATCCAAAAAATCCAAACACAAAACGTTTAGGAGGTGTTTTGGTAAAACCCATTAGAACCCAAAACCTCAAGGTAATCAGAACCCAAAACCCAATACACGAAAAGTGGCCGGTACACATCCCTAATTTTCACTTATTCCCGGGTCCAGCCGGGTAACTGAACATGTTTCAAGCCATTTCGCAGCCGCTTAAAACCTGTTCACACCACAAACTGGACCTGGGTTATTGTCAGGGCTTCCCCTCTAATATATAGATAGATAGCTGTAGATAGATGTCAATGCATCGGTATAATACTTGTATGCAGGGCCGGTGCTAGGCACCAGAGCGCCCCAGGCAGGGAGGGGGGGCGCCGCGGCACTCAATTACTTACCTGCTCCAGAGGGGCTGCCTTCCGGGTCCAATGATGCGGCGCACGGCCCTGGGACGTTCCGGGGGGGGGGGGGTTGCTGTGCGATGCAGCTCTGGCTACTGGGACTCTGCCCGGGGAGGGGAGGGGAGGTGGAGTGTCCATCACTGTGACGTTCCAGGAGGGGGGGTGTTGCCGAGCAATGCGGCGCTGGCCGCCGCGACTCTCCCCAGGGAGGGGAGAGGGAGTCTGGCGCCGTGACATTCCAGGGGGGGAGCTTGGCGGGGGATGCGGGTCGCAGCAACGCGACACTCCCCAGGGAGGGGGCGGCTTGCTGGGTGATGCGGCACGGGGGGGCCAGCTCCAAACTGCCGCCCTCCTGCTTGTATGTTAATAATGGAGGATCTAATTAATGACAGGAAGTGAGTTCAGGATAATCCTGGTTAGGCGATTCTATACCTCAACTCATAAATAAAAAAGCGTTTTAATTATAGTTCTTTTTGGTCTATGTAAATTAAGAAGAGGTTAATCAAGAGGAAAAACTGTTACACGTGTAATATGAGGTTTGGCCTATTGGTAGAAAAATAGGGGTAGTTTAAAGATCTGTTATCTAGGCGGTTAAATTAAGATTGTAAGGCAGTGGTTCCCAACCTGGGGTACTAGTACCCCTGGGGGTACTCTGCAGACCAGTTGGGGGTACTTGAAAATAATATTGGTAATGGCGGAAGATGAAAAAGTATTTTGATGGCAGAAGAAGAAGACGACCCATTACTATGGAGAAGAACCACGATGTGTCACTTATGGTTCTGTCTTCAGCGTCATCAGCATCTCATTGTGCCTTTGCCTGACCAGCAATCCAATGGGAGCTACCCATGCTGCCCTCAGACAAAGGTGGAAGAAGCCGTGGCATTAATCCTACAGGTGTAAGTGGGAACCCTGGAGACAATACACAACCAGCAGCCAGACATGGAAGGGCACGATTCCTGTCCGCTACTCCGTAATATAAGGACATGCATAAGGATACGCATACCGCTCACTTCCACTCCACTCATAAGTATTGTCTATATTTTAAATTGAGAGAAGGAGGTACTCATCAATGAAAAGCCGAATCAAGGGGTACGGGAGAGAAAAAAGGTTGGGAACCACTGTTGTAAGGCATCGTTTATAAAGGTGAAGGAGAAGGGTATGCTGGGTAAAGAAGCAATGATATTTACTAATTATTGGATTGGGAAGTGTTTAGTCTGTATAATCGGCTCAGTACGAATTTAAATTATTCCAAAAAGGCCCCAAAATTCTAATTCTCATTGAGGTCTTCTGAGGTCTTAAATATTCATTGGCTTTTATGTTGCAGCATCACCCCCTCTTATACCTAATTCTCCTTCTCCAATCCCAATACCTTAAGGTTGATGTAGCGGCCGCCATGTTTGGTGTGCAGATGTCTTACTAGTGGTGGGAACGTTCTCCGTGTCTCTATCAGATGTGACCTTCCTGATGCTGCCAATGTGCTCCAACACTCTGTTGATGTCATACCAACGGATCTCATTGCATTAACGTTTGATGCAATAATTACTCCACTTGAGTTACAATTGATGTAATCTTTTAATCTTGACCTTGTTGTGTTGTCTGTACAGAGTCTTATCTGCTATTACCATAAATGAACAGGTTTTACAGTCCCCACACGGTTATATGCCTTTCACTTTAGGTCAGAGGTTCCTAAATGCGGTTATCAAGGCCCCCGCAATGGTCCAGCTTTTAACATACACCCCTGGCACGGCACAGAGTGACTACGCTGACCAGGGGCATGCTGGGAGAGATTGACGCCGGATCCCTCAAACACTGAGGTGGAGGGAAGCCAGTAGGCTTCTATAGCGTAACGCCAGCTTTTTCTGCGAAATCTCGGCCATCGGGTTTTAGTACATAGGGAAATGCAGTAAAAACCCAGAGTTTTACATACATGCAATTCCAATGCCAGAGGAAGCCGTACCCTGCCCTGTCCATCGGATAGCAATTTCATACCGCGCTACATGATCCGCTTACAGCTCGGTTCGGTTGACTACTCAACCTCTTGTATTACTATCACCTCTGTGTGTGACCAGTGGCCCATCCTGCAGACCTACTGAGGACTGACACCTGCCTGGCTCCTAGAAGCAGGTGTCCGGCCCAAGCAGAAGACCCACTGGGCCAATGGAGCGGGTCACCTAATACCCTTCAGTTGCCTTATACGTGGGCTTGATCCAACCTTCCCTCTATCAGACAAGCATCGGTCACAGCACTAAGCTCCATATTGGCTGAAGACTTTATACGGTCAGTTGTCAGACTGTTGCCGACACACATCACAATTGCATAAAACAACATAAAATCCCATGTAGGAGTGACGGGGGAACGTAAACAGGAATACTGGGAGTGTACGATGCAGGAACGCTGTATTCTGCCCCTGCAGGAATGCACAGACTATGTCCTGCAGCGCAGACAGAAGTGCTCTGCATTCAATCACTGTCATTGCTGCTGACGCTGGCGAATTGCTCACATTCAGCAGTTCGGTGTTTTTACTCTGTAGTCACCTGTGAAATCATTCCGCAGTGTATTCCCATGCAGCCACGCTGCCAGATGTGCTTGTTCCCTATTCTAGATGTTAAAAATAAATCCAATCCTAGCTCCTTTCCCCAATAACCAAGTTACTTACCACGCCGTTTATATACCTATTACCTGCACTTTGACAGGCTGCTAAACCACTGTCACGGAGGGGAGGATAATGGGTAAAGATGCTCCATGGAATATTCGGTGCGTTCCGCATTTGGAACACTGGAAATTCATATGTAGCAGCAGCGGAATCTGGCCTTGAGGTTCCAAACAGTTGCATGCGGTGGCACAGTCATGCTGGCATGGCACAGTCTGTAGGATAGACCCTCGCGGGCGAGTCCTATTGGGATACGGTCATTTGGTCTACAACATGATGGTCTAGGTCGACAGGTCGTTAGGTCGACATGGGGTTTTTGACTGTATTTTGAGCCGACATGTGCCGACAGGTGTTATTACATGCCCTGACATCCACTAGGGCATGGTGGGAGAATAAAATAGTGTGCCGAGCGTAGCGAGGCCTGTGCCCGCTCGCCATGCCTCGGTGTCCATGTTAATACGACATGTGCCGGTGCCGACAGGTGGTATTTCATGCCCTACCATCCACTAGGGCATGGTGGTAGAATAAAAAAGTGTGCCGAGCGTAGCAAGGGGACACAGTGGACTTTAACTTGTGTCAACATTCGGGTAAAAAAATGACGACCTTTTGACCGTTGACTTATTGGATCTCTATTTTCACTCTCCAAAGAGTTACTTTTCCTTGTGGGTGATGGCGGGGTCAAGTTCCAATTTTATTTATTTGCAGAGTGATTCAGTTATAAGAAAATAGATGTTAGAAGTTAGTGGCGCATTTACTGTGCTCTTTCAGACTGTTACCTTGTTTTTATAGTGTTACTTTTGATTGGCACTATGGAAATGAGGGTGCGGCATATGCAAATGAGGGCGCCATTGGGTAACGCCCCCATTTTTCTCCGTCTACGTCGCTGAATACATGCTGTGCGCATGCAGCGTCTATTCTGTCAGGCTGGGGGGACGTCCCAAAAACCTGGGACGGTTCCGTGATAAACCGGACATGTGGAAGGTATGCATTCCCAGTGCCATAAAATCACCCCACAGTGGCCCTTATTCTAGTTGATTCGGACGGATGTGTATTTCGGACAGGAACTGAGTGTTCTTATCCCCGCCTAGCGTACGGATCGCTCACACCGTCCGAATGCGGTAAGACGCCGTGCGTACAGACAGCGAGTGGATTCTTCATGTAAACACCTCCCCCATCTGTGGGAACCTCCCCCATCCTCCGATGGTCGCCGACCATCGAATGATAGACCGAGCGGTCAGACAGCTCCGAGTGCTCCAGACCACTAGGGCATTTCTCAGTGCGAAACCAGGGATATGGGCGGGCAGCTGGCATCCGGCTATGTCAGCTGTCCGCCCCCCACACGAGCATCATGGCCGGATTACCATACGTACGCCCAGCGTTTTCTTGGGCACGCCCATGAAACGTGGGGCGTACGCATATGGTAATGAGCCCAAACAGCCCTTCACGCCCCTCTCCACCCCCTGCTCGGATGGTTCCGTACGATCATTTTCTGTACGGACCTCACTTCATGTTCAGACGTGCGAGGCGTTACGCAGATACGCCTCTGCACATGCGCAAATACCAAACACGGAGCCGTCCGACTCAATCAGAATAAGGGCCAATTTCCAATATCAACATTGCATGAACCCATTGGAGTTGAACGTGATTAAATACAGTCTAGATGGGAGTTCAACAACAGGACGATTACGAGGAGCTGAAATATTGTGATGGTTAAACATGAAAACATTTTAACGACCAAGTCTTTGGAAGATCTTTGTGTCTGGGGCTGAGAACCAGGCCTGTGGAATAGTTCCATCTGTCCAGCCCTTGTACACATTAGCAGGAGGAGAACGTTATCGTCTATAATTGTTTCCAGTCCCCACCGGTTGCAATCACCGCTTCCCTCTGAGAGTATTTTCTCTAATAATATTGCTGCATAACTGTGGGAGGCCAACCGTAAGCGCATCCGAGGGAATCATTAACTTATATATTTATTACTTGGAACATTAATCTGTGTGTATTATATGGAAGGGGAGTCTATATTATAATGGTTCCCCAGAAATTGTTACCTAACCCATGGTCTTGGGGACTGGCCCTCAGAGTTGCCCGTAAATTAGAACGTGATGTTGGCACGTGTGTGTGTGGGGGTGGGGGGGGGGGGCTGAGGGATCAGCTGCTTTTCCTACACCTAAGCCAATTTCTTTGACTGGCACCTATTCAAAGATAAAGCAGCATAACAGTGTCCATTTCTCAAATAGGGCAAAATCTGATAGCCAGAACAGAGGAACTGTGTAAAACGATATCGACTTATACCCAAGTGGTAAATAGCTCCTGATCCTGTCCTTAATGAAGCACTTTGCAACTTGTAAACCAGGCTTGTCCAACCCGCGGCCCACAGGCCGCATGCGGCCCAGGTCGGGTAGTAATGCGGCCCAGTGCATTTTAAGAAATTCTAAGTATAATATATTTAGGGCAACTACCTGGTCCGCCTGCAGCAGCGTCTCCGTACTGGCCGCGGCACTGTGCCCAAAGTAAAGATGGCCGCGGCCAGCATCGAGTTCTCCCAAACCTAAAATGGCCGCTGGTGCGCAGGTGCACTCAGATGCTCCCGCGGTCCGAAGGACGTCTGAGCTGGCGCTTCCCCCACTTGATCCATCCCAGCAGCGCGCAGGGCTGGATGATGATCTGATGGGTGGCGGCGGCGGCTTCTCATACCCCCACTACCATCAGTGTCTTTGTGAATTGCTGCACTCATCCCCTGTGTCAACAGCTGTGGTGAGTGATCACTACAGGGGGCATTATGAATATAAGTGGCATTACCAGGGGGAATTATGAATATAAGTGGCCTTACCAGGGGGCACTATAAATATAAGTGGCATTACCAGGGGGCATTATAAGTTTAATATGTTAAATATGTTTTCTATGTTTTTTTGGATGATCAGGTATCGTTATTGTTAATTTATTTTATGTGCGGCCCAAACCAAATTTTCAACTTCTAATGTGGCCCAGGGAAGGTGAAAAGTTGGACACCCCTGTTGTAAACCATGCTAAATGGCACCCCCTTGTGTAAAGAAAAGATCATACACTACTGACCTTGGCCTGGAGGCTGGTAACAAACCCATCAAGTCCGAGTTCTGACCAGTTCATGGCTTCTGCAGACAGATGGGCTGATTGTACCGATGGGTGCCCTTTGTACACGGACTCTCCTTTTCTTCCTTTGTCCTCTATCCTGTCTGATATCTTTACCCTATCCGTAGCATGCCTCCAATAAATGTATACTAAATATACCATGCTTTACATGTAAACATCTCTGCCAGTTTATAGAACTTCTACAACTGTGATCCCAGTAATCACTGACTGCACAGAAAACAATGTTCTACATATTTGTCATTGTTCCGTACAAGTAGCTGGTGTATGTACAGTTTATGGAGTGCAACCAATGCAATTAGTGCCCTGATACATGACTGGTTACAGACCTACAATCGGAGGCTTTGGGCGGGATTCTCTAACAACCAGCGCAGCACATCGCCGGCACTCACAGAGTTAATAACCGCATATGTTACTACTTATTAACGCCAAGGCAAAGGCCGGATCCCCCCCTCCGTCCCTGCACCCTTACCCGCTGTGTGAGGGCTCCGTTTCCTCCTCCCTGCACCCGGAAGCTGTGCAGGGAGGAGGAGGTCACTGGTCCGGGCAGCACTGCAGGAGGCTGCCCGGACACAGGTGAGGGAGGGCAGCGCGGATTGGCGGGGGGCGCGTGGGGCTGCGTGGGACGCGAAGGGAAGCCCATAGGCTTCCATGGGGTTACGCCATATAGAACTGACGTAACCCCCCGCAGCGAAGCCCTTGCATATGGAAATGCGGTAAAACCCCCAAAAACTGTGTTTTTACGGCATTTTCAGTTTGGTGAATCTCGCCCTATGGGCGGGATGGATTAATATACATCGCCGCCCTTCGCATGGCAGCCGCTGCGATGCTGCAGCATATGTACTAACATATGCGGCAGCATCGGGTTGCGGTGACGGAGACCCCCGCGATACTTTTGATGTGGTCGGTGGGGGTCTCCGTCACATCCCGGCGGCTGCCAGTGTCCCCCTGCGTCTCCTCCTCCCCCCTGCAGCCGGATGTCTTCCCGGCTGTGACACCTGCTGGGGGAGGAGGAGATCAGGAGGACAGGAGGGGGGTGCGCACGGACATCGGGCGGTGAGCCCCCACCCTCTGGGTGGCGATACCATGCCAAGCAAAAACAGGGTGGATGGGTAATGGTAAATAGGAAAATGCGGTAAAACCCCTGTTTTACCGCATTTTACCTTTAGTACATCCCGCCCTATGGGGTATCACCAGAGGGTGGCGATACCCTATAGAAGCTTATGGGCTTCTATCACCGCCCGCCGTCCGCCCCCCCCCCCCCCCCTCCTCCTCCTGATCTCCTCCTCCTCCTCCCCCTCCCACAGCAGGTGTCACAGCCGGGAGGACATCCGGCTGCAGGGGGGAGGAGGAGACGCAGGGGGACCCTGGCAGCCGCCGGGATGTGACGGAGACCCCCGCAGACCACATCAAAGGTATCACGGGGGTCTCCGTCACCGCAACCCGATGCTAGCCGCATATGTTAGTACATAAGCGGCGGCTGCCAGGCAAGGGCGGCGATGTATATTAATCCATCCTGCCCTATGTCTTGTGTGTTTTGCCACTTTCGCGTATTTATGATAATGCCGCTATAATGCTGAATATTAATGGACTAAGATGCCGGCTTTGGGTGACTTTCCGCGTTGATGTGGAGCTTCTTTTAGTTCTGTCTGTGGGTGGGGGACTGAGCTGTGTGGTGTGAGGGGAGCAGTGTGAGCTGTGTGGTGTGAGGGGAGCAGTGTGAGCTGTGTGGTGTGAGGGGAGCAGTGTGAGCTGTGTGGTTTGAGGGGAGCAGTGTGAGCTGTGGCGGTCAGGGCATGAAGAGTGAGTTGTATTTTGTGTTTTCAGGTGTGAGGTGTGGAGTGAGGTGTGATGGCATGAGGGTTGGCAGTACGCTTGCAGGGGAGCAAGGAGGTGTGATGGGGTAGTGTAAGGTGTGGAGGGGGCTAATGACTGAGGTGTGGGGCATGAGGGTGGGAGGGGATCAGTGTGAGGTGTGATGAGTATCAGTGAGGTGTGATGGGGCAGTGTGAGCTGTGGGAGAGCAGTGAGGTATGTTGGGGCAGTGTGGGGGTATCAGTGAGGTGTAAAGGAGCTGTGTGTGTGTCGGGGGGGGGGGAGCAGTGAGGTGTGATGAGACTGTGTGAGCTGTGGAGGGGGGGGGAGTAGTGATGTATCATGAGGCAGTGTGAGCTGTGTGGGTGGTCAGTGAGGTGTGATGGGGCTGTGTGTGTGGGGGTCAGTGAGGTGGGGGGAGCAGTGAGGTATGATGGGGCAGTGTGAGCTGTGGGGGGGAGCAGTGAGGTATGATGGGGCAGTGTGAGATGTGTGGGGGTGTCAGTGAGGTGTGATGGGACTGTGTGTATGTGTGTGTGGGGAGAGCAGTGAGGTGTGATGGCGCAGTGTGAGCTGTGGTGGGAGAGCAATGAGGTGTGATGGGGCAGTGTGAGCTGTGTGGGGGGAGCAGTGAGGTATGATGGGCTCAGTGTGAGCTATGAAGGGGGAAGCAGTAAGGTGTGATGGGGCGGTGTGAGCTATGGTTGAAGCAGTGAGTTGTGATGGGCTCAGTGTGAATTGTGGGGGGGGGAAGTGAGGTGTGATGGAGCAGTATGAGCTGTAGGGAGGAGCAGTGAGGTCTGATGGGCTCAGTGTGAGCTATGAGGGGGGAGCAGTGAGGTGTGATGGGGCAGTGTAAGCTATGGGGGAAGCAGTGAGGTGTGAGAGGCTCAGTGTGAACTGTGGGGGAGAGCAGTGAGGTGTGATAGGCTCAGTGTGAGCTGTGGGGGAGAGCAGTGAGGTGTGATGGGGCAGTGAGGTGTGATGGGGCAGTGTAAGGTGTGGGGGGGAGTATGAGTTGTAGGGGGGGAGCAGTGAGATGTGATGGGGCAGTGAGGTATGATGGGCTCAGTGTGAGCTATGAGTGGGGAGCAGTGAGGTGTGATGGGGCAGTGTAAGCTATGGGGGGAGCAGTGAGGTGTGATAGGCTCAGTGTGAACTGTGGGGGAGAGCAGTGAGGTGTGATAGGCTCAGTGTGAGCTGTGATGGGGCAGTGAGGTGTGATGGGGCAGTGTAAGGTATGGGGGGGGAGCAGTGAGGTGTGATGGGGCAGTATGAGTTGTAGGGGGGGAGCAGTGAGATGTGATGGGGCAGTGTGAGCTGTGGGGGGGGAGCAGTGAGGTGTGATGGGGCAGTGTAAGGTGTGGGGGGGGGGGCAGTGAGGTGTGATGGGGCAGTATGAGTTGTAGGGGGGGAGCAGTGAGATGTGACGGGGCAGTGTGAGCTGTGGGGGGGGAGCAGTGAGGTGTGATGGGGCAGTGTGAGCAGTGGGGTGTGATGGGGCAGTGTGAGCAGTGGGGTGTGAGCTGTGGGGGCAGCTATAGGGGCAGAAACTGGCAATGAGCTGTGGAGGGCGCAGTAAGGGATATATGCAAGGAGGGGGCAAAGAAATAGCTTTTTAAGGAGGTAAATGGAGATATGGAGTGTTCAGAAAATCAGAAATATATGGAGGAAGGCAGAACGTGAGAGCTTCATTTCCACATCACTGGTCTCACCTGTAAAAACACAAACATGCCCTTCATAAACCTCAGTTCCAAGCCCACCGCGATCCTTAATCTGCCCATTTCTTTGCTAGTGATATAAATTCGGAAAAAGTCTACTATAAAAACAAGTATAGAAAGTATATTTTAAAAAAGTCATCAGCGGTATACATTGCTGTAAACTGCTGTTACAATTTTGTTTTGTTTTTCATTCAATGCAGTGACAAAGGGAATGGGAGAGGACTTTCAAAGAAATGTGGCAACAGTTAGCAAGTAACTTCTGATTGCAGAGAGCTGTTATGACAAGAAGAGGTAAGATGGTATTTTCCCATGGGGGGGGGGGGGGGGGAGGAGATATCTGTGTGCAATAATACACGGAAACGAGAGGCCACAAATAAGAAGATAGATGGAAAATAATAAGTTACGTTCTAACACATTGTCAGATTTTGCTGAATGTATGTTTTTGGAGCAGCAATGATAGCAAATGTCAGTACTTGTCCTAAAGGGAAATCCACTTCTGTAAACTCATTATCCCCCTCTACCACCCTGAACCTTGCCTTTTGGACCCAGAACAGCTGTGACAATAAGTATATCATGTCTGTTATTAGTTATCTGTCATTATAACGCTGCGGATATTTCCTGTAAGTCTTGAATCAATAAGCGACTGAATTTCTGAGCTGTACAAAAAAGTTATATAATGTATCTATCTCTGGGCCTGATTCAATATCTCTCTCTCTCTCTCTATCGCCTAGCGCAGAAGCAATCCAAGAGCTTTCTTATGCAGCCAGTGGGAATTGCTTTAAGTCCCCCTACTAATGCCTAAATCTAATCAATCCCCATCCCCATCCTTCTGCTCCTGCTTCATGCTGACTTACTGACGGGATACTGGCTGTCGGTATTTTGGTGTCTGCATCCTGACCCTTTCGAAGATCCAGCGCTAATCTTCTAAAGGCAGTCGGGATGCCGGCATTGATATATTGAAGGCTGGCATGCTGACTGCTGGGATGTTAACTGCATCCAGGGCTATTTTTGTGCAGGCTCCAGCAGGAACTGAGGCCCTTATTCTAGTTCACTCTTTCAGACAAAATATTTCTTAGATGGACAAAACCATGTGCACTGCAGGTGAGGCAGGTGTTACTTGTGCAGAGATAATTAGATTTGGGTGGGGTTTTACACCTGTCTCACCTGCAGTGCACATGGGTTTGTCCATCTAAGAAATATTTAGTCAGAGTGAACTAGAATAAGGGCCTCAGTTCCTGCTGGAGCCTGCACAAAAATAGCCCTGACTGCATCCCATGTTACGCACAGTGGAGGTGGCGCGGAGGATCTGTGGGTTCTTGCTGTGTCTGGTGAATGCCCAGCTTATAAGATACAACACACAGGTGCATAAAGCTGTCACATGGGGCCTTATCCTAGTTCACCAGAGGCAAATTCTTTCTCAGATGGACAAAACCATGTGCATTGCAGGGGGGTAGATGTAACAGAGCAGAGAGAGTAATGTGCAGAGAGAATTAGATTTGGGTGAGTTATTTTGTTTCTGTGCAGGGAAAATACTGACTGCTTTATTTTTACACTGCAATATAGATCTCACTTTGAAGAAAAGCCCCACCCAAATATAATTCTCTCTGCACATGTTACATCTGCCCCACCTGCAGTGCACATGGTTTTGTCCATTTGAGAAGGAATTTGCCTCTAAGAGTGAACTAGAATAAGGCCCATAATCCATTGCACAAGTACAATGAATGCGTCTGGACTGTGAGGCCGCGGGGTAAATGTATCACCATCCGCATCCTCTGATGCGGGTGTGCTGTTATATCGGCCCAATTCTCGATGCAATAATTGATTACAGCGCAAGGGTGTATCGGTTATCGCAACCCGGGACAGAGCCCGCAGGAAATCTGCGATGATATTTTGTATCCTTTTCAGGATATTTGTTTGGTTAGCCGTCACTGGCAACACAGAAAAGGACCGCACCAAAGTGCGACATTGCCGTACGCCGCAGGGTAGGTGACTATTGGTGAATTCCGCTGGTACCTGAGCATGAATATCTGCCATAAGCAGAATTAAGGCTACCCATTTTATAATCAACAGAGCCTGTATAACTTAAACCTGGGTCGCAGAGCTTGCACTCTGTGCTGGACCATCTTCTCCACCAGAGTCCCAGCAGCCCCATCCGTAACGTGATCCCTGTCTTTCCTGCTGATGCTGAGTGTTCTACATCAGAGACACTGACATCTGTCAGACGCTACAAGGAAAGTGACACTGCCAGCTCCGTCTTCGGAGACCTTTGGATCTCTGGATGTGCTATGACAGGTTGTCCTGGGATAGAGGGCGTGGGTTCTGTGCACACAGGGAAGTCCTAGTACAGAGCAGGCGGGATCTGTGGAGCACCCAGATTAAATGTCTCTGCACAGAATTACAGTGACAGAGGTATCCTGACTTCCTATTACTGCTGAGCTACTCTCTCTCTCTCCCTCTCTCTCTCCCAGGGTCTCCTCCGCACACCAGCCATGGGAAGTCACTCTACCAACATGAGGGTCAGGTTACCCCTCTTCTGCTTCCTCCTCCAAGCCATCACCATCCTCCTCTTCGCCATCTTTGTGAGGTACGACGATGAAACCGATGCCAACGCTTGGCACCACGAACTACATAATAACAGCAAGACCAACGCCGACAATGACTTTTACTACCGCTACGCAAGTAAGTACAGACACTTTGCCCTATCCGCTGCAGTGGCTGTCCCCTGTTGAGGTGTTTTCTTAGTACCTTCAAGTGCAAGCTCTTGGGGCAAGAGGTTAGAATTGCTCTTTTTAGGCTGCATACATTGTCAGTTGTGCAACTGATGGTGCTTTCCCTGTTTGCGGGAACCGTAGCTACACACATGCCGTTTATTCCCAATGCCAGGGCTGCAATATTTGCCAGTCACGAGGCAGCCCCTTGGATCTGATCGAAATCTGTCAATGATTAACCCTAAAAGTACATAATCTGGTTCTGGATGGCATCGTCCTCACAATAGTTCACTTCAGCCTTTTCCGACAATCACTTGACCTAATTCACATTTCCGCACTAAATTCTGCACCATCTGTGGTACAGCTGTGCCCATTCCATACTCTGAAGACAACAATAGCTGCGATTGGACGCCACCAAATGAATTATTATCTCTGATTCATAAATGCTGATTTGCATAATGCGGGAAGGTGGAAGTCTTATACAAAGTTCCCTAACACCATAGAAGCCGGGGACTTGGTGCTGTAGAATGTTTTGTGTATCTAATTGTTTAGTGTGAATGGGGGATTATAAATCCTTATAATACATCTACAGTACGTGTGCCTCATCCAGTTTGTAGTTGGGAATCGCTACCACCTGTGCTATCTGAGGGGTCTATGTACTAAGCTTTGGGAAGTGATAAAGTGGGCGAATGAATGTTGGTTGTATGTGCACGATGGATAATAGCCTAAAAGGCTGCATTTAGGACGAGGCAACCCGAGGTAGCAAATTATAACGCAAAGGATGCGGATGCATCCGATAAAGGACCTGATTCTGATCCACGTGCACCTCTGCGCCTGATTTTAAGCCCGCCCGCCGTTCGCATTGCCGCCCGCACGGCTGCGAATGGATTTTTGCCTAAACATTCATTCGCAGCCTAGGACTACATCATTCGATGGTAGCCGACCATCGAATGATGTGGAACGTGCACGCAAAACTAAGACACTCTCAGGTGCTTTGGCTTTGCGTGCGGGGACAGGGCGGAGAGCTCACATCCGGTGATGTCAGCTGCCCGCCCCCGACAGCTGCCTCATTTCCTGGGAACGTGCTGCGTTTTCATTGGA